>NW_024581129.1:14784266-14870244 GCF_017639235.1 Corvus kubaryi | reverse complement strand
GGACGGACGGAGGGATGGATGGACGGACGGAGGGATGGACGGACGGATGGAGGGATGGACGGACGGAGGGACGGATGGATGGAGGGACGGAGGGATGCCGGGCTCGCGGTGCGCGGCCGGCTGTGCCCGGCAGGTGGCGGGCGGGTCCCGCGGTCCCTGCTGGAGCCGGAGGGACCCCGGGAATGTCCAGCCCGGCCCTGGAAAACGCAAGTCCTGCAGCAGTTCCCACCTTGTCACCGCGAGAAAAGGGCAGCTGCGGTTCCTCCTGCGTGCTCGGTTGTTGCGTGTAATCCCCAAATTCCCTGACGTTTCAGTGAGAGGTAAAGCTTTGGAGTGAAGTGGAAAACCTCTGCTTGTGAGTACTTAAAATCCCTTTCAGCAAGTGTACCACAGCTTAGTACAGTTTGGCTCAGACCATATGTCTAAGATGGACTCCTTGCTTGTGTGTGTGTAATTTAACTCCCAGCAGTGCTAAGACATTCATTATTTTTTTCCTTATCTTTTCTCAAGGCCAGGTTGCTGCCTGGCTCTTCTGAATGTCTGGGTCTTTCTGACACTCAAAATTCAATAAAAATCATTCATATGATAGATAAAAATCAGCATCTCTTACTTTTCCTTTATATTTTTGTCATAGAATCCCAGAATGGGTTGGGTTGGGTTGGGTTGGGAGGGGCCTCATCTCATCCCACCCCCTGCCATGGGCAGGGACACCTTCCACTAGCCCAGGTTTCTCCAACCTGGCCTTGGACACTTCCAGGGAGCAGACACTGACTCCTGAATTAGCGTGGTCATACACATGAACATGTCCGTGTTTGAATGGGAGGGCTGACATTTGGTATTGTTAATTAGGGTGCTGTTATGGATAACTTGTGTCTGCAAGCACTGCATGAGTCATGGAGCATCTGCTGCTCGGCGCAGAGCAGGCCAGTGTAAATTGGCAGCAACTTCAGCGCCACAGCAAGGACTGCAGAGGTGGGAAAGGGCTGGGCAAAGGAGACAGCCACAGCACAGGGTTCACAGGGCTTGTTGCAAGCTCAGAAGGCAAGCTGTCGCTGGAGGAGTTGTGCAGAAGGGGTGCAGAATGTCAGGTCGCTGGGTTGTTCCCTGCCTCTGGGGGCAACGGGGTTTTGTTACTCTTCCTACACCACATTTTATAATTTTCAGAAATGTGTAAGACTTTAAATCATCTGAATGACTCACTCTTTCAAACCAGTCTTGTGCTAGAGCAGAGATAGAGAGATTCAATAGCAATTGAACTCAGGGGTTGAGGGGTCTTTGTTATAGAATGTGCCATTGTTATCAAAAGAAAGTACATCCAGCTGAGACGAGGAGAAAAAGACAAAAGGTAGTGTTTGATGCCAGGGGATAAAATTACAGAAATACAGGAAATGAGCAGTATTTTTGGAAAGTGATAGATGATCCCAGTGCTGTGCAGACATGAGCTGAGAAAGCACAGTGAGGGTCAGGGAGGATTAGCAGCTCTTGCTCCTTCTTTGTCCCCTGCAGTAGCATTTAAAAGGTTTTTGGGTTTTCCCTCCTGAAGGATGGGATCCTGAGGAGGAGGCAGGTTTTTTCTATTCTTTCCAGAATCTCTGACTTTAAATATTTCCGATGGCTACCGTTTGTCTTTTCCCCTGGCTCTCTTCTCTCCTTCTCCTTTGCAACTTCTCCACGGACCGTGCTTGTTTTGCAAATGTGTTTGGCCAGGGAAGGGGCAGCAGCAGTGTTGCTGTTAGCTCACACTGCAACCAGCAGAGCCTCCTGGGGGGTTTCACGTGCACCAGTTGTCTTTGCTCAGCATTAGAGGATAACAGAATCACAGACTGGTTTGGCTCAGAAGGGATCTTAAAGATCATTTAGTTCCACCCCTGCCATGGGCAGGGACACATTCCACTGTCCCAGCTTGCTCCAAGCCCCAATGTCCAACCTGGCCTTGGACACTTCCAGGGATCCAGGGGCAGCCACAGCCTCAGCTGTGCTTCGTTCTGAAGCTCTGCTGAGCCCTCCAAGGGGTTTATCCTGTGTATGTTACCAGAACTACCACCAAGCACTGCGGAAACCCCTCCTTGGGAGGTGCCACATGTAGAGACTCAACAGTGTGGCTTTAGGGGTGCTCCATGTCAAAAACAGAAATGCCTTGAGTCTTGGTGAGGAGGAAGACACCAGCAGTGGTGTGGAGGAATGTCCTGCCTCTTCCAGTCCTTCTGAGGGGTCTGGCAGCATGTGAGTGGTGACAGAGCATGACAGCCTGTGCCCTGTGACTGTCCACAGCACACTCCCACTCCTGGGAAAAGGACAGGAGGAGCTCCCTGGGCCAAACACGTTAGGGTTTGGAGAGGCAAACCCTGATGAGCTGTGTGAGGGATAAGGGAATTTCATCAAGGAGCAGTTTAAGATGGTAAGTGTTGAAGTGGGAGGAAAACTCCCAGCCCCCTCTGAAGATGACAAATTTGCTGTTGATGTTATTCTCTAAATGAGCTTTCTGTGAGCTCCAGAGAGCAGGTTACTTGATTAAAACTGTGTGTGAGTCAAGCCTGAAGCATTAACACCTGACTCAGCAGGTTGTGCCAGTCCAGAGTTCTAGAAAGAGCACTGGTGCTGCAAAATGCTGGGACAGAGCTCTTGGATTTTAGGAGAGCTGCTTGGGGAGAACTGTATGTTCTCCACACACATTTTTTGATTTTTGTATTTTTTTACCCAAATCAATCTCTCCCTGAGTTACAGAATTCCATATGAGCTTGTGAGTTCCAGATGAAGCTTTGCTGAGAAATTTTGTCCGCTTCTGCTAAATCAGGAAGGGGTGTTTTTGGGTTCCACATGCATGCAGAGCACACTGAGGATGCTGGATGTGGGAACTGCAGGATGCAGAGAGCTCCTCCAGACTGTCCCACAGTGTCTAATGATCAGTATACTGTAAGCAATGAGTGGGAAATGCTTTTATAGCCTTCTGAATGCCAGGAGAAGGAGCCAACAGGGATTTTTTGTGGGCAGGCAGCCAGTTCATGGCTGTGCATTTCCAGTCCTGAGTCCTGTCACCATTGTGGAGTCACTAGGAGGCTGCAGCAGATGATGGATCTGACAGCAGGGCTTGTCACTTGTTATCTGTAAAACAGAGATTGAGCTGATTTCACTTGCTCGTGAGCTTGGTTTTGTATGCCTGTGCTCTCTGCAGCAAGGCCTCTTGTTTTGGTGGATTTTGGTTGATTTTTATAAGTTTGTTCACTGGGACTGGCACAGTTGACATCTGGTTTTACTGACAGCTTCCTAGTCCTCCTTCATACATTAAATACAACCTCACAAAAGAAAAACCCTAACCATTGCTCAGTCTGACAGGAAAACAATTCATTAAATAGGTATTAAAGTTCCACCACCAGGCAGGTTGAGTGCTATTTTTGTAACTACCACACAGAAGAAAAGATTTATCATCTTGGGTTTGTGGAGAAAGAAGGGGTTTAGCATTGTAATCAAGAAAAATCTCTGTCTGGTTAATTAATCTGAGCTCAGTTAGAAAGAAGAGGGCAGGAAGCAGCATGCCACATGTGCCAGGGAATAAAGAGCTGGGAATGGGAGGGGGGAAAATTAAAAGGGAGTTTTGAACTGTAATTTCAGAAGGCGAAAGTTTACAGCAATGGGTTATTTAGGCACACAAATGAAGACGTTTGACTTATTTTTAGCCAGAACAAGAAAGATAATCAGTGGGTCAGGAGTCTGGATAAGAAAAAGTAACTAGAAGCAAGATGTGAGTCAGTGGAGGAGCCTGGCCTTGGAGAAAAGCTTGTCTGGAGTCTTCCCTCGTGGTTTCTGGGAACACAAGCTCCCAGGTGTGCTCATGCTGCCGTTAGGTTTGTCCTCAGCCCTTACATGTTCCAGAGGGAAACCAATGATTTGTCTCATCTGAGCTCCAGCTTAGAAGGAAGACTCAAGGGAGGCCTAATGTGCATGTCCAGGTCAGCAGGACCCCAGTGGGGGCTCCCTCCTGCCCCACAGATGACGCTGGGTTGGACTTTCCCTTTCACTGCAGCTCTGGAGCATCTCAGCATCCTTTTCCCTCTCTCAAAACGATTGTGCCACAGCTGTTGGTTCAGCTGGCACAGCCTCAGAGCTTTGCAATTTGTGTGTTCTCTGAGGATCTCATCCTCTGGGGTTTCGTTTTCCTGCTTCAGGCTCTGAATTTCAGAACACGCAGCAGTTTTCTCTCGAGGTGAAGTCTCTTAGAGGACATGTTAGCAGTAGATCTTGCTTTTGGAATTGTTGGGCAGGTGAGAGCTGTCATGCAAGGTGAGTGCATCTGCAGCCCTCACTGCCCCCAGGATGGGAGTTTTGGGTACCATCCAGGCATAGGAACACGAAGGAGAGAGCACAGGAATCAGAGAATCATTTAGGTTGAAAAGACCTTTAAGAACTTCCAGTGCAAATGTTCCCCCACTGCCAAGACCACCACTAAACCATGTCCACACATCTTTTAAATCCCTTCAGGGATGGTGACTCAACAAAAAAATACCTTTAAAAACTTAGTGAAACCATAAATACTGCTTTAATTACAATATTGTGCTGACTGCGTCATGGGACAGAATTCAAATGGCTGGATACTGGATGCAGGGATGAATCAGGCAGTATTTTTTATATTTAAGCAAGTTTGGGCATATAAATTTAAACATAACCACATGTTTCTGTGAGCATTCCTGGCTCACTTCTAGGGTCATAAGGAAATTCAGTGTGTTTGCCAATATCCTTTCAACTATTTTCAGTCTTAACTACCTGGTTTTGTCTCCGTTTTAAACGGTGTTTGTTGTGTTGTGCTGTTCTGGAGTCTTCCTGAGGGTGACAGAGCTCTCAGCAGAGATCCTGCTGTCCTTGCAAGAGCAAACTCCCCGGATTTAATGGAGTTGTTTGACTGAACAAAGCATTAGTGATTTGAATCATGTGTGATTACATCTCCCTTCCTCCTACCAGCGGGAGCACCGCACTCTCCGTTCGCAGGGAGGAGTTCAGGGCCTTGCTTATGACAATGCAAACAGCATTATTTGGGGTTTGGGCTTTTGACGGTTTGGGGTTTTTTAAGAACTAATTACAGTAAAATAGCTTATTTTTATGTATTAGGTGTATATCTTATCTATGAGCCTTAAAAGCAGTGTGCACAGTGTATGAGTCACTCGGCTCCACTGGTGCCTTGCCCAGCTCCCTGGGCAGCGCCAGGAGTACCCACAGCTCCTTCTCCAAGGGCAGAGGATATCAACAAAGCTGCTGTGGATCTCTTCTCCTAGTTTGCAGTTTTTCCTGTCTCTGGATCATAGCTGGTTCTCAGTATTGTTTGTGCTGGGTGCCTGCTGTGGCCCGAGCTGGGTGGTGAGGAGCAGCAGAAGGTGGGAAGGTCTGTACAAGCTCAGCCCCAACGCTGGGGAGGAACGTGGCTGTGGCTGGCTGGGTGATGTAATGATCCTTTTCCATCTGCTCCCATCCATCTTTGAATCCACAGGAAAGCATCCTTCCTGTAAGACACGTGAATCCCTCATTTCAAGCCCTGTCCCTGGTTTGGAAGTTCCTCTGGAATGCTGTGGCTGGCACTGGCGTCCCCCCCGTGCCGATGCCCCAGAAGGGCTCCCCATGCACTGTAAAGCCGTGGGCCCAAAATAGCTCAGAGGTGTCACCCAGCAACTTGTCACTGTTGCCAGAGTCTTTGTTGGAGTGGATCAAGGTGACACTTGGCTGCTATTTTCAGTCCCACACTTCCTGATGGCTGTTGGCACCTTGTTCCCCCGCTTTGATTATTTATTTATTTCCCTTTTGCTGAATCATGGACCTGGAAAATACTTCTTAGGTCACTGAGGATCTAAGAATGTGCCTCCTGATTTATTTTGCTGCCTATTTTCCAGCTTTACATGGCACGAGGCATCTTAAAATGGACTATGAGATGCCACCTGTGCTTCCTTAATGACGCTTTCCCACTGCGTGAGTTTCTTCCTTGCTCTTTATCTTAAAATTAATGGAGCTGCTCAAAGCTTAACACTGGCTTTGCCATGGTTTATTCCACAGTCAGCTGTGGTTGTTGGTGTTATATTCACCTGCTCTCATTTCTCTGCAGCTCTTCGTTGCAGTCAAAGTTTATTTATGGTGGGGGACAGTTGTGCAATAAATTGTTATTCAGTATTTCCTACCCCTTAATCTATCACGTGGCTCTTGCATGAACTGTACAAAATTTTCATCATGGAAAGGGGATCAGGCACTGGCACAGCTGCCCAGGGCAGTGGTGGAGTCACCATCCCCAGAGGGATTTAAAAAACATGTGAATATGGCATGTGGGGACGTGGGTTAGTGGTGACCACAGTGGTGCTGGGTTAGTGCTTCGAACCAATGATCTTCCAACCTTAACAATTCCATGATTCTGTATTAGCCAAATAAAGGCAGAATTATTAATTTCCTCACAGAGCCAAAGGAAAAAAACCCTTGTGGGGATTCCTAAGTTATTACAAACTGCTGGGGTTCGTTGTTTTTTCCAGTTCCTCTGTGTGGTAAGTCAGTGCCTGTGGTCTGTTGGCATATAATCTTGAACCGAGTGAGGGTCCCTTGTTGAGAGCACAGTTCTCTGTGTGAGAAGGGTTCAGGGCTGCCATTTGCTGCATTTCTACAACCTAGACCCCAGTTTTGAGCCATGTGTCCCAAAAATGAGCAGTGAGGTGGGCACAAATGAGTATTATTTCTTTGACTCATGCAGGGACATATGTGAGTTGTGTAACAGAGATTATCTTCCATTATCTTTGCCCAAAGATGATCCTGCAAAATATGTCGTTTCCTGTCCTTGTTTCCAGCCCCATTACCTTCTAGTTCTGGAGAAAACAAGGCATAATTCCTTCATATACAAATTTCCCCAGTGCAGTGGTTTAGCTCCAGGAGGGAGTGTGTTCATCCTGAGCACAGCACGACCTGGAGCCGTAAGCAGAGCAAGTGGCACGAGGGTGTCTCTGCATCCTGGCCCTGCCTTCTTTGCTGTAGCATTTCCACAAGGTCTCCAAATTATTTTGGCTCTAACGTCTGCTTTGAGAAGGTGTCAGCGTCTCTGGTCACTTAATTATGGACCATGGGACTCCTCCCTCCTGCCACAGTGCTGGGCAGTGCTGGAGGATGTGGATCTCCTCCTGCACCTCGCTTCTTCTGGGATTCCCTAGTGGTGCTCACCATCGTATTTGATTCTGGGCTTTCCTACTTCAAAATTGGAGAAAATAATCTGTTTTAGAGAGATCCTGGCTTCCTCATCCTTGCTTTGCTCCTCACTCCCTTTCTAGGAGTCTGGGTTTCTTGCTCAACCGCCACCATTCCATCACTTCCCCAAGCCATTCACCTTCTCTGCTCTTTTCTGTTCCTCTTCAACAGGAATTTCCCAGGTTTTTCCTACCTTCCTGCAGCTCTTTGCCAGGCTCTGGAGCCTCTCCCCCAGCCAAGGGCACGAAGCTGGGCTCTGGGCAGCGTTCTGACAGCAGGGAGAGCTCCCGTGCCCCATCCACCACGCCAAAGGTCCGTGTGGGTGTGGAGGGGGTGTCATCCCTCTCTGCTCCTGCAAGGTGACTCATCCAGTCCCAGCTGCACTTCCATCTCCTGTGGGAAGAGGGAGGAGGATTCACAAGTCTCTATTTCTGCTGTGAAAATTACACCCTTAGGTTGGTTACAGAAGGAGTGTGGAGGGGAAGAGTGGAGCACCCAGGCAGAGGAGCCTGTCAGCCCCACCAAGGGTGGAAGATTCAGTGCCCAAAAACATGGACTCACACCATGCAGCCCATCCTGAAACCTTCCCTTAGCACGTTTGTGAGTTCATAGAAAACAACCACAGAATCAGAGAAAGTTGCCTGAATTTGGCCTGTGAATGAAGGAAGGAAAATTCATCCAGCTGCCTTCCTCACAAGTACGAGAAATGTCCTGGTGGTGATCCTGCCCCAGCCCAAGCCCTGTGCAGAGTTGTCCTGGTCCTGCTTTTTCTTTCAAACCAGGAGCAAAGCCAGCGTGGCTCTGAGACATGCACTGGGGTCTCTGCAGATAATTCCTTTTAAAGCATCTGTGGAGTCGTAGAGGCCCTTGGTTGGACATTGCTGCCTCTGCTGCTTTGGAAACGCTCTCTGGTGAGCTCTGTCTCGGTGGGAGCAGGGAGCAGTCTGATGGATGCACGATTCCTGCACGGGGTGTGCACCTGGGCTCTACTCCCGTGTAACTTCAAGCAGTAGGAGGTGTGAGGGGTGGCCCCAGGAGACACAGGGCTGCTACAGCAGGATCACATCGGTGTTGCTGAGTCAAATACTCAAAGCCCTCATGCATCAGAACTGAGACACGAAAATGGGCGTTTTTCTAACCAGCTGGGACTTGTTTTTCTCACCTCCTGCTTTTTCAAAGCCAGTCACTGCTCTTCAGCACCACTTAAAAACGGGTACAGCTGTTAATCCACGAATGCTGCCGGGTTTTGATGGAAGCCAAGAGGCCTTTTCAACCCTCTGAGTGGAGGCTGGAGGTGTGGGGATGCCACACAGGGGTGCGACCAGCACGGGGGGCTGGAGCTCTGTTAGGGGTGGCACCACATCACCAGTTTCCTGAGAAGAAGTTTGGGAAGTGGCCCATTGCCAGGCTCATTCTTAGAGTATTTTTTTCCAGACCCCGCTGTCAGCAGCAGCTGAACTATTTTAGCTGATATTTTCTTCAAGGGTTCAGCTCGGGGTAAATTTAAGCCTGAACATTTTCAGGTTTGACAAAGCTTTGCAAAGCTGAAACTGGAGCTTGTGCTGGGCGGTATCAACCTTCTGCCCTCGCTCAAAGGGCGTTGACTCATGGAGTTCTGCTGCTCTTCTTCCCCTCTAATGAGCAATCAGGAGAGTAAACAACAAAACTCGGTTTGCAGAGCAGCGTGCGCTGCATGTCTGCCTTAGCTGGAGTTATTTTCCCACTGCTGTTTCTGTGCAGAGCCAGAGCCTCTGTGCCCAGGTCCCTGGTGTCTGCAGCTGCCTGCCTCTGGCCACACCACGGGAATTTTGGGAATTCAGCTGATACCTGATCAGCTTCCACTTTTGTTATTATTTCTGAATGTTATTTAAGAAACTAGGAGCAAGAAGAAATGCCAGGACTCTTGTAGACCCAGCCCCCTCTGTTTTGGTGCTCACAGGTTTCCAGGCCAAACCTGAAGAGGGGCAAAGTCTGATCCAAACCAGCTTTATTCTTCCCCAGAATGGCACGGCTTCCTGGAGATGCTGTAGGCAAGAGCAGCGCTCACAAAAAAAGGGAGGATAATACATCTGTGCAGACTAATGCCCAAACCTCCCCTTTCCTGAGTCAGTCCCATCAGCTCCTCTGATTCTCCATCTCAGCTTCCACTGAGACTCAGCCTCCCTCTTGCTGCCCAGCTCTGCTTCTCCTGCAGTGTGGATTTTCTCCCTTGTTTTTGGCTTCTTCCCAGTTGATGCAGAAACACAGCTGGGCCCCATCGGCTCCGGGGAAGCTCTGACCTGGCAAAGGCTCCAGGTCTTCAGGTTTACTGCAATACCTCATTCCTTTCCTCTCTCCTTCAGGAGAACCAATTATAAAAATAAAACAGTGCAGGAAAAGCCAGAGGAGATGGGAACTGCTTGTTCCATCTCCAGTCTCGGTGCCTCTCTGATCCACTCACGGTAAAGGTGGCAGGAAAAGCTTTTGCCCTCACAAATAAGTCTCTGCTGATGTTCAGAGCTGGATAGGAGGATTTTGTATTTAACCTTCTCCAGGCTGTTTGTGTCTCCCTCCCCCCCTGCCCGGGAACCCTGGGTGGCATCCCTGTGCTCTGCCACATGCTGCACATGTGTGATTCTGTGCCGGAGCAGTGCAGAGCCAACACCACCTACCTGTGCTCAACATTGCTGCTTAAAAATGGCTAATCTTGAAAGTCAGGATGTGGGCGCTGCAGGGAAAGGAAGCAGTGCCCGGGGGCCCTGGTGGGTACGGTGCTAGTTCCCACAGCCCAGCCCTCCTTCCCGGGAGAGCCTCCTGTGGCTCTGCTGATCCCCTCCTGCTCCCAGCTGCCTTTCAGCGTCCTGACCCCTGCAGCATCACCAGTCCATGGGTTCCCAGTGAGGCCACCCCAAGTCCTGTGCCAGGGGACAAAGCTGGAGAGGGTGGCACCGGGAGAAAAAGCAACTTGGAAGGAGGTGATGGTGTTGGCACTGCCCACGGAGGCGGCAAAGGAGCTCAGGGGAGTGGCTGGAAGTCCCGCTGCCCGTTCCCTTCGGATTTCCCTGCCCCTGCGGCTGCAGCATTGTGGCCCTGGGGGCAGTGGGCAGTCGGGACAGTCCCTGCCCCAGCGCCGCCTGGCCAGGGTCCGGGCTGGCGAAAACAGATGCGAGTTGGAACAACACATCCCAGGAGCGATCCCAGCGGGGCTGCAGGCAGCTGCCTGCTCACAGCCCGAAACAGTTAACAGGCGGCGAGGCCGAGCCGGTCCTCCCCCCGTCATGAGATCACCGCTGCCACCGCCAATCCTCGCTCCAGTCCTCCTCCAGCCCTCGCTCAGTCTGGCAGCAAAGGAGCCGGGAGCCAAAGCTGCGAGTGAGAGCAGCGGCAGACAAGATCCCGGCCCGTCTGTACCTTGAGCCGCCGGACAAAGTGACCATGTAGGATCCGGAATCTTCCCTCCATCACCGCCACAGCGACTCTCATCCGTCTAACGCGCGCCTTGTGCTGCTCCTTCCTGGGTTTTCTTGCCAACATGATGGGCTGCAAGTCCAACTCACTCACTTGCCTGCAGGGAGGAAAACCAGGGCTGCCGCTGGCCACAGCCACCGATTCCACGGCTACACTCAACAAACTGGCCCTGGCCACGGGCGGGACCGAGAAATCCTGGTACCGCTGCATCTTCCCCTTCGGCATCGTCTCCGTGGTCATCGGAGTCGCAGCGACGTGCATCACCTTCACCATCAATGGCCCCCAAATGGACATCGCTAAGGTGGTCTCGGTGGCCACCTTGATCTTCGGGGTGGGCCTGCTGGTGGCTGCCTATGTGTGCTGGCGGGCCAAGCGGGAGCGGCAGCGCAAGCGGCAGCGCCAGGAGCCCGTGGCCCTAGAGCAGGGCGCCCTATGACCCGGGCTGGGGGCACAGGCTCAGCTCCGCCCGGAGCCCCCTGCTCATACACCCCCCTCCGCGAGCAGAGGGGTGACAGCACCGGCTTTGTCGCATCCGAGGAGGTCCGGACCGTGCCCGAGGTCAGCTTGCCGTCATTGTCCACCCCGCCCGCGCCAGCGTCCGGCCATCCCCGCTCCCGGCATGGGGTAGGGGCAGCCCAGCCACGCGAGAGGCTCCCTCCTGCCTGCCTGCCTGGGACCAGCATGGAAAGAGCCCGGAGGGTGGCCAAGGAGCAAGTCACCAGACAGGGACCCTCTGCCTGTCCCTGCCGTGCGCCGCCGGGGAGCCGCAGCGAGCCCCGGTGCCGGGGAAACCGAGGCAGCCCGGCAACCTCTGCTGGGTGTTGGAAGGGTCCAGCGTCACTTCTGTCCTCTCGCGGTTTTCCCTGTGGCGAGGAGCCGCGTGGCGCAGGACAGAAGGAGTTTAGAAGGAAATTGGCTGGGTGCGGGGAGCAGCCGGGGAGCTGCGTGGCAGGATGGGTGTGGGGGTGCGGGACGCAGCAAACAGCGATGCGTGAGCAGGGCCGGCCTGGCACGGAGCCCCCGGGGACAGCGACGGCGACCAGGGCAGGTCTGGAGCTGAGCCTGCCGGGGGTGCAGCGGATCTTGGTAGCGGCAGGGGGGAAGAGGGGAATGGAGGGGCTCAGCCTCGAGCGGGCGGCGGCTCTTGAGGGTTTGCTGTTCGTGGAGGAGGAACTCGCGCTCTCCCCGTGCCCTTGCGGGTGACCCAGCCCGGTGGTGTCCCGGGGTCCGAGTGCCTGGGGTGCCCAGGGGTGGGGTGCTCGTGCTGTGAGCTCGCAGCAGCATCCCCCGGCTGTGGGAGTCTGACAGCAATGCTGTTGTGGAGGTTCATCCAAAAGGAGCAAATACACTTTTACTACTTTTTTTTTTTTTTTTGAAAAGAAGTCCATGCTCCCATTCTTTGAATTTAGCTTTGAACTCATTACCCTAAAAAAAAGTGTGAGACCTGGGCACTGGGATCCCTCTCTGGCAGCTCCCGTGCCCGGCCGCGGAGGCTGCGGCAGAGCCGGGCTGCTGCCCTGCCCTGCCCCGGCCGGCCCCGCACCCAGATGGGCCCCCCAAAACCAACCCCCGGACACCAGCCCCCCGCGCTCCCACGCCCGGGGCCGTGCCCAGAGCTGCAGGGAGCAGCCCCGCTCCGGCCGCTCGGCAGCTGGAGCCTGTCCGTGCCCAGCACAGCCCGTGAATGGAGCCGAGAGCCACGAGCGGGGCACGGGGAGCAAAGCTGAGCTTGTGCCGAGCGCCCGCGGCGCTCCCGCATGTGCCCTGTCACACGCAGCCCTCCCTGCCCGCAGCTCTGATCCCGACGGTTTTCTCTCCACAATTATATCGTGCTCCGCAGCCCCGGGAGCTGCTGCTTGTCACAGCATGTGTGGCCAGAGCCACCACTCTCAGGACAGTGGGGTACTGGGGGACCAGGGCTTGGAGGTCCAGTCCTACAAATCCAGGCTCAAATACCCACAGAGTTTGGAAGACTTGGAGACACTTTCAGCCTCAGACCTGACCAAAGCTTTACTTTTTTTGGGACAGTGTCACAGGTCGCCGCTCTGTGGCAGGTGATAAGTTTAGCAGACATTGAGCCCAGGTTGTTCTTTGTGAGCCTGGTCGTTGTTTTGAGGTGTTTAAATAATTGTAGTTTGTGGTCTCAGCCTCTCAGGGTCAGCAAACCAGGGGTTTCCAGTCACAGGGGCTCAGTGGTGAGTGTGTGGTGTGGGGGATGCTCAGTGCTATGTTCATGTATTGAGGGTTTGAGGTGCCAGCTCAGTTTTATTATTATTATTTTTATGTCATTCTCCTTGCTATAAAACTTCAGCAAACGCATTTGTGGCTGCCTGCAAGCTCCTCTGCTCTCACCTTGCCCATTACCAGCACCAGGAGTGCTGCTCCTAATCCTACCCAAACTTATCTCACTTTTCAAGTGCTCAGCCCTTCTTCCTCCCCATTCTGAAGCAAACCCGTCTACAAAGGACGATGGGATGGTTGCCCAGGTGCACCTGAGGAAAGCCTTGGAGCCAGCCCAAAATGTTTGGCGTCAGACCCTGTTACATCTCAGCCTTCTTTGATCTTGAAATCCAGTTCTCCAGAGCCAAATCACCTCTCTCCTGCTCCCAGTGAGCTCCCTCAAGGTGGCTCTCAGCAGGACCTGGAGAAGTGGAGCCCATCCCAGAGACAGCCTGGATGAGCTGGAATGCCAACCCTGCCCAGTCCTGCACCGGCTGACATTTTGGGTTGTTTCTGTTAAAAGCTTTAAGGGATTTGAGTTCTGCCATGAGAGGCACAGCCACACCACCTCTGCTGCTGCCTCCGAGGTTTTATCTACATGGAGGGACTCTGGCAGTTCCCCCACAGGACTGCAGCTGCTGCATGTGCTGGGTGAGAGCAAGTCCTGGGCAAATTCAGCCCCTTAAACAGCACTGAGCGGGGGTTTTGGCTGCAAGGAGAGAGGGCAGGGAAAGTTACACCCAGCTCAGCAAAGAACTTGGAAGGAAGAAGATGAAAGGAGCCACGTGGTCAGTCTGCACTCACAGAGCACCTGGGGATCCAGAATTTGCCACAAGCTGGAACCACCCCATGTTGCTGTTCCTTGGGCAGTGCAGGATGGAGCCAGTGGCTCTGTGTTTGCTGGCAAACACCATCTCACCCTCCTCCTCCTCAAGTGGCATCTGGTGCCACTGGTAGCATCGCAGGTGTGCGGGAGCTGCCTGGCCGTAGCTGTTCCCTTCCTTGTGCGAGCTGGAGAGGCTCCAGAGGACCTCCCACCCAGGCACCCCACTCCAGCATCCCACCTGCACATCCCACCTGGGCACCCCCGCAGCCTGCACACCGTGGCTCTGTTCCTGGGGTGCAGTGCCCGGCAGGCACCCTCTGCTCCAGGTGCCTCAGCCCTGGATCATGGCAGAGCCAAAGGCCAGCTGTCCTGCCCCAGCCCTGCTTTGGGGGAAAGTGGCTCACTCGGGTGCTGTGCTGTCCAAAGCCAGTGCTGAGGTGTTGGCACAGGAGCTGTGGGTGCACGGCCGGATCCGTCTGTCTGCGGGAGCAGGGAAGTGCCCTGGGCAGGCAGTGCTGTGGCTGCCTTACCACCATCTGGGGCTAACAGACACTCTTCACCCTTCCCAGGGGAACCAAAGCAAAAATTAATAAACCTGTCAAGCTCACTCAAACACCAGTTTTCATCTGCTCTGCCTGGAGCTGCAGCCACTGCCTGGAGACCTGCACCCTCCAGAGACCTCCGTGCCCCTGGCAGGAGTTCTTGAGGGAGGAAAGATGGCTTAGAGGCTGTGCAAGGCACCTGCTTCCCAAAGTCAGGCCTCGATGTCACCTGCCCCCTGCATTGCACCAACAGCCCTCGTCAGGGGCTGCTCCTCCAGTGTAGGGAGAACATTCCCTAGCCTAGGGACACTCGCCTCCAGACACAGCCTCCCCAAGGCTTTCTGCACACAACAACCCATCCCAGCAATGTATTCAGCTGCTGTGACAGCCCTGGGCCCTGTTTCTGACAGATCCACCCGAATCCCCTTTCAACGCTAAACAGGATTCCAGGGAAAGGCGCAGGTTTTGTGGCATCAAAGGGAAGGGTTAAGAATTGTTGCTGCCAGATTGGGAACAGTTGCAAAAGGGAAACATAAAAATAAAAATATGCATCCCTAAAATAAACCTGACATTCATTTCTTATCTTGGCTGACACGTGGGGCTGCTCCCGCCACCTGGGTTTGGCTGCAGAGGATGGAGCTCCCGCCGGAGCCCCGGTCTCCTCAGGGCACCACATCCCCAGTCCTCCCCGGGACCATGGGGACCCCTGTTCCCACTCCTTTTGTGGAGACTGAAGCCTTGAGCCCTTCAGAGGAGCAGTGACAGAGGGACAGCTGCAGAGGGACTGTTTTTCTTGGCAGCTTCAGGATGCCACCAGGGCTGATGGAGGAACGGAGCCACCACGTCACATGGGGCTGAGGTGGCCGGTGGCAGAGCAGGTGCCTGCAGGTCTCCCTGTGACAGGGGACACCCCCTGCTCTGCCCACTGTGCTCTCCCACTGCCATGGCTGGTGTGGCAGGGCAGGACCTGTCCCAGAGGACAGGATTTTGGGCTGGGGCATGCACCTGGGGTGACACACATTCCATCGCCCGGGGCTGTGCCGCGTTCCCTCTCCAGGCGAGCGGAGGTGCCAGGGACCAGCTGTGACCCAAGCCCCGCACAACTGTGTGTCTGTGCTGCACTTGGGCCCCTAACAAACCAGCCTTTCACCTTCCTACACAAGCCCACACAGGCCTAAAACCACATTTAGTTTTGCTGCCTCTCCAGGTGTCAGCTGGGTCTGGAAACTCCCAGGAAAGAGGAGCAAAGCTCTCCCAGGCACAAGCAGAGTCCAGGAGAGCTCACAGCACCAGTGCAGATCTCCTTATCCAGCCAGGAGCAGGGGAGCTGGCACAGCCTGGGACATCCATCCCTACCAAAAATCACCATTCGCTGCACTTCAAAAACAAGTCCACGTGCCCAGGGAGGTGTGGGAATGGCCAAGCCTGGCTACTTGGTTCCACTCCAAAGCTGCCAGCAAAATAATGAGTAACTCTGAGACAGCTGGGCTGAATTCCTGGCTAATCAACTAATTTATTTACTCCTCTGATAGTTATTTGTTGTGCAGGGACACAAATGGAAATGTTAACAGCTTTTTTCCCTATCTGTGCATGGAAAACTGTCTTCCCAGGGCAGGGACAAGGGACAGGATGCCAGGCACAGGGTGGGCATTGGGAGCAGACTTTTGGGAATATGGAAGTGACCAACAGACTGTCCAACCCAGCACTCCCTCCCAAGGGGTTGCTCTAATCTTGGTTTAGGAAGCTCCAAATGGACAATTACGGAATATTTTTCCAAATAAATGCAGTTTCTGATGCTCTGTGTGCGTGCAGGACTTACTGTCACAGAAATATCCTTGCAGCCGCCCTGTGTCCCTGCAGCAGGGCTGTCCCAGCCAGCTCCAGCTCCTCCCAGGAACTCTGAACAACTCTCAGAGCTGTGTCTCAAATGTGGCCCTATCTTAAATTTGGAGTCTCCCCCAGCAGACAGAGCTGCAGGATTTGGTGGTGCTCCAGCTCCCAGTGACAGGTAAGGTCCCTGTCACTGCTGCAGGAGTGGAGGGGACACCTGGGGGTGAGTGGGGGCTGTGGGGGGAGTGAGGGGTGAGGCCACTGCTCATCTCCAAGATGAGATCACCAGGTCACACCTTCATCAGAGGTTCAGCTCCTCTCACTGCTGCTTGCTTGAGCCCCGCTTTGGGTTTATATCATCTTCCCCTGGGGTTTTACATGGATTGAGGGCAATAAGGTTCAGAAGGATTTTGCAAATTGTGTAGCATAAAACGCACCACAGAGAGATGGGGGCTCAGTGCAGCAGGGATACTGCTGGTGTTCAAAGGCCAAAGCTTGACAGGCCAAGGGGAATGGCTTCCCACTACCAGAGGGCAGGGCTGGATGGGATATTGGGAAAGAATTGTCCCCTGGGAGGGTGGGGAGGCCCTGGCACAGGGTGCCCAGAGAAGCTGGGGCTGCCCCTGGATCCCTGGCAGTGCCCAAGGCCAGGTTGGATGGGGCTTGGAGCAGCCTGAGATAGTGGAAGGTGTCCCTGCCCACGGCAGGGGGTTGGAATGAGATTAATTTAAGGTCTTCCAACCCAAACCATTCCAAGAATCTCCGTGCCTGCATCTCTGCTCCCCTGGTCCGTGTTCCAAATGTTGTGACCCAAAACTATCTCCAGGCTCTCATTCGCTCCCACTGAAGTTTCTCAAGCAGTGCTGATCCCTCCCCAGAGCTATCTCCCTGTGTCACCACATGCAGGCTGAGTTCAGAGACCACTCCAGAGCCCTGGAAAAGGCCAGCTGTGCTCCCAGCTCAGGGTATCTCCTGCATCAGCCCAGAATTTATTAACCTTGTTTGTCAGCATGACATCAGAGCACATCTTAAATGAACAGGTTATCCTTCTTGCAAAGCATCACGGCACCATGTGACATCTTCTTCAGTGCCCAGGAGCAAAGCTCCGGTGACACTGGATGGCAGGTGTCCCAAAAGGGGAGTAGAAACAATGTGAGTTTAGCACAAGGCTGAAGAGGAAGCCTTTATATATGTTTTTGCTGGCTGCAAGGTTTTTAGAGCAGTGTCTGGAGCCTCATCCATGGGCAGCCAACCTTGGTGCAAGCAGCTGCCTGAAGCTCATGGAATCCAAGAATGGTTTGGGTGGGAAGGGACCTTAAAACTCATCTCATTCCAACCCCTGCCATGGGACACCTTCCACTCGAGATGCTCATGCTGTGAAGTAAACAGGGAGATATTTTCTTCCCCAGCCAGAACAGAACTGAGGCACAGAAACCCTGTGATTTGGTCCCATTTCCCACACGGAATTTTCCAAAGCTGAGGCTTGAGCTCAGCTCTGTGTGAGCAGAGCAGCTGGTGCCTGGGGAGGCTCAGGGCGGCCGGGCTCAGCCGGACACCACGTGCCTTGTCCGGGCCGGGGATGGATGTCCCTGTCTCTGTACCTGTGCCGAGCTGGCGGCCAGCCCGTGCCCGAGCCGGGGCTGGCATCAGGCGGGGAGGAGCACAGAGGACTTGCCAGGGGCACAGTGGCACCGTGCCACAGCACAGAGCCCACGGGGACAAACCCGTCTGTCCTTCAGCGCTGGCGCAGCCCCGGCCGCCTCCCGCCCGGCGCGGGGAGCAGATGGGCTGGAGTGGCCGGTGGCCCACGGCTCGGCGGGGACAGGTGGCTCCTTCTGCCAGGCTGCGATCCTGCTGCCAGGGGAGGACGGGGAGGTGCCTGTGAAACCCTCCTCGCTTCCGCCTGGGAAGGAGCAGTGGGATGCAGGGCCCGCAGCCGAGGCACGGGCTCCGTGTCCTGGGTTTGGCTGGGATAGAGTTAATTTTCTTCCCATAGCTGGTCCAGGGCTGTGTTTTGGATTTAGGATGAGAACAGTGTTGATAACACACTGGTGCTTTGGTTGTTGCTGGGAAATGCTCTCCCTGAGTCAAGGACTTCTCCATTTCCCATGCTCTGCCAGCCAGGAGGTGACAAGGACTGGGAGGGATCACAGCCAGGACAGCTGATCCAAACTGGCCAGAGGGATATTCCAGACCATGGAATGGCATGCCCAGTGTGGAAACCGGGGGGGCTGGCTGGGAGCCAACTGCTGGGGACAGGCTGGGCATCACTCACAGGTAGGGAGCAACTGCATCACTTGTCTGACCTGGGCTTTATTCCTCTCTTTCCCTCCTTCCTTTTCATTGCATTATCCTCACTATTAATACTTCTGTTATGTTTTTTTTTGTTTTAATCATTAAACTGGTCTTAACCTACAAAGTTTATCTTTTCTTTCTGGTTCTTCTCTCCCACCGAAGGAGGGGAAGTGTGTGACCCAGCTCCGTGTTGTTTCGTTGCTGGCTGGGGTTAAATCATGACTCTCCTCCATGGACCTCTGCCCATTAGGAAACACCCTGTTTGCATCCAAGAATGAGACCCATGGGCTCCATCATCTTTAATAATCTCTCCCATGACCCTTCTGCCCATGTCCCCATTTCTTTATGTCAGTCACCCACCTTGTCCTGACAGCCTGTCTGACAGCCAGGGAGAAGCTGCCCATGGCTGCTCATTCCAGCAAGCAGCAATTCCATTTAAAGCCCATCTAACAAATCCCATCTAACAAAGCCCATCTAACAGGCTGTGCTGTGCCAAGGGAAATAGGAAAGCACAGCACTTCAGACATCCAGGATGCAGCTAAACCATCCATGGAGTGCCAACTGCCAATCTTAAGACAAAATTCTGCTGGTTTTTTATTCAAAATGAAAATCTGCTGGTGCCCAGTGGGCAGTGCTGAGGAGAGAGCCTTCCCCAGCTCACTCCTATTCAGCAGGAGGAGGGAGATGTTTCAATATGGGACTGAGATGTGACAGCACAAGAAACCTGCATGTTCCTCACTGCCCTCCTTGGGATCAGGGAACAAGGGGCAGGACCAAAGGAAACAGCCTCAAGTTGCACCAGGACAGGTTTAGATTGGATATTGGTGTATCTTCCTCAAATGGATGGTCAGGCACTGGCACAGCTGCCCAGGGCAGTGCTGGACTTGATGATCTTAAGAGGGATTTTCCAACCTAAATGATTCCATGACTCTCTGCACCACACTTGGTCTGTGTTTCCCATCTGGCAAGATGCGAACCCCATTTTTCCTAAATCCATGCACAGGGAACTTGTGGAGATGGTAGGAAATGACAGAAGGCATCATTCCCACTCACTGAACACCAGGTACAAACCAGCAGGATGTCACAAAGTGTATGAAAAGGCTGCAAATCCCATGGCATCAGCAAGGTAAAATGCCAGGGACAGTTCCAGTGTCAGGGCTTCCTGCCAGACTAAAACCAGGTCCCATTAGAGGCAGTTGTGAGGCCTCCTCATCCCATCACACTCACAGAGGCTGTTCCTGCTCTCCCAGCTCTGAATAGCAAGGGAAATCTCACTTTGGTATTTTAAAGGAAAAGTACATTCAGCCTGGAGAAGCCTGGAGAGGAGGAGATGGAGCGCAGAGCTCACTGGGGCTGCAGCTCCTCCTGAGGGGCCGCTCTGATCTCTGCTCCCTGCGCCAGGGACAGGACCCAGGGAGCGGCTGGAGCTGGGCCAGGGCAGGGTCAGGTTGGAGATCAGGGAAAGGCTCTTCCCCCAGAGGGTGCTGGGCACTGCCCAGGCTCCCCAGGGAATGGGCACGGCCCCGAGGCTGCCAGAGCTCCAGGAGCGTTTGGACAGCGCTGCCAGGGATGCCCAGGGTGGGGTTGTTGGGGTGTCTGTGCAGGCCCAGGGGTTGGACTGGATGATCCCCGTGGGTCCCTTCCAGCTCAGGCTGTTCTGTGATTCTGTGATACATGAAGTCAAAACTGATCCTTCTCCACTAAGCCATCACACAGGGTCAAGCACACTCTGAAATATGTTTAAAATACAAGCAAACCCCCAGCTATTTAACAACAGCTAACTTGGAAACCATTAAAATGGAGGGTTAGGTGGGCAATGAGGGTGTTTTGGGGAACTCTGCAGCACCTGTTAGCCAGGAATAGGTTTGCATCCCTCTGGAAAAGGTGTCACACAGCAGGACTGTAAAGGAAGCAGCGAGATCCTCCAGGAGAGCAGGAGGGAAAAGAACAGTGCAAGCTGTTCTGGCAGGAGGCAGCACAGCAGCAGGGGGAAAACACAGGCTGTTTTCAGGCTCTGGAGAGGTGATAATAACCACAGAGTCAGGAAAAATAATAATAGCTGGAATAAAGAGAGTCAATAATGAAGTTCTGTTCAAACTGAAGTGGAGTTTGCTCCCAGTGTCAGGGCTGGAGAGCTCTCACTGCAGATCTCACTGGGTGAACTCTCTCTGACTGCGTGAGATCAAGGCAGCAACGTTTCTTTAAAGGCACTTCTTTAAAAGCACTTCTCGGATTAGAGTTAGGAATTTTCTAAGTCTCCATTTTCCAACATTCCACTTAGATGCTCAAAAACATTATGCCTGTGAGTTTGTCCTTCTCTGCTGAGATGCCACGGAGGCTTTTGGAGGCATCTCCCAGTGGGTGCTGGTGCAGCCAGACACAGGCAACGTTCCACACCCTGCACCAGCCCTGAGCATTCCTGTATCCTCACTGCTTCCAAAACCCAGCACCTTGCCAGCAAAACCACTGCAGCTTTCTGCACCAGGGAAGGGAGCAGAGCTGGGGAAGGGGCTGGAGCACCAGGAGCGGCTGAGGGAGCTGGGAAAGGGGCTCAGGCTGGAGCAAAGGAGGCTCAGGGGGGACCTTGTGGCTCTGCACAAGTCCCTGACAGGAGGGGGCAGCCGGGGGGGTCGGGCTCTGCTGCCAGGGAACAGGGACAGGAGGAGAGGGAACGGCCTCAGGCTGGGCCAGGGGAGGTTTAGGTTGGATATTGGGGAAATCTTTTCATTAAAGGCACTGGCACAGCTGCCCTGGGCAGTGGGGGAGTCCCCATCCCCAGAAGTATTCAAAAGACACCTGTGGACTTGGGGACATGGTTTAGTGGAGGTTTTGGCAGTGCTGGGGGAATGGTTGGGCTCAGTGATTCTGGAGGTCCTTTCCAAATTTAATGATTCCATGAATCTGTGACATTTTTAGGACTTTATCATTTCCGTGTTCTGTGCACAGCAAAATCGTGGGTTTATTCCAAGTCCTTTGTCCTGAGGATGTTTTCCTGAAGAGCTGCCTGGCAGAAATCCCACAGGGCCAGCTCAGGGATTTGATTTCCCAGGGGGCACGCACCAATTAAGTTGTTTTCCCTGGTTTTTCATTACACTGTGCTGTTATGATGACTCTTCCCAGGGCACCCAGCAGGCACTTTGGAGGAAGAAAAGCACAACACAGCACCCAGCAAAACTCATCTCACCAGTCCCATGGCTCCAGCTGGGGGGTCAGGTTCTGCTGCCTGGTTTTATTTGCAGTATCTGCCTCTGCTGGGATTAAAAACTGCCCAATAAAGGCTGGATTTGCAGAACTCCCAGGTGGGAGCTGATGGCCCATGGCAGTGCTCCTGCCTGGTCAAGCATTCCCATGGGATTTATTTTAAGCCTGTGTTCAAGACCATATGCTGGAATGTTTTTCCAGAGCTCAGAAGGATCTGAACTGGTGAGTTTTACACATTCTTAAGTGAATCCCTGACTCGAGTCTGAAGTGGGTTAGTTCACAGCCTGCTACAGCAGACCCAGACCCTGCTGGGATAAAGGGGACAAGAAATCATGCAAAATCTCTTCTTCCTCACAGCAAGTGTTGGCTTTCAGCTTTAAAACTGTTCAACATTACCAAACCTTTACATCAAGATTTTCAGTTTGACTAAAAATTTTGGGCTGTATTAGGTGAACAAACACAAATAATTCGAAATTCCACAGCAACAGCACATCCCATCCCTGCTGCCCATGTGTCCAACCACTCCTAGAGAGCTGGGCTGGCTGGTGGCACTGGACATGGCACTTGTGGTCCCACCGGGATGTAGCGACCACAGAGGAGAGCAGAGGATTGGGGCACCAGGAGGGTAAAGCTAAGAGGACCTGAGTGGCATTTCTAAATCCTGAATCAACATTACAGCACTTTTATGTCTTTTGGGTTTAGACAGTTCATAGAATCATAGAACCATGGGATGGTTTGGGTTGGAAGGGACCTTAGAGCTCATCTCATTCCACCCCTGCCATGGGCAGGGACACCTTCCACTGGCCCAGGCTGCTCCAAGCCCCAATGTCCAACTGTTGCTCTTGGGGTGGTCACAACACACAGGGACAGTGCCTCTTCCAAGGACCAAAAAGCCATTTATTAAAGAAAGCAGCCTCTTCCACACACCTTTTGTATGTTACCATGTGTGTTACAGATTCATTGGCTGCTAAACTACTACTCCTTGGCTATTACTAACTACAACATGCTGCCATTGGCTACCTACAGAATAAGCACTCAAGCATGGAGAAAAATAACAGGTGCACGTGTGTAGCTGTTTTTCTCCTTCTATTGTTTAACTTTCTTGCTTCTGCTGTTACTACATTCTCATGGGTAAAAACTAATTGTTTTTCTTCTCACGGACTTTTCTCACAGTCCTTCTCTGGCCAAAGTAACAGGCCTGAGCCATAATTTTACAAAGGGAACAAGGCCTTTATTTTATAAGGTTTTACCTAAATGCCACCTCATGACAGGGGGATTGTTACTGGATGTTCTTTTAGGTCATTTTGACCCAAACCATTCTGTGATTCTCTGATTCTGATCTATGATGAGTGGTATTTTTCTAGGAAGGATCTGTTTGAATCCACCCATGGCTTTCTTGTGATTTAAGATATATTAAAGCTGTTAAATATAAGCATTTAATTTTTGGATGAGACCATATCAGGGTCGGACAGGATCACGAGGAGGAGTCAAGAGCCGCACCTTTGTGATTAAATCCTGCAGTACCTCAGTGCAGGGCTGCCCTGAGCTGGGCTGGTTTATACTGTCCCCAAAGTCTGCTGGGCTGAGGGGAAACCTGGATGTGTTGGCAGGAGTGGCTGGCCCTCTGCCTGGCTGGCTGGTGCTGAGCACGGCCCTGTGGGGTTCCGCTGCCCGGGGCGTGCGCAGTGCTCGTGGAAAATACCAGGGATGGGCTCCAAGGGTCCCACTTCAGCAGCTCCCTAAAGCACCATGTGTGTCTCTGCTTTCTGCCTTGGGCTCTGTGCCACACCCCAGGTGTCCCCAGGTGTCCCCAGGTGTCCCCAGGTGCCAGCTTTGCTCTCTCTCAGGGTGCAGTGTTTAGGCAGTTCAGTCTGTGTTTGCACGCGTGTTTATCCTGTTCCTGGCTCTCCCAGCAAGCACTTTGGAGCCAGCATGGAGAAGTTCTCAAGTTAAACCAACCACAAGATGCAGGAACCAAGCACAAGAGCTAAACCCCAGCCTCTGAGAGTGTCTGCCAGGGGATTCTGATGCTTTAAGAGGCATTTGAAGGTTTAATCCACTGAGGAAAGCTCAGATCTGGAGGCACACTCAGGTTTACTCCCCTGTCAATTGTTCTCCTGTGCCTCCTCCTCAGCCCGAGGCATTTTGTACTCAGGAAGGAATCAGAAAGTTGTACAATTTGCTGTTGGCAGTAGAAGTCCTGTAGCACTCCTGCACCTCCCCATGTCCAGGTCAGCCTTATTTTAGGGGGGTTCTGCTGAGTATGCCCTCCTGCAATAACCCGTGGCAGGGAATGGAGTGAGCATGGCCAGGTGTCAGCAGACTGTTTTCATCACTTTTCCATTTCATGCCTTCCAGCCTCGCTGATGTTCCTTCTGCTCTCTCATTAGCAAAATCCCCTTCACAACACTCTGTTGCCTGGAACTTTGTTGGCTCCTTTTTTTGCAGACCTTCACAGCAGCAGGAACAGCCTTCAGTGGCAGAATATACAGAAGGCAAATGTTTTTTCCTAAAGACTTTTTGGAACTGACCAGTGAAGAGCTCCAAGTGCTGCGGCATTGCACAGACACAGCCAATCTGTTCAGGCCAAATGTCCTGGTGCCATTACAGGGAATGGGAATTTTCATATTTACTGCAAGAAGAACAAGAAAAAGTTAGTAACCTCATGCACAGATGAGATTTAAGAGGGTTCCCAACCGAAGGCTAAACCCCTGTGCAGACAGTAACCTGGGTCTGAAGTGGCATCCGTGGCATGAGACACAACCTGAGTGGCAAGAGTCTCACAGGGATCATCCAGTCCCACCCTGGCCCTGCACAGACACCCCAAAATCCCACCCTGGGCATCCCTGGCAGCGCTGTCCAAACGCTCCTGGAGCTCTGGCAGCCTCGGGGCCGTGCCCATTCCCTGGGGAGCCTGGGCAGTGCCCAGCACCCTCTGGGGGAAGGACCTTTTTCTGGTATGCACCTCCCAACCTAGGTCCTATTTCTGATCACCAGAATCAGTTGGATTTGTTGCGACTGGGTATGTTGGGGCATTCGTCTGGGCTTCCTGGACATTCAGAGGAAGAGTAACTCCTGTGGGGCTGGTAGATGTCTGGGAACCTCATGGAAGACACCTGGAAAACACCTTGCTTGGGCTGAGGGACAGAACCTTGCCATGCGCTGATGTGACAGAGAGTTGTCAGCTCATCCTCTAAGGATGCATTAACCTCAACATTAAGGGACAGTCTTAATTACAGAGGAAGCTGCGCTGAAAAGGTTAAGAAGGCACTGAACTCTATGACCAGCCTTCCAGCAGCAAATATAGGCTAAATCAAATGAAAATGGAGTAATAAATCATAAAAAGTGGAAATGAGGGACGGAGGAGCATGAAGCAATGAACAGCCTCTGGCCTGTAAACAGGAGATAAAACAGGGCAAAGACATGGCATCAGTCTGAAAGCTGTTTCCCAAACATCACATCCCAAAAGGCCTCAGACCGAGGTGGGAGAGCGGGAAATTTGAGGAGAGGTCCCCTAAGGCATCACCAGCCAAGGGCACTCCGCAGCGTGCAAGGGCTGCCTGCTGTGTGGCCAGCAGGCAGAGAGCTGGGCCCCTGGAGGAGCTGGGGCACCGTGTCCCTTGGCCTGGGGACTTCAGAGCTTTTGTCATTGCACATGGTGGTGGGAACTCTTATTTTTGTGTCCAGGCTGCTTCAGGACAGAGCCACCCATTCAAGGCCTCCTGCTGAGGCTCTGATGGAAATACTTTCTGGACTTTTTGTTCCCTTTTTTCTGGAGAACACCCCTGCACAGAGCCACAAACCGATCCCGTTGTTCTTCAGACCTTTTCCCAGCATTGCCTTTCAATCAATCATTCTTTCTTGCAATCTTCAAGCCATGGAGATGGGGACGGTTGCTCTCAGGTTGTATGTGCTGATCAGGACCAAATCCTGGCTGTTTCCTGCTCCCTCTGTCCACAGGCTGCACCTGCTGGTTGATTTGGTCGGGAAGCTCCTGGGATGGGACCATCACCCTACTCTGTGGCTGCATGCTGAACATCCATTGTGTTGCACACCCACTGGCAGATACACCAGCAGCATTTCTTCTTTTAAGTGCAGTGAGTTACACCAACTCCTGTGGGAATATTAGCAGGAAGAGGCTGTGCAGTGTCAAAAATCCCATTCTTATTCAGTATTCCTCAGTGGGACTCCCATGGAGTTGGTCTGTTGGGATAGCAGCTCCCTGGAGGAGTCTCTGGGGCATTAGTGCTCTGCATGCTCGCTTGCAGCCACAGGCACTGCGGGAAAGCAGCACCGCAGCATTTTGGGGGTACACAGTAAAAATCCCTGGTTTGTTTTGCATCCAAAGTGGCTCTCTCCAAGGCCACATTTTCTGCCCTGCAGGGAGCCTGCCTGAGATGCCCAGTGAGATCCCATCCAGAAAACACAGCATCCATGGCCAGAGAAACTGAGGCATGTGTAGGAAGGGTGCAAAATTACTGTGATATGAGGAAGAGGAGAGCTGTGATGGAGAAAGTGGCAGGGAAAAGGTATTTCCTCCTCAAAGGGGTCAGAGCAGTGTCCAGGAGAGAGAGCAGGAAAGCCCAGCACATCCATCAGCATGTCCCTGCATGGCTGAAGAGTGGCTCAGGAGTGTCTCTGGGGAGAGGGAAGGAGCCAGCCAAAAGGCCAAGGCAAAAGTGTCAACCTTTACAGTCAGGAGCTCCAAGAAAAGAGCTGGGAGAGCCCACATGGACCTTTTTGTGAGGCTGGTGGTGCTCAGTGAAGGTGGCAGCGCATTCTCCACTGCAAAGCCTCAAGGACACTCCAGCAGTGTCTCCAGGGTGCTGCTTGCTGTTCCTCACCCGAGCAGCGCAGACCCAGCTGCACACCTGAGCTGGGGAGGGACGGCCGGGGCTTTCCCTTGCCCGTGCCACGCTCACAGAGGCACAAACCCAGGCTCAGCAGGGTCTGCACCCGTTTTCATTTAATGGCATTTGAACCGTGCCCCGCTCCACCTTTGGCCTTTGAGCCGTGGCCAGCTGGCAGGAGGCTCCGGCCAGTGTCCGCAGCCCGGCTGTGCCGCTGCTGCCCCGCGGGTGGGTGACCCTGCGCGGGCACACAAACCCGCCCTCCCGGCGAGCAGCCGGGGTGTCACTGCAGCTCTGGAGAGCGCTGAGGGGAGAGCTGAGTCACGGCCAGCTACAGACAGCGGCTGTGAGTCACCGGCACGGCCAGCCCAGCCAGAACGGCCTGGCCCGCGCGCCCGCTCCCGGCGAGTGCCCCGGGCTGCTATCGGTCCTGCAGTGCCAGCGCTCCTGCAGTGCCAGCGCTCCGGGGTGCCATCGGTCCTGCAGTGCCAGCGCTCCTGCAGTGCCAGCGCTCCTGCAGTGCCAGCGCTCCGGGCTGCCATCGGTCCTGCAGTGCCAGCGCTCCTGCAGTGCCATCGGTACTGGCAGTGCCAGTGCTCTGGACTACCAGCGCTCCGGGGTGCCATCGGTTCTGCAGTGCCAGTGCTCTGGGCAGTGCCAGCATTTCTGCAGTGCCACTGTTCCTGAAGTGCCAGCGCTCCGGGGTGCCACTGTTCCTGCAGTGCCACTGTTCCTGCAGTGCCAGCGCTCCGGGGTGCCACTGTTCCTGCAGTGCCACTGTTCCTGCAGTGCCAGCGCCCCCAGCTGTGCCAGCGCTCCTGGAATGCCAATGCTCCAGGCAGTGCCAGTGCTGTGGGCAGTGCCAGTGCTCCCAGCAGTGTCTGCACCCCCTCTCGCAGGTTCCCTCGCTGCTCCAGCACCCCTTGCCAGGCTCTGGCACCATCCTTGCAGCTCCTCTGCCCTGAGCTGGGGGACACCAGGCACATCCCCCTGGCAGAGGTGGCTGCCCACACCTACCACATGCATCAATGACTTTAAGCTGAATTCAGAGTAGGTTTAGGTTAGGTACTGAGGGGGAATTCTCCCCTGTGAGGGTGGGCAGGCCCTGGCACAGGGTGCCCAGAGAAGCTGTGGCTGCCCCTGGATCCCTGGCAGTGTCCAAGGCCAGGTTGGACAGGGCTTGGAGCAGCCTGGGATAGTGGAAGGTGTCCCTGCCCATGGCAGGGGGTGGAATGAGATTAATTTAAGGTCTCTTCTGACCCAAACCATTATGGTTCTAAATCCATGCAGAAAGGTAAACTGGCATCTGTTCCCCTCTCAAACCCCAAAGGCCTGAGCTCTCACCTGCATGAGGGGCCCTTTCTCTCCCCAGTTCATCCCCCCAGCTGCAATTCACCCCTTCTCCCCAGCTGAGCAGAAGAGGCTGTGAGGACATGTGGCCCTTCAGGATCCCTCAGCCTCAGAGCCAGCACCTCATCACAGAACAAGTGGAATTTTTTTTACTTGAGATCTTGATAAAAGATCTATTTGGCCTGTCAGGCACTGCGGGCGGCATGTCTGCAAAGAAAGGTTCAGCTGGGGTGGCACTTCATGTTTCTCATTCTTGTTTTAATGTATTGGTTTTTAATCGATGAAATCAGGCTCAGGGAAGAAATGTGCTCTCACCTGCATCAGGTGCCTGGCTGAGGGAGCTCTGCCACGCTGCCCAGACTGCATTAGTGCAGAGGGTACCTTGTCCTCTGGCACTGCCCTGTGCCCATGCTGGGAATAGATGGATGCTCTTTCATGCCAGTCTCTCCTGAAAGCTTTACTTTTACAAGAAGTCATTTTTAAAGATAAGCCAGGCAAATAAGCAATAAACCTCTTGAAAAATTAAAGGGAAAGGGTAATTTAACACAGAGTTAATAAAGATAATAAATAATGTGCTGAGTAGCTGGAGGACAGACATGGCTGGAGCTTTCACTTGAATTTTTCACATCCTTCTTTCCTCACTCCCCTTCTGTGAGCATCTCCCCCACCTTCTGCCCTCATCCTTCCACATCCAAGGTGCCCAAGCAGTTTCCATTCTTCTGTGTACAGCAATCACCTCACTCAGCCCCAAAATACATCTGTGAGGTGGGAGGAGCGTGGCAGCACACGCTACCTAACATTGCACAACAGCTCAGGCCCGGAAGCGAAGGATAAACTGGGGGTTGGCTTGAAAATAAGCTGGGCTGTGTGGGATGAGCCAGCCAAGCTGGAATTCAGACGTAAGTTCCTGAGCTCTGGGTCTGTGAGCGAGCTGGCCCTGGGGGTTGAACTGCACTTTAGGAAGGCACAGTCCTGGCCTGGCAGCACCAGCCAGCGCTGGACTGAGCAATGGGCTGGATCTTAGCTCGGCACCTCTGCCAGCAGCACCTTCTTGACATCTTCATATTTCCAGGAAACCTTGGAAGGGGGCCCAGCCTGCCAGACAGCTTTTTTGAAATTGGGAAACCAATCATCCTTTTAAAAAATGGCATTATTGCCTCTGTGCAGCACATTCCGTGCACACGTGTGAGTCACTGCCGGCAGCCCAGAGCCCAGGCGGGTCCGAGCTGCAGGGCTGGAACAGCCCCATGGCTGGGGGGGGGGGGGGGCTGCCCTGAAAGGGGAGCACGATGGCAGCTGGGACCCCAGAGCCTGGCACCAGACTGCACTGCTGCTCTGTGACAGCACTGCACACAACGGGGACCTCAGCTCCACCTGGCTCAGCCTGGGGTGACACAGAGGTGGGCACAGGTGACACTGGGGAGACCAGCACCAGGAGAAGCTTATTGTGCTGAGGCTGGTGAGGTCCTGGCACAGGGTGCCCAGAGAAGATGTGGCTGCCCCTGGATCCCTGAAAGTGTTCAAGGCCAGGTTGGAAGGGGCTGGGAGCAGCCTGGGACAGTGGAAGGTTTCAGGGGGGTAGAAAGAGGTGATCTTCAAGGTCCTTTGCAACCCAAAGCTTTCTGTGGTTTTCTCATTCTGTGGCTCTGTTTGGTGACGGGAATGGGCTGGCCTTCCCCAGAAGAGCTAGTCTGGGGAGTCAGCACAGGCAAGCAGCCAGACCTCCGTGCACCCAGAGATGTCACCGTGAGCAGCACTGATTGGTGCCTCCCTCCATCACAGGGGTTTCACATCCCAGCAGCCTGTACAGCCCCACAGATGTGCTGCCAACCACGTCAGCAGTGTGGGGAAGGGGTTTGTGGTATCCATGTGATGTCCATGTGGTGCTGCAGGGCACAGGGTTGGGAACAGGGAGGTCCCTGTGATGCCATGAAGATTTTTTGCCTTTTCTTTTATACCCCTGTTATACCCTTTTACAACTTCTGTATTCTTAGTGCTTTTTGCCTACATTCTTAGACTTGTTTGTCAAGCTAAGAGACTCAACATTTTAGAAGCTTCGTAGTTAGGGATCAATGTGCCCCAGACCCCAAGGTCCTCTCCAGAACACATTCTGGAAACCAAGATAGAACCATCCAGGGGAAGGCTCCTTGGGGAGAGGGGCTCACTTGAGCCTCTCATTGGGGAATCTTTGATAGATCTGCTAATTAGTAACACCTATAATGTTATACCCAATGTTGGGGGGAGGAGAGACAGAGATAGACTCGGTGGGGTGCATCTCGATGCATATGACCTGGACGTGTGCACCTAAGGATCCTTAAAAATAAACACCAAGATAAAATCCCTTTTCCCCTTCTAACCGTGTATGACTCTTGATTTTAAGACCAGGAAAAGGCATCACCTGCAGCAGTGAGCCCCCAGACCTCCCTCCAGCAGCAGCACCGCTCCTCGCTGCCAGGCAAGGCTTTCAAGCACACCGAGAGCCCTGCCCAGGACTAACAGCTCTGTGCTCAGCAGCCTCAGCAGCACCAATGATGCTCTGCTGATCCCCAAGGATTGTTCCTCCTGTTCCTCCACCACCATCAAAGCTCTTCAGCTAAGGACAGGCCCGGCTGAAGCTGTTCTACCGCAGGGAGGGAAGGAGGCACTGGCCATGAAAGCTTTAAGCTCATTAGCTACCACTGGAACAGTAATTAGGTTGATTTGTGCAGGAAGCACAGTGGCAACACTCTTTCTTCTTCAGGCACCACCAACAGAGCAGGGAGAGCTCCCGTCACCCCTCTGGCGCAGAATAAAGGAAGAGGACTGAGGAAGAAAGAGCATGTGGAATACCAGCTCTGCCACGGAGATCTTCAGCAGGCTCTGGAGCCACTGCCACATGGAAAGGGACAGGAGAGCAGGAGACAGTAAGGGGCTGGCTCTGGGTGGTGCCCAGGTCTGTGCTGGGAGTGCAGGTGAGGAAGGAGGATGGTGCAGTGGTTGAACCAGCCTGGGTCAGGCTGACCTGCACCAGATCTGCACTGACTGTCCTGTGGGGAGTTTTACTCAGGGCTTCTGGTCCTCACTCACAGCACCATCAGCATAGAAAAATCCAGCAGTGTGCCACAAGAGAGCCCTGCTGCTGGAACCGTGGGCAGACGAGGGGGCTGCAGCATCACTGCCCTGGCTGAGGGTCCCAAAGGACCTTGATCCCCATTTTGCCCCTCCAGCGCTGCCCCACATGGCACCAGGCAGGCATGAGCTGGCATGGGGTGTCCTTCAGAGCAGGCAGCAACAGGGAATGGGGCGCCCAGCACCTGCTTTCTAAGAGCCATTAAATATTCTCTGAGCTTCCTCAAGTGGGACCACACCCCAAAACCTCTCCTCTGCAGTCCTCAAGCCTCCAAGGTAGGACCAGATGTCAAACCTCCTTCTTTTCTCCAGGGAAGAACATACTATCATATAATCATAGAGTAACAGAATGGCTTGGTTTAGAAGGGACCTTTAAGATCACCTAGTGTGACCCCCTGCCATGGCAGGGACACCTTCCACCAGACCAGGTTGCTCCAAGCCCTGTCCAACCTGGCCTGGAACAGGGAAGTTTAACAGATTATCACAGGCAAAACCAGAGAGTGGCAATCTGGCACTGCTCTGTGCCTTTACTCCTAATCCCAAAAGTTCGTGGAGTTTGAGACAGAGAAGTGTTTCCTGCCCACACCTCCAGCAAAACTTCCCTCCTGTTCATGCATAAGCTCCAGCCTGAGCTGCAGCTGGCACGGCAGGGGCACCACATGGTGCAAGTGCCACATATCTTCCCCTGTGCCATCCTCCCATTCCCAAAGGATGCTCCTGGTACAGGCTGTTTTCCTCACAGCTCTAGGGGAGAATACGAGGGGCCCTGGGCTGTGCAGAGATGTTGTGGGGCTTTTTCTGGAAAGCCATTAGTTGAGGGCTGTGATGGAACATGGAGAGGTAATTGGGGAAGATGAGCCTAATCTCATTTTTTTTGTTGTGAAAAGGGTGTGAAGAAGAGAAAAGGAGATGTACTGGTAAATTACCATCAGGGCTGCTATAGTAACACAGCTTTAAAGATTGCCTCATTGGCCTCCTTGGGGCTATAGAAAGCTCTTCAGATTGTTCTGTAGTTTTCCACTCTCTCCTGGTGCAGGCTGGCCAGGGCTGCCTCGTGCCTGTTGACCGTGCCAGCTGTGCATCCATCACCACCCTCATCCCAGCCACGCCAGCCCTGGGTGCAGGGAAGGTTCAGGGGAACGAAGGGACTCAGTCCCAGGTAGGTTTGTTAAATTTCTCCCTTCAGGCTCACGGAGAGTTTCAGGGGAGTACCTTTTCTCACTTATTACTTCTTTTTTCTCCCCCATTCATTACCCTGACTCATTTCCCTGTAGGGAGTCAGAGAGAGGCCCCAGACAAGGCAGTTGGTGAATCACAGGCTCCCAGTGCAGCAGAGGACCTGGGAGGATGGGGACCCGAGTCCAAGGGGATGTGCAGCCAGAGCATCTCTTGGCCAGCACAACGCCCTCACCTGAGCCCTGTCCTGAGACTGGAACTGAGCTTTGTGCTGAACCCTGACCTGAGCCCTGACCTGAGCCTTAACCTGACCCTGACATGAGCCTGGACCTGAGCCCTGTCCTGAACCCTGTCCTGAGCCCTGTCTGCTCCCTTTGGCCCTGCCAGCAGGTGCTGGGGTGCACAGTCCCCACAAAAGGCCAAGCAAGCACAGAGCCGTGCGAGATGTGAGTCAAGGGGGGCATTGCCACTTGCCACAAGTGTGCAGTTCCCTAAGAGTTGCTCCCCACCCCTAAAGGGAGCAGTTTCCCTCCTCTTTTTAAAGGAAAGTCCCAAAGTCGGTGCAGCAGTGCAGTGGCCCCAGTCTGAAGTGCTATCAGATGCCTCAGCTGTGACCACGGGAAGGAGTTTTTTCCTCCAATCTCACATCCAGCTGCTGGAGTTTGCCCCTTACACATGGACCATTCCTGTCTCTGAGCAGTTCCCCAGCCCTCATCCCTGCAGAGCTGCTGCTTCCCTCTGCATCCTCGACAGCTGCCCTTGTTTCCAGCACAGTCAGGCTCCGGGTCAGATGTCTTGCTTCAGAGTATTTGCTGCATACATAGGATTTAACAGGATTTTTGGCTCCAGGAACTACTCTCAAACTCCTGTCCTCTCCTTCCACTCAAAAATGCATTTCACTCCTCTTCAACACCAGCTTAACGTAGGTGGAGGCATCTCTGTTTTATGCCCTTGTTTCTTTGGAATTCACTGGGACGGAGAAATGCTAATGTTTAATTTCTGCAGGAGGGAGAATGTATTAACAGCCAACCCCCTCAAAGGAGCCCAGATTAATTTAGCAAAAACAAAAGGCTGTGTGAATTCTGGTGTGAATTCAGTGAATTCTGCCATGAGGAATGGGATCTCAATAGGTGTGCTGGTCTGTGGCTTCACACGTCGAAGAGTTTTCAGTAATTTCACTGCAGATTCATAGCAATTAATCAGTCTTATTCTTTATTAAAATAGCACCTAAGGTGAAATTTCATTTCAGATGAGACATGTCCCTGTGCTGAAGAACTCAGGGTCTTTTAGATATGCTGCAATATATTGAAACCAAGCACAAGTGAATTAAGATTTGGCTCCCAGCACATGTGGCCACGCAGTTCCTCAGGAGCAGGGAGCATCAACATTCATCCCCTAGGCACACATAGGCAGCCCCAGCAAGGAGAGGAAAGCTCCTGCCTTCTGCAGGTGTAAATCTCAGCTGTGCCCAGCTCTGGGCTGTCAGACACACATGTTCCCTCAGGGGATAACACCACCCCTCTGGGAGGCAGCCAGTGCCCTCAGACTTGTGTGCTGCAACTGCAGAAATTCCTCTTTGCCACAGAGCCAACCTGGCCCCGGCTCAGGAGGAGGGAGCAGCTCTCCCAGGCTGCCACTCCTCGGAGTGCAGAGCACGAGCAGCCAGACTGTGGAAGGAGGACATTCCTAATCTTACTGAAAAACCACTATTTTTTTTCTCATGTTTTAATGAAAGAGTGCCCAGAAGGTTCTCCTGTTTCTGTTATGAAATTTTCTGGACCTTACCAGGATGTGGCTGTTATTCATCTGTTTTCAGGCTTGTGAGCTGCAGGGTAAAGTTTTATTAACATCTTCTCAGAGGAAAGGACTCGGCCTTGGGGTTTCATGCATACTTACATCCAATGCTAAACATGCAGGCATATTCCTCTTGACATTTCACTTGGTTTCTCACTGAGAACAGGAATCTTCCCATCCTCTTGTTTAAGCATTGTACAATAACTGGATGGAAAGCAGCTCTTGGCTATCAGAGAGAGATCTGAAGGTCTGACATGGAAATTTTGCTTTCTAAGAAACTCTGCTGCTGGTAACTAGCAGCTATTGTTGGGTTCAATTTCTCCATGATGTTAAGGCAGTAAATGTAAGGAACTTTCCTGTTGGAGACAAAAGATGACTTTAAGGCAGATGCTTTGCCTTCAGAACTGGACATCTGGAACTGGTTCCCATTTTTGCTGTAGATCCCACATCTGACTTATCCAAACCCTTTGCTTTTCATCTTGAAATCTCCTGCTGAAGCTCTGAGCACTAGGCCAGGGACTGCAGTGCCTTGTGTCAGAAGATGATGATTTAAAAGACAGCCCTTGGATGCTGTGATAAGGTCTGGTGGATGATTCATCCTAAATGGAAGCCATCCCTGTTTGGCAGCTGGCAGAGCTGCTGCCCTTTGAAATGCACCTCTCCAACCTGTGCTCTCCTGGGAGACAGGACTGACACCAAGGAAGCCTTTGTGGCACAACCCTCACTTGCAATTTGTAAAGCTTTTCCATTGGCCAGGAAAGGCTGAAAAGAGCTCTCTAAAAGCTTTCCATTGCTCCTGTCTCACTCTTCCATGTTGTGTAAGGTGAATGTTTCTCTCCTAAGTGTGTCTTGCTGGCTCTTTCAAATTTCAGAGAAGTTCAGTATCAGGAGACTTTTAATCTCTGGGTCCTAACTTTGCCTGAAGTCTGGCAGAGTTGGAGACAGCTCCATCTGGGAGAGGGGAGGGATGGGGCTGCACACACGCTTCTCTTCAGGGTAGGCTTGTAGCAGTTCAGCCCCATCCTGCTGCTCTGGAGGCTGCCTTCCTCTGTGAAGCTCCAATCTTACATCCAAATTAAACTACTTAATCTCCAATTCTTCAGGCTGCAGAGACAAAAAGCTCTAAGTGTGGGATAGAGTGTAAATAGATCCATCAGTGTGCGTGTCCAGGCTGCACAGTTGATGTGCCTCACGGTGCCTGGCTAAGCAGAGCGAGTGCAGATGCTGGGGTGAGTGACTGACCCAAGTGCCCATCGGTTTATCCAAGCCTCTGCTGATCAAAGTATGGAAGGAAGGCAAGGTGGGTGAGACGGGAATGCCTGTTTTACCCTCTCAAATGGCACCTGAGGAAACTTCAGTTGTGTCTATAAATTATTATAGTATAAGCCCACTGCGCATCGCAGGAGCTGTTGTATGTTATTCATCTTCATCTTGATGCCCACATCATCAGTATTCATGTTTTGTTTGTCACTTTTGCTTGACAAAAAGACGTCAAGTTGGTATTTAATGCAGCCTTGAGATGTTTATTGTGCATTGTGCCATCACTTTAATGTTTGTGAGGTGCTGGGCTGCAGAGCAGTGCTATTGACCAGGGATGAGAGAAAACCCCAGCAGCAGAGGCACAAACTACAGCTGTGTGCCAGATGTTTCTTACCAAAACTGCTCTGTGGTGGTAGCAAATGCAGGCTGGCCAGGCAGCATGGCACCCAGACAGCAATCGCTCCTGAAACACAGAATATATCGAGTTCTCCAGGGAGTGTCCAAGGCCCTGCCCCTGCCCAGATCACAGGCGTCCAGTTGTTGGTGCTGGATCTGGAGTTTCCAGCTGGATGGCTCAGGTGAATGCTCTAACTGGGGTTCTAACACTTGCCTGAATTCGGGGCTACCTCTGCCAGATTTTAAACTGAAACAGCACAAATTTTGGCCCGAGATTAGATGAGAGAGTGTCTGTGGGGATCAGAGAACTTCACTGGCAGTGCTCCAGCAGGATGACCGTGCCTCTGCCAGCAGAGGCTGTGCCCAAGGCCATCCTCCTGCTGATGGAACTGAACAGAGAGGAGGCTCAGCCTGCCCACAGTCATGCAGAGTTCCCTTGGTACATTCCTAGGAGGAGCCTGTTAATCCCATTGGCCTGGCTTGATTTCAATCAACACAGGAGCACTCTGCCTACGCAGGTTGTTCTGATACTGTTACTTGGCTGCAGCAAGGGTTCCCAACTTTTTTGATATTTTATATGTGTTTTGTAAATGCAGTGTCACAGACGCCTTCTGCCTTGGCAGTCCTACGTGCCTTGTTCCCAGTGTCCATCCCTGGCAATGCCCTGGCTTTTTTCTTCAATAACAGAATTTTTAGTCTCACAGATTTTGGGTATCTGACTCTCTCTATAGCCTTGGAGCCCTTGATGAAGACAAAACACCTTCCAGCCTGACATCAGCGAAACGGCCCTGGGTGACTTTGAGTGAAGAGAAATTGCTACCCATCAGCCATGTGGTGGTGCATGTACGGGTGCACCCAAAGGATGCTGGTGGCCCTGTATCCTCAGCAACCTCAGTGTGTGCAGTTTTGGGTGCCAAAATAGAAGAAAGACATAAAGCAATTGGAGAGCGTCCAGGGCAGGGCTATGAAATGGCGAAGGGCCTCAAGAGGAAGCCATCTGAGGACTGGCTGAGGGCACTTGGTGTGTTCAGCTGGAGAAGAGAAGACTGAGGGGAGACTTCCTTGCAATCTGCAACTTCCTCGTGAGGGAAAGAGAAAGGGCAGGCACTCATCTCTTCTCCCTGCCAGCGACCAGTGGCAGGACCCGAGAGAATGGCCTGAAGTTGTGTCAGGGGAGGTTCAGGTTGGATATTAGAAAAGGGTTCTTTCCCCAGAGGGTGGTTGGGCACTGAACAGGCTGCCCAGGGAACTGGTCACAGCACTGAGCCTGACAAAGATCAAGGAGTGTTTGTTTGCACAACACCTTCAGGCACATGGTGGCATTCTTGGGGCTGTCCTGGGCAGAGACAGGAGTTGGACTTCAATGATCCTTGTGGGTCCCTTCCTCCCCTCGTTCCCTGGGAGCAGAGCCCGGCCCCCACCTGGCTGCACCCTCCTGTCATGAAGCTGCCAAGAGTGAGAAGGTCCCCCCTGAGCCTCCTCCTCTCCAGGATGGGCCCCCCAGGCTCCCTCAGCCTCTCTGCACAGGACATGAGCTCCAGCCCCTTCCCCAGCTCCCTTCCCTTCCCTGCACCCGCTCCAGCCCCTCAATGTCCTTCTGCAACTGAGGCCCCACAACTGCACACAGCACTCGAGCTGTGGCCTTCCCAGTGCCCAGCACAGGGCCACGAGCACTGCCCTGCTCCTGCCAGCCACGCCACTGCTGACACAGGCCAGGGGCCATTGGCCTTCTCGCCCACCTGGGCACACCTGGCTCTGCTTCAGCCGCTGTCCACCAGCAGCCCCAGGGCCTTTCCACACACTCTGCCCCAGCTTGGAGCTGCAGGGGCTTCTTGTGCCAAAAGTGCAGGGCCCAGCCTTTGGTCCTGTTGAACCTCCAGCGGCTGCTCTTGGCCCAGCCAGCCTGGCCAGGGCCCTCTGCAGAGCCTTCCCACCCTCCAGGACACCACACTCCCACCCCACTGGGTGCCCTCATCAGTTTGCTAATGGGAGACTCAACCCCCTCCTCCAGATCATCACTAAACTCAATAATCTTTCAAATACTGCTGTGACACCAAGCTCTAAATTACAGGTGGGATGCAGCTCACGTGCAAAACCCTCAATCAGACTCCCCTCAGCTAATATGGAACACTAAAATAACACAGCAATGTAAAGAACACAGGAATTTTATTGAACCTTAACACTTTGAAAAGCTTAAAGTTCTGGTGGAGAACTAATGAGTGAAACTACTGCTAAGAGGAATCCTATGCCTAAAAAAACTATGGATTTTTTTTTTTTAATGGGGTTGGGAAGATTCCTGAGAAACTTATGCCTAGCAAAGTGTTATAAATGAATTTAGGGAGGTGGCTTTCACATTCAATAAAGAGTTGATCGTCAGGAGGGTAAGAATTGACTATAATTGTGATAGGCTGTTTAAAGTTGTTAGTCGACTTGATTGTTATAGTTAATCTTAATTGTTTGTTCCACACTAAGAGGTTTAAGGGTTCAATGTTTAAATGTTCAGTTGTCAAAAAGACCTCCTAGGAATGAATGCAGAACTTTCTAGAAACTGATGAAGTAATAGAAGAAGTGGGCGTTCAATGAGGAATTAACATAAAGGCATAAAACAGGGGACAGCAGTGGATGAAGGATGAACCAACAGGAAGACCCTAGACAGCGATCCAATGAAAATGAGGCAATCAAGAAACCCAGGACATCAACGAGCCAATCCCAAAGACTTTGGTGGGAGGAGGAATGGGCGGTCTAAGGGCGGGGTTTGGGGGTATTAAATGTGTCACTCTCAGCCTGCGGGCGTGCCTCGGGCAATATAGGTTCACAGCTGCGTGCTCAGGGCTTTGTTTTGTGCTCAGCAGACCGCCGCAGTGGTTTCCAATTGTCTGTACTTCAGCTAATTGTTTCAGCGTTTAATAAATTCTTCAGACTATCAAGACTGTGACCCCTTCTGTTTCTCACAAAAGGCCAAAGGGGTTCACTAATATCTGGTGGGAATGTCACAGTGCCCAGGGCTCAGCACAGCTCATGCATCCCCTGCCAGGGCCTTCAAGCCCAGAGCCCGGCAGGAGCTGAGGAGCCACAGCTGATGGGAGAATTGGAGTCCCCTCCTCTGCCAAAGGCCACATTTCCTCACCTCTTCCCTCTGGGCACTGGCCTCTGCCGGGAGCTCTGGAGCAGAGACATCTTCATCAGGGCCTGGTTCTCCAGCAGCAGCTGCAGCAGCTCCTCGGAGCAGCCGTGGCCCTGGCAGCACGGCCGTGCAGAGGCCCCGTGCTCTGGCTCTTGGCCTGCAACACCCAGCACAGGGAGCCCGATGGAGGGGCGGAGGGGCTGAGCCCTCGGGCGCTGCCCTTGGCCTCTCCTGCACAGAGAGCCTGGGCCCGGCCGGGCTGCCCCGGGCAGAGGCTGCAGCAAGAGCAGCTCCGGGCTCAGCCGGGCCCGTTCCTGCCCAGCGCCGGGCTCAGCCCCCGCTCCGCCAAAGCCTTGGCCGAAGGGCTGCCCCAGAGGCACCCGCGGGGCCTGCCCAGCTCTGCTCCCCCACGGGGGCCCTCGGCCCTCGCCCCACACCCTCCTGGCCCAAGGCCGTGGCGGCCCCGGCACCGGCCCACCTGCCTCAGCCCCTCCCTCACCTCTCCCCAGCGTCTCCTGAGCCCTCTGACAAGGACCCAGCCCACGTAAAAGCCCCTGAGAATCAGGGCCACGGCTGCGCAGATCCACGGCAGCGCCTCCAGGACCAGCATGGCGTCCCTCCCTGGTGCCGCGGCCTCCTGCTCCTCCAGGGCCTGGGGAAGCGCATCCCAGCTCCCTGTGTCCCCAGCAGCGTGGCTGGAAGGGTCCAGCGGCTGCACCAAGAGCGGCAGCAGCCGCAAGAGCCCCTGGCTGAGCATGGTGCTGCTGACGGACGAGCTGCCCCCGCCGAACAGGCTCTGGACGTCCTTCCCAGCCGACTTCTGCCTGGGCTCTGGGCACGGCGATGGGCTGGGGACACTTATCAACACTGTCCCCAAAGGCTGTAAGGTCGCAGAATCACAGAATCAATTCAGCTTGAAGAGCCCTGTGAGATCACTGAGTCCAACCTGGGACCCAGCTCCACCATGGCAACCAGACCAGAGCCCTGAGTGCCACACCCAGGCTTTTCTTCAACACCTCGTGCCACAGGAAATTCACCGCCCACCTGGGCAGCCCATTCCAATATCTGATCGCTCTTTCTGGGAAGAAAGTTTTCCTAATGTTGAACCCAAATGTCCCCCGGTGCAGCTTAGAACCCTTTTTTGCATCTGCTCTCTCTTGTCCTTGCGCATCTCTGAGAAGTCTGGCACTGACCCCTTGGTCACTTCCCTGTAGGCAGGAGAAGAGGCTGTGCCAGTGAGTGCTGCTCAACTGTTTGGCCATTGAAGGGTGCTGCTTTCCTTATTATTTCTATATTTACATTAAAGAAGAAAGCATCAGTTCAGGAAATAACTATATCATGTAGCAGACAGTTGGTACAATAATAAATGTCAATAGATAGACCAGGAGAAAAATGGAGGCTGGAAAATAGAAGATGATTTGTAACTGTCAGAAGTACTGGGTTCTGGAAGAGCTTTTCAGTAAGCAGAGCCTCAAGTTTCAAGATGAAGTTGAAGCAGCACATGCAAGGCAGTTCTGTGATGTGATTATAAATCTGTTCCCTTCACCCCAGAGCCATCCATGGCTTTGCCAGTCTTCTTCCACACAGGCCCTGCAATCTTCCATCACGCTGCTTAGCACTATCCCAACCTCTGTCCTAATTCCATTCGAATGATCCTTCCTGTCAGTTGTGAGCTCTGGAAATACAAGTTTGCTCTGCAATCAAAACACTTCTCCTTTTGTACCGGGTTTGCATGGCAAAAAGGGAGAAAATCTGGAGTGAAGTTGAGCCCTGTAAGAAGGTGAGGATGGGGGGCAGGGAAAGGTGTTAAGATTTAGTTTTATTTCTCATTATCCTACTCTGATTTGATTTGTAATAAATTAAACTAATTTGAAAAGTTGAGTCTGTTTTGCCTGTGAGAGTAATTGCTGGGTGATCTCTCCCTGCCCTTATCTCAACCCACCAGCCTGTCATTATATTTCCTCTCCCCTGTCCACCTGAGGAGGGGACTGATGGCTTTGTTGGCACCTGGCCCCCAGTCAGGGCCAGCTCACCTCACTTCTGGGACTGCAAGATTTAAGCAAGTGCTGAAGTGCAAGACAGCAGCAACATCAATGAGCCCGTGTGAGGTCAGATGAGGCAGGAGGAAAGCAGGTGCCTGCTGGCTCCTGAAACAGCTGTGTTGTGCATCTGCAGGTGCAGAGTGGTACAGAGAGCCTGGAAAGCACCAAAATCTGATGATTCTCCTCATGCAAACACACACACACAAACACCTCGTGCTCTGCTGCAGAGAGGAGCTGTAGAGATCCAAGGAGTTGTTGCTCATGCTATACAAGTTCCTGGGAAGGAGGAGATAAAAACTGTTCTCCACAAATGCAGGAGCAGGCAACCTTCTTGACAGTGAATAAAAAATTGCTAGTCAAAAGAATTATAATTAAAGCAATTACCATCTTCTCTGCATACACACACTCTGCATGTTTCCTAAAGGCTAATGGAGTGCAGTGCTGGGCCTTGATGGATAATCACAAGGGACTGGATAACTTCATCACCCAATCTTCAGCTAATGACTTTAACACATCTTTTTAACTCCGTTTGTACCCGCTGTGATTATGGAGACACTATTCAGGGAAGAAAAGCTGGTTCCCAGAGTTACTGCTCCCTGTGAGTATTTAAACCAGACTCTGAAGTGCTGGATGGGAGGTTTGGTTGGTTGGGTCTGTGTCGTGCTTGAGGAAAGGCTCATGGGACACTGATGACTGTCGGGTCCTCTCACAGTCTGAGGTGGAGTCATTTGTGGCTCCCCAGCACAGCCCAGAGCACTGAAAGAGGCCACAGCTTCTTCACCCAACTTGTCCACTGACAAACCAAAGTTTCCAGAAATTTATTCTCTCATTTCTCAACCTAGCCTGGACCTAAGACTGCCCCGAAAAGCCGTATTTAGTGTGTAATTACAGTCCAGGAGTTCTACTGCCACATGGGGGTCCTGCCAGCACAGTGCTCACTCCAGAGCATTTGAAGCCTTTCTTCTTAACTTTTTATTCTTCCACTGTTTCTCTTTTTTTTTTTTTTTTCCCCTGCAATTTTCTTCTTGAAAATGGCTTCAGGTTGACATCTTGAAACCCCATCAGGAAAGCTTTATCCCTTGGAGACCTTCTCTGAGATCACCTGGATTCCTGGCAACTTTGCTCTTATCTCAGTTTGGAGAAGTCCAAGTCAAGCTGATTAACAGCCATCGGAGATGAAGGGCAGAAAATCAAGCCATCAATCAGCTGCAAAGAGCATACAGCAGCACGAAGAGGCCCATTAGAGGCAAAGTGGACCTGTCAGAGACTCAGCATGAGGTGCCTCTTTGGCAGGAGAAATTCCCACGCTTTAACACTGCCTCTTCAGAGAGAACTTAGTATCATTTTCTGCGGGGGGGCTCATGAAACAATTAAAATAAATGTCTTCAGATTACAGTTTTCTTCTCTCTCTGGGAATGTTTCCAGCTCACTCAGTTACAGCATCACCACAAAGAAAATGAAATTTTATAATTATTGAGGACAGATACCAGCAGAGGGTAATAGTTTAACTATGGGCCTGCTGGAGCATTGAGGCACTGCCAGGAAGGCACATTCAGAGGTCTTGGCCAGACTCTTTCCCCTCCTGGTGCCACCAGGAAGGGTTCAGGATCACAGAGAGGTGCTGCTGTGCTGGCTGGGAGCAGTACAGAGCTCTCCTAGTGTACCACACCCAGGGCAGCTGATGCTTGTAGGCCTCGGCACAGTGGGTACGTGCCCCAATCCACAGTGAATAGTGTTAAAAATTGAGTTTGAGCTTATTTTCCTTCCCACTGTCTGCTCCTGTCTCCTCTTGCTGTCCTGCAGGCTACTTCTTCTCCATCCTGTCCCCTCTTGTCCAGTCATTCCCTGTTTTCCACTGTCTTCCACCAACCTTTTTGCTTCTGCAGCTGTGTTTATTGCTCTTCTCTTCCTTCCTGTTGCCGACACACTTCCCCTCCTCCTTGGTGATGTCCTGGCTCCGAGTTTGCCGGTGTTGGGTTGCAGATTCCTGGGACAGAGCCTGGCCTTTGCACCATGCTTGCTGTATTCCTGGCCAGCTGTCAGTGACGCATTACACAGGCTAAGCCCAAGGCAGCTCTTTGAACACATTCCCATGCTGGTCTCTTTGGATCTGCTTGTTCAAGCTTCTTCTGTTACACCCTCAGCCCACTTACAGAAATCACTGGTAATTTTGTAGCTCATAAAGCCAGAAAAGCAATTACAAGGGTATCAGTAACTTCCTTTTCTCACACCAAGGCTCCCTTGCAAATGTTTTATTTCACAGTATGTTAAAAACCATCTTGATTTACGGCAGAAACTGGAAAATGCTATCTTCAAACTTGGTGTCTGTGACTACCTGGACACAATTTTTTTGGATTTATCACATTGCCATGCAGTGCCAAGTGAGCACACGCTTCTGGCAGGAACCAATTCACAGTGCTTGTGCAGAGCCTGAAACATGAGGGTCCTAACACACAGCAGCGACCACTCAGTGCTACTGTAATGCCAACAACAGAAATTCAGCAGGGGTGTGATTTGGCAGGAGCAGTCTTAAATTTAAACTTACACTAGAGCAAGAGGCAAGCCAGTTCCACAGCTGAGTTATCAGACTGTGGCTTGCCTGCTGCAGATCTTATTTCCAACATCAAGGATGTTGCTTTTGCCTGAATTCACCCCACTTTATGCATTTGGAGCCTAAAAAATGGGGTCTGTCTTGGTGATACACCCACACAGTGTGTGATCCACATGCCACAGAAGCCCTGGCTCTGGCCCTTCACTGCTGGCTCCACCAGGACCAGTGGGCACCAAGACTCAGGTTAGGTGATTTAATTAAGGTCTGAATGTAGGCTGGATGAGTGTAAGTTCTTCATTCTCATTGTGGTCATCACAAAGTGAAAATTCCACTCACCAACTCAGTAGGGATTTGGGAGGAGGAAACTGGCCTCATACTGAGCCTTGGTAGCATCTGAACGGGTGGGACTTGGCGTGGCTGGGTCTGCTGGAGAGAAGGTGAAGATCAGTCAGGTAAGTTCCTCAGTGTGATGGGACACATGCACAGAAAATACACCCAAAGCCTATTTTCCTGAGTACAAACAAGCAGGATGACAGATTCCTTGCATAGAAATCCACATCTCCTTGCAGTGGAAGTACCTGACCCACAGGCAGTCTCCTGCAGGGCTCAGGCTCATGCAGTCCATGCAGTCAGTGCCCACCTTCCCCCTTGCTGAGCCCCTTCCCCAGCTTTGTGGAGCTGTGCAGCGAAAATGCACTTTTACAAGGTTGGTTTTCAAGCAACCAGGGAGCTTTGGGACTTCTGCTCAGCCCTTCGTACATCGTCGGTGCCTTCTGTGGTGGCCTCCACTGCTTTGTTGGTGGCAGAAAGGACATGCAATGGCTTCTGCCGTTTAACTCGAGCATTTTTAACACCTCATGGGGTTTTGTCAGGTTTGTGAGTGACACCTCAGCTGCACAGCTGAGTAGCTCAGGTACTGCACCACCAGAACCATGAGCTAATCCCATGACAAGAACGGGCTGGAAAACCCAAAGCTGACTTGGGTGACTGACCAGCATCAACCAGCTCTGCTGGCTGTGTTTTCCTTTGCAGATGAGTGTTCATCTACTCCTAAAGGTCACAGTTGTTGAAGAAAGAATTGCTAAGAAGTCTTTCCTCCCTGGAGCTCTGCCTTCCCATGCGTCCGTGCTGGGGAGTGAAAAAGGCCGGCTCCCTGAGAAGTGTCACTGGAAGCCAGAGCTCACACAAGCCCCCAGCACACCCCCCCAGCCCTGGGGTTACTTGTGTTTCAGAGAGGCTGTGCCAGGCAGGACCTCCCACATGCTCTCTGCTCCTGGCTGAGCTTGCTCTGCTGCATCGCTTCAGGCAGGGCAAATCCAGAGCTTCCTCTGTGAGCACAGAGGCTCCAAGCCAATGGAATGTAGGAGGTGTCATTGCAGCACGCAGGTCAGCTGTTTAAAAGCTAAACAGCCTCAAAGGCAAAAGAACATCACCCTGCACCCATCCCCTCACCTCGTGGGGTCCCCCATCCTCACCAAAGGCTGCCCAGGTGTACACACCTTGTGTTTTGGATCTACGTGTGGGAAGCTCCACACTGATCCATTAGAGAAGACTAAGAAATATCCACTGAATACAGAACCAGTTCTTCTGTTCTAACCCAGATTTCAGCCACAGCTGCAGCCGGTACAGAGTTGGTGGTGCCTCTCCATGCAGGACACAGACATTTCACTCGTACCTACTCAGAGACAATTTGGGGGAAGCAAACTGAAACAAAGGCAATTGGGATGGAGAGAGAAATGTTTTATATTAATTCCAAATTTTATGTTGCAATTAACTGACAGCAAAGAAACTGAAAGTGTCCCACAGTGGCACAGACTTTTTCCTGCCTCGTGGAATCCAGGGGGAGTAGCAATTTCTCCTCCTGCTTACAGCTGGGTCTGAAAATGATTATATTCAAAAGAACAAACCAGATAATTTGTCCCAAATTGAAAAAAAGGCCAACAAAACAAAACCCAAGCAACTGAAAATAATTTTGTCATAGCTTGCCCAATTGGATTTTGCTTCACAATCATTAACTTTCCATTGCAAAAGAATTAATATGGGAAACTTTTTCCAGCCTAATTCTTAACCCTTGCCTTTCTAATTAATCAGATGGTGATCTTACAGCTTGATTCTGTTTTCTGTTCTAGTTAAACTGTTTAGAAATGTGCTAATGATTCATTCTCCTGCAATTAGATTCAGCAGTCAGAGCCTTTCCTGCACTTCTGCAAAGTTTGCTGTGAAGAAGAGCAAAGCACAAAGAAACCAGTCATGGATCCATGAAGAAAATCAATGGCATTTGGAAAATACATTTGAGGATCTGGACCTGTATTTAATGCATGTCATTAGCTATTTGCAAGAGACAAATGACATGAGGGAAAGCAGTTTCTTTCTGTCTGCAGGGAGCTTAGAAGATATTCTTCAACTTTTCATATTCCACTTCTCTTTTGTATTAAGAATCCAAGTCTCTAAAGATCTACCTTGTAAAATTGCCACTGAAGTGTAACAGGAGACACTGTGAAATTCAGGCACTGCAAAACTCAGGGAAATGAATTCCAATCGTGGCTCTGCATAAATTTGTTCTTTGCTGAAGCTGAGCCTGGGAAGTGACTGACGTTTTCATGCCGTGTGTGTGCTTTGAGGCTTAGATTTCACAAGAAGTGCAGATGCACCACTGGGAGCTCCTTGGAAGCTGCCTTGTTTACAGGGCTCAGCCTGGCGGGGCTGCGTTTAATCCAAGTCAAGTCATGGGAGATTGTGCTCCAGCCCTCTCATCACAGTCCAGACTCCATGTTGATATGTGCTACTGCAGAGAAAACCCTCCCTGTTGGAGAAGGGAGAGCACAGCATCTCTTCATCCAGTAGGACTTGGCCCAAAGCAAGCCAAGAAGTCCATCAGAGGCCAGGGACCAAACCAGAGAGACATGCTGGAGTGTGGCCATGGCTGGGATGTGGCTCATGTAGTGGCCCCGAGGACAGAAGCCTGAGCTTAAAGGCAGACCTGGAGGCCCCACAAGGCTTCTCACTGCCCTGTCCTCACAGCACCCCAATCCTGGATTTGGGATATGCACACCAACACCAGAGCTGGCCTTGGATCCAGGCAGGTAAGCCCTGAGGAAGGGAAGCAGCTCTGTTTGGAGACCTACATCCTGGAAAATGATCCATGTGTTATGAAAGCCATGGGTGCAGGCCAGGAGGGAAGGCACCATGGGCAGCTCCAGACTTCTGTGCACTGCAGGCATAGGCCACTCAGGCTTGGGGGGCCATGGGGGTCTCTGAGGAATCATGAGGTCCCCAGGGCTGGGAGTCTGCTGTCTGGAAATGCCACATTTCAAATGTGTGCCTTTTGGTCTTTATTGAATGGTTGCTCTATGACAATGGAGCTTTTCTGTGACTGCGGCTGGCCAGTGGTTGTAGTGTACACCTGGAAAGGAAGTTTCTGTCACCCATTTGTTGCCTGTCCTTTGACGAGGGGCCTGTTGGTAGGAGGTAGGAAACACTCACAAATATTTGCAGCACTGGGTCTAAGGCTGGCAGAGATGGGTTTGCTGTGATAAATGAATGCCAGTCCTGCTACTGAGCAGTCTGAGCTGGGACACAGGCAAGAAGAGAAACCTCAGTGTAAGGTTAGCCATGGGCAGGGCTTTAAAGGGATTTTGTCTGTTGCAGGAAAGAAATTTAATGTTGGAGTTACAGGGAGCAAGCAGTAACCCGACACAATTTCTCCTCCAGAAAACCTGCTTCAGGCTGAGTGGAGGGAGCTCGCACAGACATTGCAACACTGAGTCATGGCTGGACAGGCTGGAATTGTAACGCCTCAACAGCTCATTCTCCTCCTCTGTTTTCAAACAGGAGCTTAGTTCTGTAGGAGGTCAGAGATGACAAGAGAGGGAACAGTGACAAAGTTGCCCAGTACTTCTACTACCCCACAGTTCACCTCGCATCCTTCACATGCTGAGTGCACGTTTCCAAAGGCTTACTCCTGCCCACAGTGCCTGGCAAGCTCTGCTTCTACCTAAGCAACAACACACTTGCCAAGTGTCTTCATCTATTGCAGCCTCCTTCCCTCCTTCCCCCCTGAAACCTCCTGGGCTCCAGGACTTGTCTGGCTTGTGCAGAGACATAACCTCATGAGGCTCAGCCCCACATAAATGCCTTTTCCATTCCAAATCAAGGACTTCACCTGCATGGATTCTGCCTGTGTCTCCCCCACCTGCACCTCCTTTCACTCCCCAAGTCCTTGAGATACCTCTGACTTCAGAAAATCTGCAAAATGTCTGTTTTACAGCTTTCTTTGCTCAGCTTTAGCCCTCCAGAACCAACAACATTTATCTCACTGCATCATCAACTCTCCACCCATTTCAAAGTCAATTGAAAGCACATTTTCTCCCTTGCCTGTGGTTCCTAAATTATATACCCAGCTCATTTCAAAATATCAATTCAGAAACTTGGCAAGGTGATTATTAATAACAGCTCTGTTCTTCTCTGGAGGAAAAATAATACTAGAAACATGTGAAATGTGTACACAGTTGTCATTCTCTCTCTCCTCTTTTGCCAAACACTCTGTTCTTTACAGGAAATCAAAACAACCCTACACCCAGTATTAAGTGGCTGAGGCAGTGTAATGAGCATAGAACCACGGAATTGGGACAGTATTCCTTGACGTGTCCCAAAACTTGGGGTAACACAGATGCCACCGTCTGTCATGAATTAGTGCTTGGCTGTAAGGGGTCAGCAGCACAGGGGGGCTGAGCCTGAGGAGCTGCACACACCGAGAGCTGGAGCCCAGCGCTTCCTTCAGTCACATGTGTGGAGCTCATCATGGCAAACTGCTTCAGCTGTAATGAAGTCATTCATGATTTGATTCCAAGATTTCACATGGGCTTCCCAAGGACCCGGAGCTGCTGGGAAGCACTGAGCTACAGCGTGGCCTTCAAGCACCAGGCTGGCAGCAGGTTAGAATCACAGAATCATGGAATGGTTTGGGTTGGAAAGGACCTTAAAGCTCATCCCATCCCACCCCCTGCCATGGGCAGGGACATCTTCCGCTAGCCCAGCTTGCTCCAAGCCCCGTCCAACCTGGCCTTGGATGCTTCCAGGGATCCAGGGGCAGCCACAGCTTCTCTGGGCACCCTGTGCCAGGGCCTCCCCACCCTCACAGCCAGGAATTCCTTCCCAATATCTCATCTATCCCTGGCCTTGGGCAGTGGGAAGTCATTCCCCCTTCTTCTGTCCATCCATGCCCTGGTCCGAAGTCCCTCTCCAGCTCTCTTGTAAGCCCCCTTTTCATACTGGAGTTAAGTACCTGGTTTTTACTTTCTAATTTTTCATTTTCTACCTGTACTTATAAAACATAGAGTAAAGTCCTGAAGACTTTTTCATTGCCCATAGTGCCACAGGATGTGCAGTGCAGAACTCTCCTGAAGCAAACCCAGTATATGGGTGCTGTGTACGTTGGGAGCTGAGCTCAGTGATCCAGGTGTCCCCCTTATCCCATGTTCCCACACCATCCCAGCAGGAACCAGGGCTGTGCTTCCCTAATGCACACTGGGGAAAGAAGGCAAAACGAAGGCAAAAAGAAAAGAAGTCCCTTGGAGGATGAGTAGGGAATCAAGTCCTTTGGAGGATGAGGGGGGAATAGAAAGGAGGGGTGCCTCTAACTCCTGTGGTGGAGGGACAAAGTGAGGGATTCCCAAGGAAGGGAGGAGATGAGAAGTTCTCAAGGGATGGGGTTATGCACAGAAGGGAAGCTGTGCTTTCAGCCTTGCAAGACAAGGAAGAGCCAGCTCACAATCACATTGTTTTGAGAGGAGGATAACGTATAAAAAGGTTAGAGAGGTATCCAGGGGCTTTTAATTCTGAAGACTTGTCCTGGAGTCATGAGGCCAGTCCTCTTTAGTGGCATCTAGGGACCTGTAGGAAAGAAGTGCTCACACAGACAAGAGCCAACTTGTTACTCACCTTACCCAGTAGCATCAGTGGCTTTGGCTATCATGGGCCCAACAGCTCCTTCCTGGCACCGCAGCCTCTAGGGTGCTGAGGATCTGCCTCAAGTATCCTGGAAACATGGCACAAAAAGATAAATAAATAAAACTAAATAATAAATAAAAAGTTATAAACAGAATGTCTCATACCAGCAAGAGTTTGGGAGGAGAAAGTGGTTATAGTGAGAGCCTTTGTGCTATGACAGCCAGCGCTTGTCTGGCAGATACAGCCCTGCTTCCTCTCCCTGCCTCCTGGAATTCTGTCTCCCAATTACAGCTCCCTGGCTCTGCTCCAGGCGCCTCGCTCCCACAGAAGTGTGGGGTATTTAAGAAGGAGTACTTCCCAAGTGTTTAACGTGCAAGGGTTTAAAGGGAATCAGATACCATTTAGAAGCTGGCCAAATTCCCTGTTCTCTGGCTAGGGAGGAGATAAGCTTCCACTTGAATGGAGTGGAAGTAAAAGCTGCCCTGCTGAGAGACCCCCAAAGTGAAGACCTGGAACCAGCCAGAGGATGGGAAAGGCCTGGGCTGACAGTGAAGTCACTGAGCCTCCAGAACCTCCTTCAGAACCTTTGGAATTCACCTCAGAACCTCTGGAGATCAGTCACTGCTCCACAGCCTTTCCTGGGACTGCCCAAGCTGTGTCTGGCCATCACAGCTGGTGGGTTGGTACAGGACCTCAGCTGAGCCAAGGCACTGGTTTCACTCACACCAGCACAGCCACAAAGCTGTCAGGTCCCATGGGCCATTAGCATCCCTCCTCATGCTCTCTTTTCCATGGGTTTCCCTGCAGCACCACTGCGCTTCTCCCACCCCGAGTCCCCCCATGCTGCTCATGGCTGAGTGTGCATTGTGCAGTGCAACCCTGGGTCCTGTGATGCCATGAAGATTTTTTGCCTTTTCTTTTATATCCCTTTTATACCCTTTTACAACTTCTGTATTCTTAGTGTTTTTAGTCTACATTCTTGGACTCGTTTGTCAAGCTAAGAGACTAAACATTTTAGAAGCTTCGTAGTTAGGGATCAGTGTGCCCCAGACCCCAAGGTCCTCTCCAGAACACATTCTGGAAACCAAGATAGAACCATCCAGGGGAAGGCTCCTTGGGGAGGGGGGCTCATTCAAGCCTCTCATTGGGGAATCTTTGATAGATCTGCTAATTAGTAACACCTATAATGATATACCAGATCTTTTGGAGGGTGCATTGCAGTTGGCATGGAGGTGCATTCCACCTGGACGTGTGCACCTAAGGATCCTTAAAATAAATACCAAGGTAAAATCCCTTTTTCCCTTCTAACCGTGTTTGACTCTTGATTTTAAGACCAGGAAAAGGCATCACTGCAGTACCCCCAGGAGCCCTCCTGGGTGATCCACCACCTCCCACATGGTGCCATGGGCTCTACCCTGTCACACTCCCTGCCAGGACAAGGACTTCACACGGGTCAGGCACACATCTGTGAGCTGGCTCAGGGTGCCACGTGCTGGTTTCACCTCCTGTGCCAAGCCTTCAGAGGCCCGTAGCAGAGAGCACCAGCAGAACCCACAGCCCTCTTTTCAGGGAGAAGAAACTTGCTGCATGACACTTTTGCTAAATCATTTGTTCCTAAAAGCCATGTTCACCCTTCCTCTTCCTTGGCTGGGCCAGCCCTGGATTTTGGAAAGCACTGCATTAACCTACTTCACGCAGATTGCCTGATCCCTGTTCATGTACCACCATGGAGCAGTACTCGTGGAAGGCAGTCAAATCACACACAGCAGTACTAAGCATGAAGAAGACTCGTGAAACTAGAGCTTCTAAAATATCAGTGCACCCCTTTTGGGTTAGGAGTCCTGCCCTGAGATGTCCTAAAATTGGAAAAATGACCTGAAACAGAAAGTTCGATGCCCCATCACATGAGTTTGATGCCACCTCGTGGTAGTTCCATGTCCTGATTTGCAAGGGAAAGGTTTCACTCTTGGGATGTTTCCCAAGAGTGAGAGAAACAGTTTGGAGAAAGGATGAAGATAGACAGATGTCCAGCTCTTCACTGCTGATTTGCAGCTCCACAGCCCTGTTAATAAATGTTAGTATGAGTGTAAAACAGAGGGATTGCACACTATTCGGTAAGGTAATGTGGAAATACCTACAGGATAGAGATGTGGCCATCACAGAATATGCTGAGATGTCCTGACACAAAAATTTAGCCATAGTTGCCTCATCCTCCTGGGACCTCAGACAAACACTTCAACTGAATTCACAGTTAGATTTTCAGATTTGGAGGAGCTCTTTCCTCCCCTGGAGAGCAAATTCCCTCTCCAGCCCAGTTGTCATCATTATTTGTGCCAAGGGTGTAATAAAGGGATGAATTATCTCACCCTTTAAAGAGTGGAACAGAAATTACTAAGACTGGTACCAATATTTCAACTGAGAATTGGTTCTTTCAAAAGAAAATTGTTCCTCCTCCCCTCTCACCACTCTAGCAGAGAGTAATTTGCCAGGTGCATTCATGGAGCTTTTGAGCCTTTCATGCAGCAAATGGCCCAAATTGCTTTTGTTTGCCTTCTGAACTGCAGGAAAGACCACTTTACAACTGCCAGAATGCATTCTTGGGCCGTTCTAATATAAAACTCTTGTGTTCATTGATTGAATAATCACAGACTGTGTACAAATTGTAGTGAAATGACTCCCTGTTCCTCGCTTTCTCCCCAAGCCTCAGTCACCCTCATATCCACAGCAGCATCATGTCAGGCCCTGCAGAAGCACTGGATCCTGAAGGCAGCATAGCTGGGACATTGCTGCAGCTGAGCTAATTACTCTTGGTTTCAGCTTGGCTGATTAACTTTTATGTAGCCCTGTAATATCACTGGCATTTTGTTTTCAGTTCTGGAACTATCTTGGACAGTGTTAATCTGGGGGAAAAAACCTCTGCAAATCACGCAGCTCTGCCATGCAATGAGACAGATGTCATTTCACTGTCTATGTAAATGAAATTACTTTTGCAATGGTGTGTAATGCAATCTCCAGCGTTCAGGTGCTTGTCTGCACCTTTTTCACCAGACTGAACACTCCAAATGTCTAAATACAGCTGTTTGTTAAGCTGTTTACTATCTGAAGAGTTTAGAGGGAGTGTTACATTAATATTTGTTTATATCGCTCTCTCAAAAACCTATTTGACTGAAATTCTTCATCTTTGCTCTTTCCTTAAAATCTGTACATTTGAATCGGATCGCAATATACAAATTGGAGTGGAACAATAAGAGATTTTCAGAGATGCCCATCTGAAAAGGCTTTAAAGGCTGAAGTGGTGGAGGCAGTGAGTGAGCAGTGATCTGTGTAGCAATGAATCCTCTTTCTCTCACACATGGCCTTGTGAAAGTGGGAGCTGATATTGCCTGGCTAAGAGGTATTTTCAGCAAATTTTCAGTTTTTCTAGGGGAATGTTGCTGTTGGATGTCTTGCTTAGATGCCATGGTCTCAGGCCCTTGGATCTATTCAGAAGAGGGATCAACACCTTGAGTGGAACTGGAGCTGGTAACAACAACTCTTGCCCCCAGAGAATCCCAGGTTTGGCAGAACATCCAGTAAGTGTTACACCTGTGTTGAGTTTTGTTTAAATCACAGGAATCAAGGGAAACAAAATGCCTTTGTTGTATTTACCCTCACTTCCAGAGCCAGCAGAAGAGAAGGAAGTGAGGAGGCATTTGGATTGAGGAGAAACACAACTCTCTGCGGGCTCTTCAGTGGGGAAAAAGGCATATGAAGGAAATCAGAGAATCACAAAATCGTTTGGGTTGAAGGGACCTTAAAGCTCATCCCACCCCCTGCCATGGGCAGGGACACCTTCCACTAGCCCAGGCTGCTCCAAGCCCCATCCAACCTGGCCACTTCCAGGGATCCGGGGCAGCTGCAGCTGCTTTGGGCACCCTGTGCCAGGGCCTCCCCACCCTCCCAGGGAACAATGTGATAGGACAGTGATAGGACAAGGCTTAAGAATGTCTTAAGGCCATTCCCTGTTGTGAAAAGTCCCTCTCTAAACTGAGATGAAATCCAGCTCAAGACTTGGCAACAGAGATTAAAACATGCACTAATCCACCTTCTCCTCTGTAGTGACTGACTCTTCACTGTGTAATGGCTTCCCAAGTGGTGCAGGTGTGTTTGGGGTGGCATATCCCACCCAGCATCTGGCTGCCTGTTGGAGAAGGTGCAGGTCCCACTCCTGTCCTGCCTGCCACCTCTGGGCAGGGGTTGCAAACCACAGGCTTAGCAAAGTCAGGTGGCCATGTTCGGGTAACACAAGTCCCACTTCACACCGGTCAGCCTCTGCTCTGGTTTGTCTGTCAGTGATAAAACTGCCTGGATGTCCTGCCATCCTATGCTGGAGAGAACAAACCAGGCCAAGGTGTACTGCTGCTGAAAATCTCACCTCCCACCTGCCAGTACCCACCCAGGTTCTGGTTATACCTGTCCCTCAAATATAACCCTCCCCATGCCTTCCTCTGCTGCTGCCATGTTTGGGAAGAATGGGATCTACCTGAGAGGACTCTGCACTGCAGATCACCCAAGGAGCATCTCTTGCTGGGATCTGAGCTCTCCATAGGGAGCTAATTATTCGTGTTTTGTTTGCTGGTTCAATTTATTTTTAGTTGACAGAAACAGCTGTGAGGGGGAGAAGAAATGAGGAACAAACGCTGACAGTATGATTAACTTTTTAACTCAAATTGCTCCTCAATTAAAAGAAGCTAAATATTCCCTGTGTTCCTGGTGCCACTTTTCCATGTTGGCAGCTGCTGTGCTCCCAGGAACATGACACGGTTTCGTGGGTGGAGGTGGAGCTGCACGGGAAAAAGGCTGTCCACAGCTGCTCCTGCCTCTGGGGTCACCTCACGGGACTGAGGGACAACGCATGAGGTGCCAGGCCCAGCATGGCCAGCGCTGTGGGGTGGGCTCGGAGAAGCCATCAGGCTACCTGAACTCAGCCTCCCCAACCATAAAATGAGATCTCTAGTGAGATTTCAAAGCTATTCCAACCCCCTGCAAGAATGCAGGTGGAGAGAAGCATCCAGAGTTCATGTTCTAACAATGAAAAGCGCTTGTAAAATCCTCAAACAAATCTCATACATGCTACCAGGAACAAACCTCAGCTCTGCTGGGATTGATGATGTTTATTCAAGGTACAACGCTGGGAAAGTTTCCAGCCACCGCTAACTGGGGTGCAGTCATTTCATGTCCTACAAAACAAGGGCTCCTGTTCTCACTGCTTTTAAGTCTTGGGAGTCTTAAGACTCACAAAAGTGTTCAGCCAACCAAACTCGGTATCTGATTTTCCCTACATTGCTTGTTTGCCTGCCAGCCTTTTCAATACACCTCCTTATCCCACTCTGCCCTTTGCCATGTGAGGATCAGGGCTTTCCTCTGAATCCTACACTCAGGTTTGAACTTTGACTCCCAATTGTCTGCCTAATTCCCCCTCGCCCCCACACAAGGCCAGGAAGGGGCAGGAACAGGGGTGTGCTGGGGAGGGATGAGACAAGGTTGCAGCTCAGGACATCAGAAACAGACTCTGTCCAGGCAGCCCCTGGTTCCTTCCCCCAGCAGGAATCACAGAATGGTTCAGGCTGGAAAAGACCACAGTGGTCTTCTGATCAAATGGTGCCACCTCCCTGCTGAAGCAGGGCCATCCCAGAGCACAGGATTGTGTCCAGGTGGGTTCTGAGTATCTCCAGTGAGCGAGAGTCCACTGCTGTCTGGGCAGCCTGTTCAGTGCTCAGTCATGTGCGCAGGAAAGTTCTTCATGTTCAGATGGAATATCCTGTGTTCCATTTTTTGCCCATTGCCTCTTGTGCTGGGCCCCACGGAGCAGATCCTGGTCCATGTTCTGACCTCTCCCTGCAGACACTGACAAATATGGATGAGGGCCACTCTCAGCTGTGTGTCCTCTTGAGGCTGAACAGCCCCAGCTCCCTCAGCCTTTCCTCATCAGGGAGATGCTCCAGTCCCTTCATCACCTTCCCTCTGTGGACCTGCTCCAGCAGATCCAGAGGAAGCAAGGGAGATGCTGCAGGAGCTGGAACTCTCCTGCTCTGGAGCCAGGCTGGGAGAGCTGCGGGTGTTCAGCCTGGAGAAGGCTCCAGGGAGACCTTAGAGCCCCTTCCAGTGCTTAAAGGGTCTTCAAGAGAACTGGAGAGGGACTTGAGACAAGGGCCTGGAGGGACAGGACAAGAGGGAATGGCTTCCCACTGCCAGGGTTAGCTTATTAGGAAGAAATTATTGGCTGTGAGGGAGGTGAGCCTTGGCACAGGGTGCCCAGAGAAGCTGTGGCCGCCCCATCTCTCTGGAAGTGTTCAAGGCCAGGATGGACAGGGGTTGGAGCAACCTGGAATAGTGGAAGGTGTTCCTGCCCATGGCAGGGAGTGGAACTGGACGGTCCTTCAGGTCCCTTCCATTCTACAATTCTATACCCGCTCCAGAAGCTTCATGTCCTTACTGTCCTGAGGAGCCCAGAACACAGCATTCCAGATGAGCCACACCAGGGCTGAACACATCCCCTCCCTGACCTGCTGGCAATGCCCTCCACACCCCAGGATCCCCCACCTTGGCCCCAGGACACATGGCTGGTCAGGGGCAGTTGCAACCCCTGGAGCCTTCTCTGCAAAGCTGCTGGCCAGCAGGTCACCCCCAGCCCGGGCTGGGACATGCAATGACCTCCCTGCTGCTTTAGCTCCAGCACAGACACCCTCAGGCACTGGATGTTCAAGCTGGAGATCATCAGGCAGCAATAAGTCCCCAATGCTCCCTCGGCCAGGTAGCCTCGGCCAAGCATAGGTGACTGTGAGCGACACCGCACCGGAAGGGACAGCTACTGCCGGCTTGGGCCAAGAGAGGAGAAGGGAATCCTGGCCCCTGGGGGATCCAGGGCCGCCGCTGTGCCCCGAACCCGCCGCCGGCCCGGGATAACGAGACCACAGGAACATGGCGACGGCGCCGTGAGAGGAAGCGCCGCGCCCCCGTTTCTCCGCACGGCAGGGGGCGCCGTGCTGCCCGCGCATGCGCCGCTGCGCCAGAGGATCGAACCGCCAACTGCCCCAATTCGAATTCGCATCCTCACCGACCAATCACAGCGCGCAGGGCGGGCCAGGCCCCGCCCCCACCGGCCTCCCGGCCAATGACAGAGCCTGCTGTGTTTAAAACAAGTGCGCGCGGGAGGTGGGCGGGGCGGTGGCGCGGCGGGCGGGCCTGGCGGGCGGGGCTCCCGCCGCTCCCGGCGCTCACTGGGCGCGCCCGCGCTGCGAGCGGGGCGTGTCAGCCCCGCAGTCCCCGCCCGCCCCCGGCGCTCCGGTCCCTCCTCCGCCTGTGCCGCTCTCTTGGAGCCGGGCAGGGCGCTGTGTCCGCCCGCTTAGTCCCCGCGGACGCGCCGCGATGAAGGCGGGCGGTGAGTGCGGATGTGTTCACGGGCTCCGTGGGTGCTGCTGTTTTCCGGGTCCTTCCGCGCTGAGGGGCGGCTCCAGAGCGGGCTCAGCCTGCTGGGCGCCTCCTGAGGAGGTCTGAGGGCGGGGGTTAACGGGATACACCGAGCCCGTGCTGAGGGACCACCGGGACCGGCAGCGGGTGGGGGCCGGGCCGACGGCTGCGCGCCCAAATTCAAACGCGGCGGGGGCGGCCCGGCCCGGCCCGGCCCGGCGGGGGCTCGGGGCCGGCTCTGCCCGCGCTCTGCTGCCCGCCGGGGCCGTACCTCAGCCCCTCTGTGACCTCTGGGTCCGTGGCTGTGGCTGGCGACTGAGCGCTCCTGGCCTCAAAGCCAAGGGGTCAAGATGTATATTGCGCGTGGAATAACATCTCGGGCGTCTGAGTTTGCAGGGTGCACAGTAATGTGCAGGAAACCCCGTTCAAAAGTAAGTGGTTTTTACTGTAATGGTGGCTGAACGATGGTACTTGATTGCCCAGAGCGATTGTGGCATCCACATCCTTGCAGTTGTTCAAAGCCACCTGGATGTGGTCCTGCCCCCCTTGGCGCGGCCGTTGGACTGGGTGACCCCCAGAGTTCTCTTCCAGCTTAAACCACTCTGGTTTCGTGAAGCAACACATTGGAAATTAACCTGTGCCACTTCCTGTCTGTAGAAATGGAGTTTTCACTGAATTGCTCATGTACCCCCTGCTCTCTATTTGGATGCTCATATAGGCTGAACTGGCATCCCAGTTTGGGTGTCCGTTTCATTTTCATGGCAATAATACTGCTGAAGATAATACATTTTGTATATATATGTGTGCGTGTGGATATATATAAAAAAATATATATTATTGCATTGGAGTAATACTCCAGAAGATATAGGCAATGGGTCTTCCATTGGCACCCCTGGCAGCAACTGCTTGGAAAGATAGGCTTGCGTAGGCTTGGTGGTCTTCCTAATATCTCTGGTTGTGTTCCAGGGACTGGTGTCAGTTGAGAAGGAAAAGTTGGGGCATGGGGGAGGTAAATGAAATGATAACTGTGACAGTTAAACCATTTGTTACTACTGAGCAGGGACAGCTGAACTGTTTGTCCCTACTAAACATGGTCACAGGAGTCAGGGCTCAGAGGGGCTCTTGGTGAAGAACACTTGAGCATGAGCCACCCCTTCTGAGTCTCTTGGCTTCATTAACCAGTTTGAACAAGCCCTTTCTGCTCTGTGGCTTATTCTTGTGGCATTATGTGGCACGAGCTATATTTCCCTCGTTAATATGTTTGCCGTGTCCTGTGCTGCAGTGAAGAGGTGCTCAAGTGAACACCTGTGTATGTGTGTAATACTCTGTAGTACCTTTTTTCCTCGTGCTGTTCCATCACTGACTGAAGTGTCCTGTGTTTTTCTTTTCCAGTGGTTCACTGTAGATGTTCCAGATGCTTTTCTTTCCCTTCAAAGCGAAGGATAATAAAACGGCCTCGAGTCCTGACGTTCTTGAACCTCCCCGAGGATGTCCTGTTTCACATCCTGAAGGGCCTCCCTGCTGCAGACATCCTCTCAGTCAGAGCTGTAAGTGCTGTAGCTTTCCCTCTGCCAGGCACCACTGCTCAGCTCTGCCTTCAGGAGCCTGGATGCACACAGCTTCTCATCTCACAGTGAGCCTGAAGAAACCCAAAGAGTTTCTGCAGGGTTTAGATTTTTGCTATCCCAGGAACAGTTTCATTTCTCACTGTTCAAGTTAAGAGTAGCAGCAGTATTTGACTGCTTTTTGTACCTTTTCTGTGGCAATTGTCCTGCCAGATTACTGTGGCTGAACAAATTGGTTTGGTTTGGCATCTCTTGCCTTACTGCTTATCAGGCAGGCAACAAGTTAAACATAACTTGTGATTAATTAGTTACTTCTCTAAAATAAGATTGCAGAGACCTGTTCTTCTGTTGGTCCTTTTATTTTGGTAATCATTATTTTGTGTTCCCTCCATGCAGGTGCACTCACATCTTAAATACCTTGTGGATAATCATTCCAGTGTTTGGGCACATGCAAGTTTCCAAGACTTGTGGCCATCTCCAAACAATCTGAGGATGTTTGAAAGGTAAGTTTTGAACATCAAATTTGTCTGGTCTTTTAGAAGAGGTTGTTTGAAGGAAGATTAACTGTTCTAATCAGTCCTCAGTGTAGCTGGGGCATCTGACTTGTACAAAGAGGGGAAATATTTGCTTTAGGAATGAAAAAATGGCTGATTTCAGGTCTAAGCTGCAGGTGGTCACTGCTGTCTCTTTAACCAGAGCAGGACCTATTGCATATACCAAAGTTATTTCTCTTCACAGGCATTAATATTCCAGACTGGAACATAGCACATTCCCTAAAACCTCTTTCTGGTGCTTCCATGTGAATGAACAAGTGAGGTCAGGGGCTCCAGAGAATAATGCTGTTTCTAAATCTGAGATGGCTTGGTCACTTCTTGTGCAAACCAGTATATTGAAAAACAGGTGAATTTCAGTAACAAAGTTTGAAAGGGTAATAATAAATCTGCTTTAAAAAGATGGGAAACATCTTTTTATCCATCTGATTTGAAGGGGATCCATTGGTGTCAGAGGTTTCTTTAACAGGTTTAAATGTCATGATAATGGTTTTGCTTCTGACTGTCACCTCTTTTCTTTCTGAGGCAGACCACTATGTGCACATCAGTTTGGGAGGGAGGAACACAAGGGCTTCATGTTTTGATGCATGTCCTTCAGGGCACAAGGACCAAACTGTGGATTCTGGTGCTAGGAAGGATTTCAACCTCAAGTGTCTTCTCTGTTTGCCCTTCAGGGCTGCTGAAAGTGGTAACTTTGAAGCTGCTGTGAAGCTGAGTTTGGCATACCTGTACAACGAAGGCCGTAAGTGTGGGAGTTTGTCCTGGGGCTTTGGGACCATGACATAGCACAAGGAAGTTTTACATTGCTTAGGCACTTTCCAGGAAGCTGCCAGGTGTTCAGTGATGGGACAGGATAGAGCCTGGGAATTCAGGGTTAGGAGTTATCCTCTGCAAACTTGTGATCAAACTCGGCTACTTTGGTATTGTGATAAATGTATCAAAAGGGCCTGAAAAGTGATAGGAGGAGCCTCCTCGCACAGGGTCCTGGCAAGGCAGTTGGTATTTGCAGACTGAACTCCCCAACTTAGGTTATGTGTTCCTACAGCCTGACTGTAGTAAGATTTTCCTTCTTTAGCAATCTCCGTGATTTTTAAGGCTCTAAAGGAAAGAGACAGTTCAACCTTTTCCTGATTGTTTCCTCGTGTGTCTTGGTTTGACTGAATGCCAAGCAGGCATTGTGAACAAACTCTACTTGATTCCTGGCTTTCTCTCCGGTTCAGTGTCCATCACGGGCCATGGGCGTGCAGAAGTGAACGGAATAAAGGCATCTCACTACTTCAGCTTGGCAGAGCACCTGAATGTGTGTGCAGTCCCCTTTATCTGGCTGTTCATCCGTCCTCCCTGGTCCTTCTCTGGAAGCTGCTGTAAAGCTGTGGTCTACGAGAGTCTCAAGGCAGAGTGTCAGCTCGACAAGGTCAGGTTTCTTTCTGCCCTTGGCTTTACCTTACGTCAGTAACTGTCTCTCATTATTTTGGGAAAAATACTTTTGTTTCCCCAAGGAGCCTCTGACTGTGGCTCAGACATTTTATTAAACTCATTGCCAAACTGCACATGAGAGATCATGAGTGCTGGAGGCCTGTAGCGTCTCTTCTGAGAGGTTCAGTGCTATCTCAGGGATAACAAAACATAGAGAAAAGCAAGGGGGAGGAGTGATTGAAAGATAAACCAAAACTGTAGTCTGGAATTACTAGCAAGAATTGCTGTGGTTTAACAATGCTTTGTCTTGATGCTTTCTTCAGGCTCAGAAAGGATCTATTCTCCACAGCTTGGCTAAGGTCTTGAATTTCTTTGAGGTGAGCATTATTTCTGATGTGATGGGTTTGGGTTTTTTTGTGGTGATGCTAATGCTGTTTGTCTTGATTAAAAAAAAAATAAATCACCCAGATGCTCTTTTACTCCTCAAGTGGCCCAGGAGTTTCTGTTCTCGTGAGTTTAATTTACTGGTTGTTTAAAGGAACATTATTAACTTACTTTATTGAATTGTACAAACAGTGAAATTAATTTTGGCTTAATTATGGGCTTGCAGTATGTTCAGGTCTCAAAGGAGGTCTTCCAGTTGTAGTGCCTAGCAAAACAAAAACTAAAATAAAAAGCCTTCAGTGGCAAGCAAGCCAAACAGCATTTGTCTGGCTGAGGAGAAGCTCTCAGAGCATGCATCTGCAAATGGCAGCACTGAGTGGAAGTGGGAGCATTCCTGAGAGGCTGCCAAGGAATGGATTCTGCTGTGTAGCTTTAGCACAGTATTCTGTAGCTTCTGAAATGTTGAGGCATCCACTTGTCTGGACAGAAAGAATACCAATATATGCCTTTTGTTTTTAGGATGAAGGAAAAAAAAAAGAATCCCTTGAAATGCTTGAAGAATCATCAAAACAGGGTTGTTTAATCAGCTCCTACCTCCTTTGGGAAAACAACAGAAAAGCTGCTGTAAGTAGTCATTTTTTGTCTCTAGACAACTTTTACACTAACTTCTGGATCTCTGTTATGTGCAAGAAATGTCCTCAGAAAGCAATTGCTGTTCCTCAGAGCTTACCTTCTTAAACAAGGAGAGTGCTAAGAACTCTCTGAAATGAGCTTTGGTGTCTGCCTGGCTACAAGCAGTTGTAGCCAAGGTGCCACAGAAGTTGCTTTAGTCCAACTCTGCTGAAGGCTTGGGCACTGCTGGCCAGTGATCCCAGGGCTCTGGGAAACAGGAGGGGGAGGCTCCTGCCTTGTCATTAATAAATCTGCCAAAGCTCTCACCTTGGAATCCTGAGTGACTGCTCTCATTTCCTGTGAGACCTTGGGCAAGAACTGAAAAAGGGTTCTTAAAAACAGTGATGTCATGATGAGAAACAGACCTGTTGCTGAAATAATGGATGTACCTCCAGGTAGTGTTTTTTCTCTGGATATTGGTGCTACAATGCCTCTGTTTGCTGTGTAAAGGCTGTGGGTTTTTACATCTGTTTGTGTTGCTCTCTGTAGATGTCAGATCCTGGCAGATACCTCCAAAGTCTCAGGAAGCTACGAGACTACGCAGCCAAGGGCTGCTGGGAAGCACAGGTAAGACTGAGTTTTCCCAGAAAAAGAGTCTTTATTTGGTCCTTTCTGTGCTGCCATTGTAAGTTTAGATTTCTCTTTTTAGAAGCAGGACCAGCATTGCTGAGTAATGTCTTTATGTGCACGTCTGTATCTACTCTGCAGATTCTCTTCTTTGGGAAATTACTGCACACCTGTGGCAGAATGGAGTAAAGATGCATCTTTTGATGACTGGCCCTAAATAATCTGTGTGCTCAACATTTAAACAAACTAAGAACTACCAGTTCAAGTAGTTTGTCATGTTCACTGTTTTCAGCAGGAAAATTAGAGGACCATCCTCTGCTGCCCTAGTTTTCATTTGGTAAAATAAGCATACTTTCTTTTGTGTTCTCTCTACTACAGATAGCTTTAGCCAAAGCTTGTGGGAATGGAAACCAACTAGGATTAGAAGCAAAATCTTCCAGGGAAATGGTTTCTCAAATCTTTCAAGCTTCCCTTCCTATCAGCAAGCAAAGCATCTTCACTGTGCAGAAAGGAATGAATGAAATAATGAGGTAGGAACTTGGATCCAGGAGTGAGGCCCCACAGCAGAAACCATTCCTTATTTCCCTCCACATCTCTACATTCCCTCTACAGCTTTTCTGGGCAATCTTTGCCAGGGCCTCACAGGGAAGAATTTCTTCGCAATATCCCATCTAGCCCTGCCATCTGTCAGTGTGAAGCCATTCTCCCTTGTCCAAAGTCCTTATTGGCTCCTTTCCTGAATAAACACCCACAGCAGTGTCACCTGTGTTAGCCTGCCCTTATCTGTAAGTCCCTTATCTTTTTTTTAGGTAGATTTTGATCCATTCTGTTTGCTCTCTCACATGTAGGGCAGCTCCATCAACTTCCCCTTGCTGGCATTCCTTTCCTAAAAAAGCACGTTACCATCTGTGGCAGCATTCCAGCCACACAGGTGTCCCACCATGGCTCTGTAATGGCAATGGGATCGTGGCCCTGTGACCACACACACATCTCCAGCTCCTCCACTGTGTGTGTTGGTGTGCAGGGAGGGGATGGAGCAGGCAGGTTTTCCAGGAGGGCTGCAAGAAAACCCACCACAGCCACAACCCCACTTGAGGGAGTTGGCTCTTCTCTTGGGAGGCATCTCAGGAAGACTTATCACTGCTCTGCTTGGCCTGGCTCATTCCTCACTTGGATGTCATGGTGTGGGACACCACTTCCCAAGTTGTTCCTTAAGTCTCTCTTCCTTTTCTAGGTATATCCTGGTGGATTGGCTGGTGGAAGTGGCTACCATGAAGGACTTTTCTAGCCTGTGCCTTCACATGACAGTGGGATGTGTGGATCGTTACTTGAAGCTGAGACCTGTACCTCGTGCTCGGCTCCAGCTTTTGGGAATAGCCTGCATGGTCATTTGCACACGGTGAGGGTTCTGGCTGGTGAGCAGGGGTGGTCATTGTGATCATCCAGATTCTTTCCTGCAGCTCAAACTTCTCCCCCAACCCCATCCCTTGCTTGTAATACTGGAAAGACTCTCTGACTTCCCTCTACTTTGACTGCTGCTTAACTGCGTTTACATACAAACACAGACTCTAGATGAGGCAAAAAAGGTAGTTCCCTGCAGGTTTTTTTCTTATTTAGACACATGATCATAGCTGTGGATTGCTCTAAATGCATTCCTTCAGCAACTGGAGTCTTTGATACCATATTGGCATGAGAAAGCTGGAAAGGAGTAACAGCAGCAGTGATCCATAGTTGAGCCTGTTACACTCAGATGAACTGCAAGGGCTGGTGGAAGATTATCCTTCTGTGTTCATTTCCTTAATATCTTGCATCTCATCCTAGGAGAGGCTTCATAGATGAAGCATTAGGATCACAGAATCACAGACAGGTTTGAGTTAGATTGTCTCATTACACCCCCCTGCCATGGGCAGGGACGCCTTCCACTGTCCCAGGCTGCTCCAAGCCCCGTCCAGCCTGGCCTTGGACACTTCCAGGGATCCAGGGGCAGCCACAGCTTCTCTGGGCACCCTGTGCCAGGGCCTCAGCACTCACAGCCAAGAATTTCTTCTGTATTAGGAAGAACATTCCAGATTAGGAATGTTCCAGTAGGTAGTTCCATCTTACAGAATGAAATAAAGAGCTGCAATGCTTTCTTTCCTGGTCTACCTGGGAAAGTACCTTGTGAAGTTATTTAACTCTGGTCATTGTGGATGGATTATCTGCCATGAGTGCACAAATCCCCTTTCTGCTGGGGCTAACTGGTTATTTAACATTGCAGTTTCATCAGCAAAGAGATGCTGACGATACGGGAAGCTGTGTGGCTGACAGACAACTCCTACAAATATGAAGAGTTGGTCAGAATGATGGGCGAGATCATTTCTGCCTTAGAAGGAAAGATAAGGGTGAGTTTGGAAAGTAGATGTAATATTTCCCCCCCATTGGGCTGCTAGTCAAGTCAGGCTGTAGCAGTTCTCATCTAAGGAGTTGGGGGTTTCTGTTGGTGTTCTCAATCAGCTGTGGAGCCTGTGCATGTCTCAGAGCATGCAGATACAGAAACCTCTGCCTTCTCTAGAGATTAAAACTTCAATTTTAAGAAGCCATTTATTCTCTCACTGGAGAATGTTTCAATGTCAATGTAGTAGTTAAACAAAAAAGCCCCAAACAAACAAAACCCAGCACCTGGAAACAGCTGTTCTAAATGCTTTGTGCTGGTCTTGTATTTCCAACCTCTGTTCTCCTTTCTGCACTAGATACCCACCATTTTGGACTACAAAGAAGTTCTGTCAAGCATCGTCTCACTGGAGAGAAGAACTCTTCACCTGTACAGCTTCATCTGTGAGCTGTCCCTCCTGAACACGAGCCTCAGTGTGTACTCCCCAGCCCAGCTGGCTGCTGCTGCACTGCTGCTGGCCAAGATGCTGCATGGGCAAGGTAAGCCATCTTACCTCAAGTGGAGCTGTAGCATGGTGTGCCAGTCTGCCTTCTCTTTCTAGGGAGATTTTTTTGGGGTGTTAGCTTGTCTTTAGGCAAGATGTCCCAGTCACTTGGCTGGGGGAGGTGGAGAGAAGAGTGGAGAAGAGGAGGACAGGTATAAGAATTCAGAATGAAGAGCTGAGTTCAGCCTGTTTGGCTGTATTGGGCAACCAAGATGACTAGAGGGCTGGAACAGCTCTGCTGTGAGGAAAGGCTGGGCAAATTGGGATTGTTCAGCCTGGAGAAGAAAAGCTTCAGGGTGACCTAATTGTGGCCTTCCAGTACCTGAAGGGAGCTGACAGGAGACATGGGCAGAGTCTACTTACAAGGGCCTAGAGATACAGGACAAGGGGGAATGGCTTCCCACTGCCAGAGGGCAGGGATGAATGGGATACTGGGAAGGAATTAATTGTTCCCTGGGAGGGTGGGCAGGCCCTGGCACAGGGTGCCCAGAGCAGCTGTGGCTGCCCCTGGATCCCTGGCAGTGCCCAAGGCCAGGCTGGACATTGGGGCTTGGAGCAGCCTGGGCCAGTGGAAGGTGTCCCTGCCCATGGCAGGGGGTGGAATGAGATGGGCTTTGAAGTCCCTTCCAACTCAAACCATTCCATGATTTTCTGATTCTATTTTACCTCTTAATAGCAGTGATGAACTGGAGCATTAGCATCAGATGATGCAAGCTTTGTGTTTCAATGACACTGAAGATTTCCATCTTTAGGTATAACATCAGTTTGGCAATAAACTTATCCTTGAAGCCAGTTGTGAACATGAACAAACTATGGACAGGCATAAGCTTGCAAAGATCATGATCCTTATCCTGTTAAAAAAAAAAAGCTGTCTGACTACAGAACTACTGCACTTTATGAATATGTAATTCAATACATGAATGTGCACTCTCTTCTCCAGCACACCCCTGGACCAGCCAGCTGTCTGAGTGCACTGGTTTCTCTCAAGAAGACCTCTTGCCCTGTGTGCTGAGCCTCCACCAAAAGTGGTAATGGTTTTGGGACTCTTTGGGGGGGCACATGACTACTTGGATTGCAGCTCTTGCAGATGTGCTGCACCTGTACAGTCAGCCCTTCCCAGTGAAGGAAGGGCCTTTGGGTAACTGCCTTGCTCCCCTGCACAAGGCACTAAGATTCACTTCAGGGACAGCTGTTCTATTTCTGCCAGCTGGTCTGGCCCTGGGTCACAAAAAATGGGGACAGAAAAGGAATTAGATGCTCACATGCTCAGAAGCCACCAGGTGTCCTGATGAAGCTGCTGAAACACCAACTGCCTTACACAGCACTGAGGGGCACAGAGGGACAGTACCTAACTTGGCGGGTTTTCTTAATATTGTTTCATAGAATCTGTTCTAAGATGGGGGTTTTAATCTTTCTTTGCAGCTTCCACGACGATGTCCCAAAGGACTATAGGCAGGTGTCCCTAATGGCAGTGAAACAGCGATTTGAAGACGAGCGCTATGAAGAAATAGGCAAAGAACAGGTGGGTGAGCTGTGGCTGCATCTGCTGCTGCCTGACACCCAGAGCAGAGCTGCTGCCCCATGGCAGGCTGGGTGAATAAAGTGGCAGTTTAAAACTTGAGTTGCAGGGACTCTTAATTGATGTTTGAGTGCTTGTGGGAAGAACTTGCTGGGACAGATTTCTCCTACAAAATAAATAGCCTCCTTCTGGCTATTTAGTTTTTACGACAATCTCATGGTCTAATTCTTGTAGGCACTTTCATTTTTTTAATCTATTTCTTTATTTAATATTTTAGGTTATGAGTTACAGCCAGCTCTGTTCATTGTTGGGTGTGAAACAGGAGGACCCAGCACCCAGTCCCTTGCACAGGAACGTGGTGGAAATTCAGACTTTTCTCAGCTCTCCCTCTGGAAAGAGAGCTAAAAGGTGAGTGTAACTCATGGCTGTCAGTGGCTCTGAAGATCAGCCCGAGGCTTTCCTCCTCTCTGGTACCCTGAGGTTTCATTCCTAAATACAGTAAGTTTTCCTGTCACCATCTTGACATACCTATTTAAAAGAGCTAGAAAAGCCTTGGCTTTTAACATGTGATTTCTGGGGTTTTTTGCTATAGAAGGAGGGAAGACAGCATTCAGGATGACAGAGGCAGCTTTGTGACTACACCCACAGCAGAGCTGTCCTCCCAGGAAGAAAGTCTGCTGGACAACTTCCTCGACTGGAGTTTAGATTCCTGCTCTGGTTATGAAGGTGATCAGGAAAGCGAAGGCGAGCGAGAAGGAGATGGTGAGCAGTTTATTCTTAGAAAAAGCAGCCAAGAAGATTAAACTTGTCTTTTCATTTTTGCTTAAAACTGTTTCTCAGGCACCAGATGCCTGAACTTTCATCTGAAGACCAGTTGGAAAAACTCTTCCCCTTCCCCCGTGGTTATAATTGTTAAACTCTCTCAGAGGTATCTATCTGTTCTTTCTCTGCACTGCTTCAGAACATGATGACGGGTTTTGTATTTGCTCAGCATTTCAAAGTCAGGCTGTTTGCAGTGCACCAAATGTGATGAACGAGCCACTGTCTTAGAAACACTAATTAGCTGTTGGGTTTTGCTGACCCTGGGCCTGGCTGCTCATTTTCTAACAGCTTAGTACCTGTTCAGATAGTCTGAGGGAAGAAAAGATGCTGTGTGAGCAGACAGAAGGTTGACTCTTGCTTGGCTTTTTTCTGCTTGGCTCTGTGCTGAGTGCCTACTTGGTGCTGGATTGGGACAAACTAAGGTTTCTCTTCTCCCATCCTGCAGTGACCAGCCCCAGTGGGATCCTGGATGTGACAGTGCTGTACCTGGACCCTGCAGAGCACTGTGCCCAAGACTCCAGTGATGAGGACAGCCTGCCTGGGGAGTGGGATGGCTCCAGGGCACCCCACAGGGAGGGGGAGTTGCCAGGGGCATATCTCACCCCAAGGAATCCCAACCCAGAGGGGAGCTCGGGCTACTCTTCTGTCAACACTGCCAGTCCTACATCTTCTGTTGAAGGCAGCCCTGGAGCTCCTCCCAAACCTACCTCAGCACTGCCCCACAGCAATGCCATGAACAGGGAGCCCTGCCAGCCCCATTACCTGCACAGGAGGCAAGTCAAGAGAAAAAACATGGCAGAACACACTGAAGAAAGGCTGAACTTGGGCTTCTTAAGCCTCTGATTTCTTCATGCTTTTAACTTTTCCAGGATTCCTGGAAACTGTATTTCTGTTGCAGTCATACAGGGATGGTAGTGAATAATTGTAAATACCTCCAAAAGAACAACCCCCTTCCCTTCAACCTTGTCTATCTTGTACATCTGGGCTATTTCCTCCCTTCACAGCTGCCTTTTTACGTATCCCCTATTGTCTCATCCTCTGCTAAGGTTCTGCTCTCTCTCTAAAACTTTATAGCCCAGTTGTCATCCCTCTTAGTGACAGAAAAGAACTGTCCTGTCCCTTGCTTCCTCTGAGGCCTGGCACTATGAATGAAATGAATTGACAGTGGTTCTCAAGTTCCTGAATGTAACACTATGCTTGAACTCTTCCACTTGAAAGACCTATTTTGAGGTTGTGCTGCCTTTTTACTCTGTCCAGGTCTCCCTCAGCTCCCTTCTCTTCTTGTCTATGGCATTTGCTGCACTGATACAAGGTTTTTATTGAAAAACCCCAGAGGTAAATGAAGGCTCACTGCAGGTCTGAGCTGCTCTCTCACCTACCTCTCACATGGTTTAAACCTCATTTGCCTCTTCTCTTGTTGCCATGTTTTCCTCACCTGAAAAATCCTTCTGTGCCTTAACACATAGTGAACATTGGAATACCAAGGTACAAGACTTCAAAAAGATGTCACTGAAGTTAACACTGGAACTGGACTCCAGGACTCTTTAGAAGTTACTGTGGCATTGGCAACAGTTCAGATACACACAGTGTAGTGAGTGTTTACTGTCTGTTTTTTTTATAAATCATTTTGTTATTAGAGATGGGTCCCGGTCTTCCTTCCCCTCATTCCGTGGCCTGAGGCTTGGAGAACTGCTGGGATGAGGTCAGGGTTTAGCCCTGAGCTGAGTTCTAATGGTTAAATTGCAGTGGCACTGCCTGAAGGCTATTTACACAAACCTCACAAGGAGCACAGGGCTCAAACCACCCTCACAACCCTACAGGAGCCCCAGAAAGGCCTTGAATGTGCCAAATAGCCAACAGCAGCCTTGAGTACTTGTCCACAAAGTTTATTACAAAACCATGTACTGCCACTCTCGTTCAAAAAAGAAAATCCCTGATTCGGTTTCCTGGCTCACGGTGGCTCCACTGCAGTTCTCCAGCTACTGCTTCCCCTGAGCTGCCATGCAGGAGTGTCTTCACATTAAATTGGTAAAGCAGCAGCTCAGACTTCAGCACTGGGTCACATTAACATGGGAAGAAAACGCTTATAAAAACCTCTCTCATTCTAAAACTGGTAAAAGTTAAAATATATCTGGGAAAGGCCTCACTGCAGAAAGCTCTGAACTCTTCTTGTGCAAGTTTTCTTGATCTGAAAAATTAAAAGCAGAGAAAGGGGAGATGAATCAGTTTAAACTCCTTCCCACAAAGAGGAAATTAGGTGAAGAGTTGGCTCTGTGTTCCTGCTGCTGGATGCAGAGCCTTGGCTGATGCAGCCCTGCACTAAAACCGTATCTGGTTCTGTATCAAGCCTCACTCTTGGAGGTGCCTCATGGCTAAAACAGCACCTGGGCTTGAGAACCACCACTGCCTCAGGGCTGAGGCACTAAAACCAGAACTACAGGCTGCTTTCTGAGAGAGAAAAGCAAAAAGTACAGCCCAGAGCTTCAGATTTAAAAAAAGAAAAAATTACCAAGATGGCATGAGTTTGCATCACCTCCCCAGCCCTGCAGCCCCCTTCAGCCTTTAGTAACCCTTGTTGTATTCCTTCATGAGCAAGTTATTTCCAGAAAAACTTGAGGAAACATAGCCTGGCTTTGTGTAGCACTGGACTGGTTTCAATAGGGAATGACAGGAGGAGCAGGTTGGTCTCAGCTGGAGCGATGTCACAGCCGTGCCTGCTCTGCCCTCACCTGCCTGTGGCAGCACAGGGCACACGCAGCAGCTCCCAGCACTCACCTAGGGCACTACTCGGACATCCACAGAGTCATAAGCTGAAGCTTTCATCTTTTCCAGTGCCTTCCCAAAGAGCTGCCGCAGGGCCGTGTAGTCAGGCTTCTCCTCGTACTCCAGTGCCATCACCTGCTCCAGGTAGCTCTCCAGGCCATCTGCAAAGAGACTCACACTGGAGCAGCACAGAAACTCCAGCTGCCAAATGGCCATTTCAGGCTGCTTGTCCTACGGCCAGCTCACCCACCCTCCCAGGCAGCTGCACAGAGAGGAAAACCAAACCACAGCTAATATGAAGCTCAAAGACAGAATCACAGAATTACAGAATAAAATAGAATCACCAGCTGGCTTGGGTTGGAAGGGACCTTGAAGCCCATCTCCTTCCACCCCCTGCCATGGGCAGGGACACCTTCCACTAGCCCAGGTTGCTCCAAGCCTGTCCAACCTGGCCTTGGACACTTCAGGGATGGGGCAGCCACAGCTTCTCTGGGCAACAAAATGGGATGGGGAAGTGACCTCTAGCCCCAGATGCTGCATTTCTAAACCCACCAGCACACCTGTCCCTTCAGCAAGGTTCATGAAAGCAGATCATGGGAAGCAGCCCTTGTTCTCCTGTACGAGAGAACAAGGGATTTGTTCCCAGCCTGCCAGATAATTCATGCTTGGTCACCATCACCATTAGAAGCCACTCTGGACCAGCAGCCCAGCAGAGAAAGTTCTGGCTTCAGGCACAGTCAGTCCTCCATCCCTGAGTCCCATTGCCACTGAGAGCAAGCCCATACCTGGAATGGATCTCTGCCTGAAGCACAGTCGGAGAAGGCATCTCACATCCTGTCTGTACCTGGAATAGTCACCACAGAGTCCTGTCAGGTGAGAAGCAATGGACCAGGTGCCTGAGCACCTGGCATTGACAACAGGGACAAAAAAAATCCCCAGAAGGCTGAATTCAGATGGCCATGTTCTGCATGAAGCAGAACTTGGGGTTCACCAAACACCCTGGGGCCAGGCTCAGCCTTGGCTGCAGGATGTACCACAGCCCAACACCGTATCATGACCAGGGGATTTCAGTCACAAACCCCCCTTGCTGCTTTCTGCTAAGCATTTCCCAAAAGAGTAGATGACTTCCCCTACCTTTCTTTCTGTTCCACCACAGCTCCTACTTTGTCCAGCTCATCAGACCAAGGCAAAATGCCACAGAGCCATTTCAGAAGACAGTAGCCCAGAGATTCCAAGTCACTCCGTCGAGATGGTCCTGATGGGAAGCACGAGACATTCACATGTCACTCATGAAGGGGCAGAAGTAAAGAAATCCAAGAGCTTCATGAGATGTGCTCTGGGATATCAATACTCCTGGGAGCCTGCTAACTCAAATAGTTTAGGAATCACCTCCCAGCCTCTGAGGGAAGATTTCCTGAACACTGTGAAAGAGCAGTCACATCCCAGCCAGGAGAAGGATGGAATTTGGCACAGGCTGCCCAGGGTAGTGTGAAGTCCCCATCCCTGAAGGGATTTAAAAGTCATGTAGATGTGGCACTTGGAAAGTTGGGTTAGTGGTGACCTTGGCAGTGCTGGGTTTACAGCTGGACTCAATGATCTTAAAAGGTCTTTTCCAACCAAAGTGATTCTATGATTTAAATGCCCTTCCAGCTCTCATTGCTTCAAGGTCAGAGCACAGCCTGCTGCAAATCTTCTTTTGGGCAGGGATCCAGTCTGGCTTGAAACAGATCCCTGCTAAGCTAGCACGAAGGGCTGTTTTCTATTCCCCACACGCCTCCAGCAGCCAAGGCTCCAGATGGAGCAGGAACATCCCTGCTGCAGTCACTGAGTGACCTGGCAAGTCCCAACACAGCAGCCATCAGGAGGCAGGAGTGAACAGCCCAAACAGGAACGCAGTTCCTGGTGCATGTGAATGCCTGGAAAGCAGCAGTACCAGCAACACCAGCGAGGAGCCCCAGCTGCAGGGCACCACCACAGGAACAGCTCCAGCATGTGTCACAAACCCCGACGCACCTGCGCCCTTGTGGCTGTCCAGGCTGATGAACTCCACCGTGCCCTCATGAGGGGTCCTGCTGCCCTCGTGCCGAGCCACGTGCTTCCCCCCGGGGCAGTACCGGAACGCGAAGCCATAGCCAGCAAGGGTCACCTGCAGGCCAGCACAGAGCACCCACCTGAGTGAGGTGCAGCCCCCAGTGCTGCCCCACAGCCCCTGCCTGAGCACTGCCCAGCCTGCTCTGCTGGCTGCCCAAGGCAGGGACCTGGGGGCTCCCTTATCCCCTATCACAATCCCACCTCCAGCGCCCTTCCCTGGCAGCACTGCTCCTGTTCCCTACCTGTGTGAGGTCTGCTGGGTTCAAATAGATGTTCTCAGCAGTGATGTCCCCATGCACATACTCATTCTCATGAATGTACTCCAGGCAGTCTAGCTGGGAATAAACAGGGGAAGCATATCAGATCCACGCAGGCTCCTGCAGCACCCTGGTTATCACTGAGCTGGACCTTCCCCAGCTCCCTGCAGCCATGGGGAAGAGCACTAAAAACACCACATCTCACAGCCTTCAAGTTCAAAGGTCAGGTCTTAGTCATTCTTCTTATCCCAAATTCCTTCAAGGTGACACAGTGCTGAAAGGATGCTACTGAAGTTTACAGGAGGCTTGAAAGATGCTACTTAAGATACCCCACCCAAGCCCCTGGAGGAGCTTTAAAACACCTCTGGGCGATCCAGAAGGAAGTTAGAAGTATTTTCTGAAAAAGTCTCTTGGGAAGGATTGGTTGTCCACATACCACGCGAATTGCAATCTGAAAAGCTGCCTTCTCCCTCAGCAGGTGCAGGCCATCGCTCAGGACCAACTGAAGAGATCGCCCCAAGTCAGAGAACACCAAAAACCTGCAGGAGAAAAGGGCTTTGCACATGGCAGTACCTGCCTGGTTTGGAGACCCTGTGACACTTGTCAAGTGATCCACTGGACCCCACTTCGACTCCAAGCTGACCTGGGCAAACACTTCTTGACTTTTGGTGAGAGAAAACTTCTTATAAAGGAGACAGATGTGCTCGTCATGTGCTGCAGACACACAGCCTGAGTCTCCCCTTTGTGTTAAGTGTCAAGGACCAGAATAAGGTGTCTCCTGTCCTGAGCAGCAAAAGCAGTAACTTCACCAGCAACACAAGGACTGAAGGAAACAAAGCAATGAGAGGCAAAGCATTTAATAAATGACAGGAGCAGTGCCTAAGGTCAGGAGCCCAGGGGACAATGACAAAAGGACTAGCAGACAGCAAGCAGAGGAGAGGGAAAGCCAGAGATGCTCAGGCAGCCCAAGAGCTCGGTCATCTCACCTGTAGCTGTCTGCATGCAGTCCAAAGCCAACGCAATTGGGGATGCCCAGCAGCGGCACGGAATGCCACCTCTTCCACTTCTCCACTATAAGGGGAGAGAAGAGGACAGTGCAGCAGATGCTGCTGAGGAGCTCCAGGAGGAAGGAGTTAGGGATGCTCCTCCTCTGAAGGTCTGCTCTGCCCTGGACAGCTGACAGTGGGAAGCCTCTCATGCTGACTCTGTTCCCAGAATTCCAGTCTGATGTGGGGGAGTATTGGCATGTCAATGCATATAGCACTGTAGAGCGGGAATAGAACGGGGAAGATTCTGGGAATACCAGAGCAGGCTAAGGCATGGGATTGCTACAGGGCTAGGGAAAACAAGGAGAGGGGGGAGAGAGAGGGGGATGGACAAGCAGATTTTTACAGTTCTTCTAGAAGTGTAGATTTGACATAAATTCCTCCATCCCCCCTGCCCACATTCTCTGGGCAGCTTTGCTCTTGCTCAGGTTTTGGGATCAATGGAGTTGATACCAGAGAGCAGCTGACAGGACCACCCATGGAAGAGGGACAGGAGAGTGAGCCAAGGTGAGTCAGGCTGCAGAGCTGGACAGCTCCCAGACACATCAAGACAGAGTGAGGAGAGTGAGAAAGCTGTGCTCATACTGCACTGTCCTACAGCACACCGACTGCTGGGAGAACTGGCACTGACTGAACTCCTCAGCACTCTGGCACTAACTGAGCAGGGGATTAATTTATCCTAGCCTGGCCTTCCAAGAGATTCACGTAACTGTTGAGAGAGGAATGCCAGTTATCCTTAGTCCTTGCCCTCCCAAGAAGCACCAACCTGTGCCTGCCTTGGCAGCTCGCTGGAAGAAATTCTGTTCATTGTAGATCCTCCCATCTTTGGTATCCTAAAGGGAACAGGAAGGAGGAGCATTACTTCAGCCACACACATCCTGCTGGAAAGGGAAACTTGGGTAAGATTTCTACAAAACATTCACTACTCATTTTAAGGAAAGCAAAGATCAACTAACAGAGCTGAGAACAGAGCTCAGGTGTCTTGGTTCCCTGTTTAATGCTGCCCCTAACAACCACATAAACTCTGAGCATCAGCACAGAGCAGGGGAGGGGCCATCTCAGGCTGGGCCTTTCCAGCAGCCCATTTACAGCTGTCTGAGGGTTAAAAACAGCCAGGCAGTGCAGCCCAGGCACAGCATGGAGAGAGCTCTGGTCCCAGAGCTCTTACGTTAAAGGGAGCCAGACATGATCTTCTCAGCCACAGCAGGGATGAGGGTATTTCTACAAACTACTGAGGCAAGTCTCAACAGAGAGCTGTAATATCTATTCTAGCTGTGAGAAAGTGAGAGAAAAAAGTCTGCCTTTGTAACATTTGAGATCTTGCTGTCATCGAGTGACCTCGACTACACACAGTTTACACTCAGTATGGCTGTGCCTACACACTCATTCCACACTAACTCAGAACAGCAGCTATCATGCATGGGAGAAAGCAGCAGTGTTCTGTTCTACCTGGTTTGATACAAAACTGGTATCAAAGGTAGCTGGAGGAACAGCAGGCTCCCGACAACACAGACCACGTCCCAGAGGGTATTTCACTCTGCATCCTGCCTGTGAGCCCATGTGGGCCATCAAACCCCAGAGCCAAAATGCTCTCGTGCCATATCACACTCCACAGTGCTCAGCAGACCACCGAGCAGCCAAAAGGTGCAAAACAGAGAAGCTGGGAGTGTTGCCTACAGCAGTGATTACACTTTCCCACCTACTGGTTTTAGTTTTGTGGCACTTAGCAGATTTTTCTCATCAACACTGTATTCCTTCTCCATCCTCTTACATGTCTCCTCTGACAAAAGGCAGAGGGATTATCTGAGTGCCTGCAAGAGCCCCACAGAGCCGTAAGTCAGCACTGGCCCTCCTACAGACCAGCAACCCCCAAGAGCCACAGCAGACAAGAAAACAGTCTTTCAGCTCTGGTTTGTGAGCTACTGAAAATCAATTGACTGAATTCCCACCACAGAACTGGAAATAACACATTTCTGGAGAACCCAAGGTATTGACAAGTGCCTGGAAAGCTGGCTCAGAACTCCAACTATAATTCCTATTTGATTTCAGAGTGTGCTCTGACTTCACACAGTGTCTCCATGCTGGCTCTCACACAGCCTCAGCACAGCACCAAATTCCAACCTCTCCAGTTTCCCCAGACTTCAGCAGGGTGTGTGCACACCTGCCAGAGAGGAGAAAAGTTGGTCTGATATTCCTGACTCAAGGTATCCACCTCACACCACCAAGTTCACTTCTGCAGGTTCCTGAGCCTGGTCAATCAAAGCAGCAACCTTCTGTGATTAAGGCTTCGGGGTTTTTTTAGTCCTTGTATCCATTTTCTTCATACCTTTAACAGAAAAGCCAACTGGTACTGAAATCCCAGCACAATACCATCAGGGGGTTGTATCCAGCTCCCTAGCAGGGGCCTCTCTGACCATTCTCTCCAAATTCTTCAGATACTCTCAGCCAAACAGGTCCACACACAGTACTCTATGCACTATTCCTTACCCAAACAGATCAAAACTCACAAGTTTGAGGGAGTAGCTTTGCTTTTGAGGACAGGTTCCAGATGCTGACTGCGCTGTGGAAGGATGGAACAGATGTGGTTACAGGAGCATCAAAAAGAGGTTTTGAATCATTGAGTGCAGCCTGTGCAGCTGGATTTACTCATCCTCTGCTTCTTTCCCTTGAGCTTTGCAAAGCAACCTCTGTGACAGCGCCTTTCCAGATCACTACAAAATAGTTCTTACCTTGTTCCAGGGGCTCAGCACCCTGACATGCTGTGAGTGCAGTTCTGCTTAAGTCACAGAAGCATCGGGGCATGGCTACAGTATGGGGGTGCTTTGAGGGGTATATAAAGAATAGATCATTAGTAGAACCTCAAAGGCATCCCCAAATTTATTTGCTGAGCATTCCCTCCAGCTCACTCCGTGGTTTTGACAAATCTGTGAGGGATGCCAAGTCCCTCTGCTCTGTATGGATGTTAGAGTTGTATGTGGCCTCCCTTCTCCAAAAGGATTTGCACCCATGACTTGGCCTCAGGGCAGTTCCTCTTCTCTTGCTCTAAGACCAAGTGCTATCCACAGGTTACCTGCAGCTCATCACCTAAAACCTATTTCTATAAAAGCACCCTTCACTATTGATTTTCCTTTTTATCACGTCTTTTAAAACACATAGGTGGATGCTCAGGCTTTATTATGCAACAGCTTGAATAATGAAAAAGAAAGTAAAGCCAAATATCAGGCAAAACTTGGTAATGGAGAAAATTCCTCTTGGGCAGTTTCCAAATTAACAAGAGAGAAGAAGATCAGAAACTCCCCTTTGGAAGTTTACAAACAGACTGAAAAAATCAGCACTCACTAAATGGCTGAGAAGCAGCCTATGTGGTGTAGTTGCTTTCTTTGGCCCCAAAACAGCCTGAGAATTGACATTTAGTGGGTAGTGACACCCCTTACAGCACAGGAACTCCTGTACATTACCAGCAAATAGTTTTTTGATCTTAAAGAACAGAAAGAGGAAGTGTGGCCCCAACGATGCACACTTCATGGTAACAGAGCAGCCTGGCCTCGGCTTGATACTATGCTGGTGGCAGAGTGGCTGACAGGCAGATGCCCAGTGAGGGCAGCTCCCAGCTGGAGCTGTGCCAGGGAAGGTTTAGGTTGGATATCAGGGAAAGGTTCTTCCCCAGAGGGTGCTGGGCACTGCCCAGGCTCCCCAGGGAATGGGCACGGCCCCGAGGCTGCCAGAGCTCCAGGAGCGTTTGGGCAGCGCTGCCAGGGATGCCCAGGGTGGGGTTGTTGGGGGGTCTGTGCAGGGCTGGGAGCTGGACTCCAGGGTACTTGTGGGTCCCTTCCGGCTCAGGATATTGTATGAATTGTATGAATGCTGGATCCTGCGAGCCTGTGGGTCACTGCCAGGCCGGCGGACACCGCAGCGTCACCCACTCCGCGGGCTCTGGGGGTTTCGGGATGCTCCCACAGCCGTCGCCGAACCAGAGCCGGACATGCCCCCCTCGCCTCCGGGCCCCCGCCCGCCCCGGGCCCCACAGCACCTTCGTACACCAGCCCGCGGCCGTCCTGCTCCAGCAGCCGCACCAGCCTCCACCGCCGCCCGCCCTGGTCCGTCAGCACCGTGTCCGCCGGGAGCGGCCGGGCCGGGCCGGGCCGGGGCTTGCGGGGCGAGCGGGGCCCCAGCCGGACCGCGGCCGCCCGCGGGGAGGGGGAGGCGACGGGGCTGGGGGTCGGCGGCGGGCTCGGGGCCGGCGCTGCGGGCTCGGTGTGTTCCTCGGGCGGCGCGGGCAGCCTCCCGCCGCAGGCCGGGCAAAAGCGGAACGCGGGCTCCACGGCGAGCCCGCACTGCGGGCAGAACCGGCTGGGCCTGCGGGACACGGATAGCGTCAGCGCCCGCCCGCCGCCCCGCTTCCACCGCCCCGCTCCCGCCGCCCCCGGCACCTCGGGGAGCCGCCGGACACCTCCGCCCACGGCCGCTCCAGGCTCGGTGTCCCTGCCCCCGTCCCGCGCCGCCCGCGCGCCCTGCGGCCCGACATGGCACCCCGGGCCCGCCCGCACCACCGCGCATGCGCCCGCCCGCGCCGCGCCTCGGCCTGGCAGGGCAGCGGGGCTGCGGTGGAGCGCCGCGGGTCTGAGGGGATAGGGGATGTCTAACGGGACCCCCGGGCTGTGAGGGGACATCGGGATCTGAAGGGAACATAGGGGCTTCTGAGTGAGCACCAGGGCTTCTGAGTGAGCACCGGGGCTGTGAGGGAATACCGGGGCTGTGAGGGGACATCGGCGCTCTGAAGGGACGCCGGGGCTATGAGGGCGCATGGGGCCTCCGAGGCGGCACCGGGGCTCGCGGTCCCGCGGCCCGCGGGCTCTCCGGGGTCACAGGAGGTCACAGGAGGTCAGGCTGCTCCGGGGGCCAGCGCAGCCTCGGGATCCCCTCAGGCCGTGCCCCCAGCGCTGCCTTCTGGGGCCGAGTGTTTTCGCATAAAAAACACCAGAAAATTACTCAGAAAGGACCTTGGGACTGCAGAACAGGCGCTCACAAGTTAATGAGCGCAGGAGTTAATTTGTGGCACAGGGCTATGTATTCAGTGTATGCACCTGTGTATCCCATCCCTTGCGTACATTCTACACCTCAAGCAGGCACCGTTTCCTTAAAAGAGGTGTAGGTGGACTGAAGCCTTTCCCATCAGGTGGGCTGAAGCCAGGGTTTGCCTGGGGAAGGTGCCCAGCAAGGGGTAGCAGAGGCAGGCGAGGTGGGGGCAGTAGGGACCTGGTTCTTGTCCCACAGAACACCTCACATGTAAAGATGTTTTTCAAAGCCCATCTCAGTGAGCCATGGAACACCAGCCACTGTGTGCGAGAAAGGAGCAAAGCGGATCTGGAAGGCAACTGCTCATCGTATGAAGAGCTTGAGTGGAGCAGCTGCTCCCACCAAAGCTTAGCGTGAAGCAGGAGTGGGCTTGGTGTGCCAATGGTGGAAGGTGGAGCAGTGGTGGAATGCAGCAGGAAATAACACCTGAGGTATGAACCCCCTGACTGAGCCCACCGTGGGGCTCCAGGGCTTGGAAGAAGTGTCTCCACACAGGGTGTGCTGCACAGACCTCATTGTGCCACGGGCTGGTTGCCCCTTCTCAATCACTGCAGGTGCTAGGGCGTGTTCCTAACATTCACTAAGCACACAAAACGTCCCAGCAAAGCCAGAACTCTGCCAAATGACTCTGGGAAGCTTGGCATGTGTTCGAATCGATTTCTGCAGCCTGTTGCTGGGATTTTTTTGAAGCACCTGGACACTGTCAGGAATGACAGGGCAGGCTGGAGGGATTCTTCCGTTCCTGCCCACCATGGCCATCAGGATACTGCACTCCACAATCACTCTGTTATTTCCCCTGGCATTGCAGGCAGCAGCAGGACACTGAATTGCCTCACCTCCACTGCCACCCCCCTGCACAACCACTTCAGTTCCAGCTCTTCCCACATCCCATGCAGGTACAGCCTCAATTCCTTTGTTAAGCAAAGCATCCCCTCAGAATTTTGACAGAAAAGAAGTGGCCCTTTATCAGATTTGTTTGGATTTCCCTTAACAGGCTGGTGGGTGGTGTTCTGGGTCAGTGATTGAATCTCAGACCCAGACCTGCAGGGGATCTGAATTGTTTATTCAAAGGAATGAACTGGTTTTATACACTTTTCTAAGGCACAGTATTTCTTTATATGGTGTGACCTATCCCATGTTGCCACATCAGCAGCACACTTTCTCAGTGTCCCTCTGTGGGATGATCACTCACTGTTCACCCGTCCATCGTCCATCAGCTCCCGGCAGGCTCTTCTCTATAGGGGTCTGCCATGTGACACCTCCTCCCCCCAGGGTCCGGTGGAGACAAGCTTCTCTGTCCCCCCATGTGCTCCTTTGTGCTGCCATGTGCCTCTGCAGGCAGGTTTTACAGCTCACAACCAAATTCTACTTTATAATTCCCCATATTTTGTCTTCCCCTGATTCCTGAATCAAAATCATTGTCCCCAAGCCCTCCGCAGTGACCAGTGGCTCAGCTGGGAATGCCTTGGTTCAGCAGATTTATAAAGTCTTCCAATTACCATTTTATTTTTTTTAAACTTCCTTAAGATGTTAATTCTTGATCACAGCTCTATAATTTTGTCGGTGGTTGCCTGGGGAACAGTGATCACAACCTGATTACATTCAATTTGGGGAGAGAAGAATCCGTTCAGTAAACAGAAATACAGGGTGCTTTAAAAAGTCAGACGCCATAAAGACAAGAAAAACTGAGAAAACACAGTGATAGGGAAAGGTAGACAGAAAATAGCGAGAAAAGGCAATTCTTTAAGATTTATTTCAAGAGTCACCAAGCCAGAATCAGAGAACAAAAACCTCCATCCTTCTTCAGTGCTGTATTGAAAGTAATGATTAGCAATAAAAAAGAAACCCATAATAAATAGATGAAAAGGGAAATAATTAACAAACTTCTCCATTTCATAACTGGTAATTTGCATCAGCAGGGCAAGCTGGGTGCCTGCAGTCACTCCATAGGGGATTGTGTCTGCAGCATTGCACTTTTGCCTGGTCTCAGCAGGAATTTGCTCCCCCTTTCCTACCTCTGACATTGAAAACCAGTCTGGATTTTGGGCTGCAGAGGGCTCTGGCTCCTGGAGAGCCTCTAGAGAGCAGGACAGAGCAGATCTTGAGGTCAAACTTTGGTTCTTTGAACCTTTCAGCTCTCAAGTCCTCGGGTGAGGTGCCAAGGCCTCACCACCCTCAGGGAAGGATTTACCTCTGGATGATTCCTTGTCCCACTGCCCACCCACCTCCCCCACTGTCCATCATTTAAAACCCTTCCCACAGTTTCATTTCAAGGGCTTGCACCCCACTTTTGTTTTCCTTTAGCCAGAGCTCATCTCTCCTGGAGATGCTCCCTCTATCCCCCAAGTTTCTCTGGTTTATCTGTAAGCTGAAATCCAACCCCCATAGGCAGCAACCTGCCTGCCCTCGCTGAGCAGCACCAGTGCCTGCCCTGTTCCAGCTTCCTCTAAAGCAGTGGGTTAGGTAAATTTTTAACCTCCCTTGCTCTCGAAGAGGGAAAAGTATGAATTTTTAGGAGAAGACCTGTCTTCCTGTGGCCTTTGTGTGTTGAGGATGGTCTGACAGAATCACAGAATATCCTGAGTTGGAAGGGACCCACAAGGATCATTGAGTCCCACTCCAAGTCTGTGCTGTTGTGCCCTCTGGGAAAGTGCAGACAGCTGGGATGGCAACAGAAAGATCCCTATCTCCCCCCTGCAGGAGTTTTCTTGGTGCCAGCTCAGTTATGTCTCCCTTATCTCACCCTTGGCTTCCCAGCACACTGCCAGCAGCCCAAACATGTGACTTACCAGATTTAGGTGCTGGCAGAGATCTTTGAGCTTGACAGAATGCCCAAAGCTGCCGGTTCTTCAACCTCTTAATGAAATGAGGCTGTTCCTTTTCATTTACACACCGCTTGGATCCTGAAGTGATGGCTCTTGAGAAGCCATGCTAGAGTCCTGGGAGAGGCCTTGGAACCCTTTCAGCTCCAAATTGCCAGGTCCAATCCAGCAGCTGTAAGAGGTCCTGGCTGTTGGCACACCCGTGGGAAGTGGCCCTGGGGACACCAGCTGCCTCTCTGGGCTGAGGGGACAACCAGGCTGCCTTTGGGCAGTGCAGGCAGAGCCTGCCCGTGTGTCCCAGGCCATGCTGCCTCCCCAGCTCCCACCACAGCAGGAGGCTCACCCAGGCACAGAGGAGCAATGGTAGCTGAAGTTCCCAGCCACGTCTCCTCCAAGGTCTGTCAAGGGCACGGAGCTCTGTAACCCCCAGCAGAGACATAGGGACAGAGCAGGGACACTCTGGGGACACTTTGCTGGAGGTTGGTGTGGGCAGAGACTGTGCCAGCTCCCTGCAGAGCAGTGCCAGGGAAATCACATTTGAGGAGAGTAGGGATTGGGAAGAGCAGCAGGTATTCTGGAAAGCTTCTTCACATGTCATCCTTCCTGGCCCATGGAGATTTTCCTGTGTCTGAGCACTGCGAGGGGAGTCTGTTCCACTGTGCATCTCCCCAGCACTTAAAGGGCAAAGTGATACACCAGGAGACTCCAATGTGGCAGCCAAGATTGGGGGCCTGCGAGCTGGCATGCCTTGGGGTGAAAGGGAAGAGGGAATCCACCCTGGGGAAAAGAAGCCCAAGAGATCTGGTCCTTGGCAAGTCTGGGGGGAACAAGAGAAGTTGTTGGATCCACTCACCCACTTTAATCGGAACCACCATCCTGGCATTTTACTCCTGGACAATTGTTGGGCTTTTGATGGGATACCCTTCCTTCCTGGACCAGGGTAAGAGAGCAGAGGAGGCTGCTGTTCTGCTGAGTTCTTTATTTCATAGTCTCACAGCTTTCTTGAAGGCAGAGTTCAAGGGGGTTACATGATAAGGCCAAGCAGCAACAGCAAACAGCAGGCAGAAAACAGCTTCTTCTTCTAGCTCTAGTTTCTCTATAAGTTTTTTCTTACAGAAGTATGGATTGTATTTGTTAATTGACCAATAAGATTAACACACGATTCTAGTTTTTCTTTTCTTAACCTATCCTGGTCTAATTCTAACAGTTGTAAATCTTACACAAGTGTACATAGGTATTACACAGATTTGCAGTTTCAGCTGATACAGTTTCTATCAGCTCTTATGGTTTATGTGAACACTCTAAAAAATGTGAACAGTACAGTTCTATCTATGTTTTGTCTAAAGTAAAGAAATTCTGTGAAAAGGCAACACTGCTGTAGTAAAAACTGTGTTTTAAGGTCTCTGCTACATCTTTTTAATGTTTAAGGCACTTAGCATATATTTCTACTAAAAGTTAAATATCTATATTTCTATTTCACTTTGGTGTGACTTCATGTATCTCAACTGGTCCAAAGGTTTTAATTCAACCCCTGTGCTTTGGCTTCCCTCTGGGCCTGAGTCCAGAGGAGCTTTCACTCCAACAGGCAATAACAGTCTAGGGTAAAAAATGCCAGTCCCAGGGCAGCACCATGCAGCACTGCAGCAAGTTAAGGATGGGAAGAAATGAGGACAAGATGGAAAATGCTCTCAGCAGAAGTCGGTGTGTCTGTCCCTTCCCACGGCTCACGGGATGTGATGTCCAGGGAAGCCCTCGCTGCATGTCCCTGGGCCACTGGCTGCTCTGGAGGAAGGTGCCACTGGGCATCATGGGGTGTGTGCCCTGCTCATGCTCCTTCCTCCATCGCAGGGAGCAGCAAGAGGCTGGGATGGAGGGCAAGGAGCAATGCAGATGTGGTTGCACAAGGACAGCAGTAGTGAATCCCAGACAAAATCCTTGTCTGGATAGGGTCCAGGGTGCCAGGGCTGTGGGGAGAGCAGAGGAACTGAAGGAGGAATTACTTAGCCAAATTCCTTTTCCAAATGTCTGCATTTGGCTGCCAGCTGAGAGATGAGGAGCCAGAGCACCCTTTGCCAGGCCCACGCTGGCATGGCTGCCCTGGGGACTCACCGGCACACCTCCCCCACAGTGCCCCTGCCAACCTGTCCTGCATTCTGGGTGTTGTTTGGATGGGCAAGGGGAGGTCCTTGATGTCCTTGATGGACAGAGATAAGATGGTTTCCTGAGCCAGCCAGCACCTTTAAAACAGGTTAAACCCTGAAACCATGTATGGGGTGAGCAGGGCTGGGGTTTCTGAACCCAGGTGATCTGAAGCAGTCCAGATGGACATCCCTACTGCTGCTGACAGGATGGCCCCTGTGGCTGCCCCGCGGGAATAACCCCATGGGAGATGGGAGTGACAACAGCCAACAAGGAAAGGTGGTGGAGAACAGCTTGAGCCATGATCTCAGGGACACAGATGCCAGCAGCAGGAGCAGGGTTGGCAAGTTTGGCACAGGGGCTGCTTCTTCCTTCCAGGGGCTGATGTGAGAGCTCAGAGAGGGACATGCCCCAGGCAAGTGCTTCCCCACTGCCTGATCCCCACTGCTTGATTCCTCACTGCCTGATCCTGCCTTTTTCTGGGTTTCTCCCATGTTCCTGCTGAGTCTCCTGCACACTTCCAGCCTTGGGTGTGAGCTGAGTCACTGCGATGCCACTGCACCTCATTGCAACATCTCCTGTCTTCTTAGGAGCCATGAGGAGCCTGCAAATACTTTCTTTGGCAAGATTTTTGTTTTGATCTAATGGCTCAGCTTCCTTCAAAGGCAGGCACGGAGAGGCACTGCGTGAGGCAACAGGGAAGGTCACAGGGAGAATTGAGGCAGCTGTAATTGGGGAGGATCAAACCCAGGCTTGAGCAGGGGTGTGGACAGGTGGCTCAGCCCAGGCTGACATGAGGCTCCAGCGTGTCACCGCAGGCAATGACTGTCCCAGATCCTCCCCAGGCCCATAGTTACCTGTGACTACTCAGCTGGCTGCTGTCATCACCTGAGACACGGCCAGGGGCCCTGTGATGACGAAGGTGCTGGGTAAGACCACACCATTGCCAAGGTGGCCACCGCAGGGTGCCATGCAGAAGGGTGACACACGATGGAGGAAGGCAAAACAAGGAGAGGATGAGCGCTCAGCCAGGCCATGCTTGGAGGGAACACACGTGCCATCCCTATGCCTGGCCAACCTGCATTATCCACATCTCAAAACACTCGTGTGGCTCTGCTGAGGGACAACAACTCTGAGCCAGGCAACTGCTTCCTGCCTCCGAGCACTGTAACGAGCTTTGCTGCATGCTGCTAAGGATGCGAGCGTGAGGAGGGAAGCTTTGCTGTGGTCTGGTGGCTGCTCAGTCACCCATGGCAGGCAGCTTCAGTTTCTCTGGTGTTTGTGGAACCAGGTGGGGGAGGGCAGGAACACAGCTCCCAGCTGCAGCTCTGAATATGGGCAGTGGATCTGGGCCTCTCCCAGTGCAGCCCAGTGGGAGATGGGATCTGGGCACAGGCTAGACACAACTTCGACTGCAAGCACCCCATCCGGGGCCAGACCCACAGCTGTGACTCGCTCCAGGTGCCCCGGGGAGCCAGAGCTCAGCTTTGGCCATCGCCAGGATCCAAGGCACCAAGGTGGAAAGCGGAGTCTCCCAGCTCAGGGGGTCCCGGCAGTGCAGTCACGAGTGCCACTCTCTGTTTGTACAGGCCTCATTTTAACACCAATGCTGCTGATTCCTGCTCCCATACCCAGACACCTTCACCCTTGCCCGTGTTCTCAGTTCATTTCCTCCTCTCCCAGGGCCAGCCAGGATCCAGCAAGCGGCTACAAACCCCCAAGATCAGAGAACCAAAGCATTCACACTCAAAGCCATCAGTGTGGCATTCAGCTACACGGAGATCCCAAAAAATTATAGAATCATAGAATTATAGAACCATTTAGGTTGAAAAAGCTCTCTAAGGTCAAATCCAGCTGTTTCTCCAGCACTGCCAAGCACTCCAGCACTCCACCACTAAATCATGTCTCCAAGTGCCACATCTACATGATTTTTGAACACTTCCAGGAACTCCACACTTCTCTCAGCAGCTTATTCTGATGCCTGAATTCCTTCTCTTTATCATATGGAAAAGAGCAGTGGGTGGGGGGTGGCCTACGCTCCTGCCTCTCATGGCCTGGGGCAGGCTGGGTTCACTGGGGCAGCCCAAATCCCCCCCAGCACTCACAGCACCAGACAGCTGCCCGAGGGGTACCCCGTGCCCCTTGCTCAGTAGAGCTGCCTCGAGCCATGGCTGTCCTTGTCCCCATTGCAGTCCCACCTCCCCACCCTTCTCTTCCTCCTCCCTCTCCCACACTGTGCTAACTTTCCCCACTTTGGTGTTCCCAGCAGCACCTTCTCCTGCCAATTTGGCAGCCAGTGGGCAGGGCAGGCAGCGCAGGCAGGGCAGGCAGGGCAGGCAGCCAGCAGCAACTGTGACCCCACTCCACCGTCGGCACTTTCATCCTTATCTGGAACGTTCCACCTGACCCCTGGAGTGGCCCGGGAGTGCCGCATTCCCACGCACAGGAGCTGGCACCTGCTTCCAAAAACCGGGGCACCAGGGCAGGGCCCGGTGTGGAGTGCTGCTATCCAGGAGCAGGGTGGACAGACAGATGGACATGGCAGCACTGACCCTGCACCCAGAACCACCACGGCCACTCACAGCCGCAGCCCCGCACAGTGTGTGTGAGCCCTGTCATGTACACACACGGCCCCTTGCACACGCACAGACCCCTACACACACACTGCCGCTTGCACACACGCGGGTGTCCAAGTGGGCACGTGTGAATGTGTGTGTCCCACACCTGGCACATGTGCAGTGCCCAGCGCATGCACACACAGCTGTG
>NW_024581129.1:14644622-14779202 GCF_017639235.1 Corvus kubaryi | reverse complement strand
ACACACATACACACACACACAGAGATGTGTACGTACACACACACACACACACACACAGATGTACACACACACACATACACACACACACAGAGATGTGTACGTACACACACACACACACACACACACACACAGATGTACACACACACATTTTCTCACCCTCTCACGGTCCCGCCCCGGTCCCGCCCCTCCCGGCGCGTGCGCGGTGCGGGCGGTCCCGCGGCGGGCGCGGGCGGGGCCGGACGGAGCCGGAGCCGGAGCCGCAGCCGCAGCCGGAGCCGCCCGGCCCGGTGAGTGAGCGGAGGGGAATGGGCGCTGGAACCGCCACCAGTACCGGGGGGAGATGGGCGCCGGAGGGTGCTGGGCACCGGGGGGTGATGGCAGCAGGAGTGGGGGGCTCGGGCGGGGGGGGGGACGCGCGGGGCCGCGGCCTCTCGGCCGGTCGGCGGGGCGGCCCCGCCCGGAGCTGCGGCAGCGCCGGGGCCTTTGGCCGGCTCCTCCCGCTGCCGCCTCCGCGCTCCGGCGCGGCTCGGGGTCGATGCCGGCCGTGGCTCCTGCGCGGGCCCCGGCCCCCGTAGGCTGCGGGGTGCGGCGGGATGGAGGCGCGGGATGGAGGCGGCGCCGCGCGGGCTCCGCCGGCGATGCTCGGCCGCGCTCCGGCAGCCGCGGGGGCTGCGCCTGGCTGGGACCCGCCGGCATCCCCGGGGAGCTCGGCCATCCCTCCCTGCCGGGGAACGGACACGGGGCTGCGGGGACCGAGGGGGCGCTTGCCGGCTCCGCTGCGCCCCAGGGCCCTGGCTCGTTATGAGAAGGTCTCTTATGCCAGGACAGACCTTGAGGGGCTGGAGCGTGTCCAGGGAAGGGAACGGAGCTGGGGAAGGGGCCGGAGCGCAAGTCTAATGAGGAGTAGCTGAGGGAGCTGGGAGGGTTCAGTCAGGAGAAAAGGAGGCTCAGAAGGGACCTTCTCACTCCACAACTCCCTGACAGGAGGGTGCAGCCAGGTGGGAGTCGGGCTCTACCTCCTGGGAACAAGCGATGGGACACGAGAAAACAGTTTAAGGTTGTGCCAGGGCAGGTTTAGGTTGAATATTGGGGAAATTTCTTCATGGAAAGCATGGTCAGACACTGGAACAGGCTGCCTAGGACAGTGGTGGAGTCTCCATCCCTGGAAGTGTTCAAAACCAAGTAGAAGCAGAAGGGATCCCCCTGTCCTCTGCTCACAGCTGTCTGGGTGTCCTGTCCTGTCCAGCCACTGGGCAAGTGCAGGGCAGGAGCAGGGTTGTACAAGGGTCCATGAGAAACCCATGTGTTGGGCTCCAGACTTTGTTATTTTGCTAAATCCACGAGGCCAGTGAATTTGCAGTTTATTGTTTTATGGGCAAGCGCAAACTCGCTGGGCAAACCAGTGATGTTGTTTTTCAGGCAAAGGGGTTGACCAGCTCTTGCAGCAGCTTTGTCCCCCCTCTCCTGCTGCTGCTCCAGCACAAAGGCTGTTACAGACACAACCATGGAGCCCATCAGGCTCCCTGTGCCCATTGACCCACTCCCACTGCAGGGCAGCAGCTGTGCACAAGCCAACCCCGCATTCTGCAGACAGGATCCAGCCCCAGCTCTATTTGTGTTTACTTCTTTATTTCAAAGCTGAAGTTCCTGTCTGGGTCAAACCCAGACTCACGTATCTGTTGGGCACTGGGTGTTGGGTTTGTAGAGGGCTGCAAGGTCGCTGGTCCCTGCAGCACCCAGCACCCCACCAGCCTTGCAGCCTCTTAGAAAGTTTTACTGCTGTTTGCACAACCAAGGTGAGGTTTTTATGGTCTGGCTGTATCGTGACTCCCAGATGTCTGTGAACACTGAGAGGGTGAAAACACCCCAGTAGTGATTGCTGTGTGTCACTGAACACTCCTGGCCGGTCTGGTGGCTGCTGGCCCTGGTTGCTCTTTGCAGGACCCGGGACTTTCTGCATGTGCTCGTGTCGGAAATCACTCGCTCTTCCTGAAAACAGCGGCCATAAAAAGTCCTTGCCCTGCTATGGCTGCTTGTGCTTTTAATTTCCAACACAGACACTGTGGAGAGCAGAGAGGAATTTCCTGCTCCAGTTACAGCATGGAAAGTACCCAGGGACTGACAGCCCTCGCTAGGTGTCTGATGCCACCACCCCAGGAACCGCGTGCTCCTCAGCACAGCCGTGGAGGTGCAGGCACCTGGCAGCTCGTCTTATAGGGGTGACACGGTGTCTGTGCCAACCGGCAGGGAGAAACGCTGGGTTTATATTAAAAAAGGCAACGTCTGCCATTTCCAGGGCTGGTTTCTATGGGAACGGGACATCAGAAGAGCAGAAATGCGGTGTGTGCTCTAAAATAACTGCCAGCACCCGGGAGCACGTGGCCTTTGCTCGGCTCGCTCAGCCCTTTCCGCTGAGGCGGCGGCCGGGCACAGCCACCTCCCGGCAGCAAGGCAGTGTGGAAGTGGGTCAGGAGGTGGGATGCTGTGGCTTTGATCCCTGACGATCCTCAGCCTGTCCTCATCTAAATCCACCAGCAGAACAGCTCTGGTCCAGGCTGGCAGCTGGTGCTGCCACATTATCAGCACAGCTTGGCACTGCAACAGGGGCTGGTGGGGACCAGGTGGTGAGGACCAGTCTTGTGTTCACCCATGCAGGCTGTGGGCAGGCAGGAGTGTCTCCTCCCTCGCTGACCTCCCTGAGCGTGGCCAGGGTGAGTCCACACTCATGTATTCAGGAGACCCTTCCTCCTGCTGTGGGCAGGTGCAGAGAGCAGGGTATTTCCAGTGAGGGGGAGAGGAACTGGGTTGTTCTCGCAGAAGCTGGTGGTGGTCACCTCTCTCTTCCCCCAGATCTTTGGCCCTGCCTCTTGGTGGGAAATTCAGTCTTGTCTTGTAGTGCTTGAGGTCAGGCAGGAGCATCTCTGGCGAGGACAACCCAGTGTGCTGCCCGTGTCCTCCTGAGAGGCACCTTGGTGCCTCCGAGGTCATCATCAACTGGTGGCACTCAACCCTCCCTTCCTGCCGCACGTGGGCCCAGACATGGACCCTGGGCCCTGCCTGAGCTGCCTCTGGTCATGGGCATCTCGGGGCTGATCCAGGCAGCACCTCCCAAAACAGGTTTCTCTTTTGGGTTGGAAAAAAAAAATCATTTTTGTGGATGCCAGAGCCTGGAAGACCGTTCTTGCTCTCAAATTCAGTAAGAGCCTTTGCAACAGAGCTTCTTCCTCCTCTCATCCTCCAGCAAGCAAAAGGTCCAGAATGGGTTTTCTTGGAACACTTAAAAACTTGGAAAGCATTTACTGGCAATAATGGAGTTTTCTGTCTTTGCACAGTGTTTGTGTTACCCAAGTGCTGCTTGACATTTTCCCAGCAGCAGCCGTAAGACCTGCGGGGGTGGTTGGGGGGGCAGCTTGAGTTTGAGGGTGCGGCGGGGCGAGCAGGATTTGGGATCTCTGCGAGGGCAGCAGCCTGCTCCTGCCTGACCTGCAGCATTCGTCCTCTTAAAAGTGAGCCACAGCTTGGATTCCCTTGGTTTGCTCCGGATTCCTTCAAGGGGGTGCATGACAAAGGTTTCTGCTCAGTGGCAGGGGGGCTTATTTGGGGGTGTTTCAGGTGCTGCTGTGTGGGGTATGTGTGTGTGGGTCTGGGGGACCTGCTATGGGATCCTGTGGACCAGAGGTCAGCTGGAGACATGGCACTTTGTGAGGCGCTTGAAGGTTCCTTTGCCAAGTCTCCCTTGCTATTCCTTTCCTGCTTGCTATGAGTGGGGGTTCTGGTGGACTTTTTGGGGCTGAAGTGTAAGATCTCTTCTGCTTTCTCCTGCCTGGAGAAAGATCCTTGAACACAGATGTCCCTACTGTTGTAGGAATCTGTCTTCTGTGCATGGAGTGGCAAAGAGAAGGCGGGTTTTTCGTGCTCTGAGAACACGTCTGGGTTTAGCATTGGGGCTGGGAAGGTGCTTGCAAAGCCAGGAGAAGGCTTTTGGTTTAGGGTTGGGGCTGGGAAGGTGTGTGCCAGGGCAGGAGAAGGCTCCTGGGTTTCGGGTTGAGGCTGGGAGGGTGTTTGCCAGGGCAGGAGAAGGCTCCTGCAGAGGTCAAGGAGCTGGTGGCAGAGAGCAGGTGAGGCAGGCGGGTGTTGCTGTGCCTGCAGCCCTGCGTGGGTCTCAGCTGCTCCTGCTGCAGCTCTGTTGCCACCGGAGCTGTGCTCGCTGTGTGCGTTCACTGGCACCGGCCTGGGAGCCAAGGTCGGGCAGGCTGGGTCAGCACCCTCCCCTCCTCTTACTGTGGCACCCTGAAACCCCTGCTGAGGTTGCTGGGTGCCAGGTGCGTCCAAGGAGCCGATACCATCCCAACCAGGGCTGGAGAATGTGCTGTGGAGCATTTGCCAGGGCGTTGCTCGTGGGTCGTGTGCCCATCCGTGTCCCTGGGCAGCTTTCAGTGCTGCCAGGCTTCGGAGCATGGCTCGGAGCTGACCCCAGCAGCTGCCCGCTGTGATCCTGTCGGGATGTGCCGTGCTCAGAGGCTGGCACTGCTCAGTGGGGGCTGCCCAGAGTCTGGCAGTGCGGGCAGGAGGCTTTGCTCGTACCAGGGCTGCCCCTTCCTTCTCTGTGCCACACTGCAAGCCCAAAATCCCGGCCCTGATGTCTCCTGATGGGACAGCAGTGCTCTGTCAGGAAATGCCACTGCAAATGGAGACACAAACAACTTGAAGGGATGGCGGATGCTTCCCGAGAGGGGGAGGAGGCGGCGGGGGATTGTCCTCAAGCGCATGGACCTTCTCTTGTGCTTCCCTACCCTATTCTGATGCTCGCCTCTCCGAGGGAGAGTTTCTGCTGGGAAAGCACCGGCAGTGTTGCAGAACCAACCCTTCACACGGCAGGAGGTGGAGGCACAACTTGAAATCTCCACCCATCCCAAAATAATGGGCTGCCAGGGGTTTGATGGCCTTCCTGGGGCTGCTGTTTGCGGTTCTGTAACCCTGTGCTCCTGCAGCTCGAGGAAAGCTGTTCCTGTCTGCTGCTGGGAAGGACCCAGGTTGGGTGTTGAAAGAGCAGCTTCCATTGCTGGGAACAGCCATGCCAGAAACCAGGGGCTCTTACTCTTAGGAGATGGAACACAGTGGTTATTTTGCCCTGTTTGGGGTCAAGCCAGCTGCTGTGGCACCAGGCTGGAAGCCGAGAGCTGCCCTGGGCTGGATAGGGTGTGGGGCGCTGCCCTCCTGCTGCCCAGCTCCACCAGCACCTGGCACTCACGGCTCTCTCCTCTCTTCCAGGGTCCTGCGGAGCGGCGGTGGCAGCGCTGGGCCCCTTCTGATGGGAGGATGGTTGTGCTCAGGCAGTTTGGGCTGCTGCTCTGGAAGAACTACATCCTGCAGGTAGGCTGGCACTGCGCCCGGGAGGCCGCTTCTGACACCGCTGAATGGGGGTACAGCAGAGCTTGCCCAGCCTCTGGCTCCTCCAGGAAACCTCCCCCGTGGGCACAGGACATCTCTAGGAGGAAAACTGGGTTATTCGTGCACGTGGTGTCTTTTGTGCTGAGCTGTGTGACCTTATGGGCTGTGCTATGTGCTCAGTTTCCTTGTCCCCGGCCTGCCCTCTGGCCATGAGTGCAGCTCCCCTTCTCCTGGGACAGGGTAACCCACACACCCACCCATGTGACAGTGGGGTTTTTTGAGCTGTCTCATCCTCCGGAAGTGCCAGTGCCTCCAAAACCGCTGGAGCCCTGGGGGTTTTTCCCTTCCATTGTTTTCTACCACTCTTAGGAGCAGCTTTTAGAGGTCTTAAAAATATTAAACCACTGGCACCCACTGCCAGCCCACCTCCCAGCGTGGCAGCTGGGCGGTGCTGAGGGATTTGTGGACGTCAGGGCCGGCAGGTCCCGGCTGGTGCTGGCCGAGGCCGCAGCCCCTTTAAGCAGCGTGTGGGTGTTCCCAGGCAGATGCTGTGGCTCCTCTGGGACCCGGGGCCAGCCCTGGCAGAGCTCGGGGGAAGAGGACGGAGCAGGGTTGGCTGCAGCCTGGCTTTACGCTTTCAACTACCCGTCTGCAGCTCAGCACGGCATTGCTGTAAAAATAAACCAAAGGAAGAGGGAAGTGCTGGCTGCACCCGGCCTTCCAGCAGGCACAGAACAAGGAGCAGCCCTTGGAGGGGACAAAAGGGACTGGTGGCAGGGCTGATCTGCAGCCAGGAGCATCCCCCATCCTCTCTGCAGGGGAAAAGCGTCGTTTTCTGGGTGTGCTCCAGAGTGGGGACACGTCTCAGCGGGTTTTCCAAGGCCACAAGCTGACTTAGGTTTACTGTGTGGGGACACAGCTAAAATCCTGTTCCTGATAAAGACACAGAGCTCCCAAGTCACCCCCACCCCGCTGTGAGGATGGATGCTGGCACACGTGGCTCGTCCTGAGCTGCTCTGGCCAGGCGGAGGTGGTGATTATGGATGAGTATCCCTGTCACCTCTGGAACACAGCGCTTGAATGACTTCTGCTGCAGGGCTGGTGAATGTGTATGAGCCTGCAAGTTCAGGGAGGCAGAGAGCTGTTCTGGAGGCAGCCCAGGAGATAGGGAGAGGTTTAGTACGATAGTAAATCAGCGGGAGGCAGCTGGGCTGCCAGGGCTGCATTATAAACCCATCAGACATCTGCAGCGTTCGCTTTTATGAGCGTGGCTGTTGGGAAAGCTCCTTTTTCCCTGCCTGCCCGGAGCTGCTGCCTCCTGCCTGTGCTGCCGGGGCTGGCTGTGGGCTGTTCCTCCCAGGGGGAGCCCCAAGAGGTGCTTCTGGCTTTGGCAGTGGGTGCTGAGAGCCAGGGTAATCGTAGTCCCTGTACCATCTCCTGAAGGAAACACTGTCCAAGATCCCATTCACCCTGGCTCCTGTGGGGCTGTCTCCCTCCCCAGGATGTCCAGGCTGTGCTCAGGGCTCCCTACCTGCCCCACTGGAGACTCTGCCCACTGGCTGCTGGATACAATCCAGTTGCTGAGACAGCAAAGTTGTGAGACGAAAGCTGTTGGTGCTCCTCTTTCCTAGTGGTGCTCCTCTTTCCAGCCTGGCAAAGGGGAGGGTAGAAAATCCCCACGTCTTGTGAAGCCCAAATTAGCCAGAGGCCTCAGAAAAGGTTAATGCTGCTGCTGCTGCTCCAGGCACGTGCTCTGAGTGAGCAGCCATGAACCCCTGTGGCCAGGGACATCTCTGAGCTGTCACTGCTGTGGCTGTGGCTGAGGCTGAGTGTGCTGTGCTGCTCTTGAGCCTGGGCTGGGGTGAAGGCAGCTTGTTTTGCAGGAGGAAATCACAGAATCCCAGAATGGTTTGGATTGGAAGGGACCACCCATCCCGCTCCCTTGCCAAGGGCAGGGACACCTTCCACTAGCCCAGGTTGCTCCAAGCCCTGTCTAACCTGGCCTTGGACACTTCCAGGGATGAGGCAGCCACAACTTCTCTGGGCCAGTGAAATAAGGCAACACAGGTCCAAATTTCAGCTCTCCTCCCCTGGACCTGCCTGGCTGCTGCACCAAGCGCTCAGCTAAGCTGTGCCCCCCTGCCCATGGTGAACCATGGTGTGCCCAGCTGAGCTCTGTGCCTCCCTCTCCACTCCTTCCCCACATGGGTGATGCAGTTTCCAATGGGAACAGCCTGGTGCTTGCTACTCTCCTTGGGAGCAAGCCTGACCTTTACAGTGATGTTGCGAGCATGAATCCTTCAGCACATCCTGGCACTGGAGTAGAACATCAGGGGAGTGAGACTGCAGGGAGGCGGGTGTGCTGCATGGTGCTGGTTGGGACCAGCACTCCCCTTGGCCCCATGGTCAGAGATAGCAGAATTGTGAATGTTTTGGGTTGAATGGGACCTTAAAGCTCATCTTGTTCCTACTCCCCTGCCATGGGCAGGGACACCTTCCACTAGACCAGGTTGCTCAGATGACCACAGTTCCCCTGGACACCAGTTTGAAATGCTAATTGACCTGGGTCGATGCTAATGAACCTGTGTTGGTGGGGGGTGTTACTAGCTAGGGGGAATTGTGCAGGAGAGGTAGCCCTGGGGGAATTGATGGATGATGCTCCCTCCTGAGTGCAGGGTTTGAGTTCATTCTCCAGTTGCTTGAGCCTCAATTAAAAGAAAGAAAAAATGAGCCACTGTGTGCAGTGCAGGAGTGGCTTGGGTATGCCCACGGGTGTGCTTGCCGTGCTGCAGCTGTCCTGTAGCCGGAGGCTCTGCTGGGCCCCATCCTGGGATGCAGATCCCATGTCCAGCTGCCTGGAGCAACTCAGCTCCTGCAGGAAAAGTTTCACTGGTTCCAGCAGCGTTGCTGCACGTGGCAGAGCCCCAGGTCACGGGGAAGGAGCAAAGGACCAGCCTGGGTCATTCAACCCAGCAACGTGGTGAGGAAGGCTCTAATGGAGGCTGATTTGAGCTGGAGCACTGCTTAGGGTAGGGGACACTTTGGCTGGAGAGTCCTGAAGGATGTGGGAACCAGCACAGCGTCATTCCTGGGCTCTGGAAAAACCCAGGTTGTGAAACCTTGTGGAATGCAAGAATGCTGCTGCTCCGTGGTGTTCTCATGGCCTGAACTTCGTTACTGTGCTCATCTACCTTCTGTGTTTGCGCTTCTTTTTTATCGAGAGAGAGAGAGTGTGCTATATATGGATAGGTATCCGTGTATAGACACATACCATGGTAGATATCTAGATGTCTGTGTATATATAGACATATAATGTATTTTATAGCCTTACCCCCATCTTTGTACCTTTTCCCTGCCCCGCAGAAGCGGCAGATCCTGGTGACAGTGATCGAGGTGTGCCTGCCGCTGCTCTTCGCCGCCATCCTGATCGCGCTGCGGCACCGCGTGCACTCCGTCAGCCACCCCAACGCCACCCTCTACCCCACCGAGTCTGTGGATGACCTGCCCAGCTTCTTCTCCTCCCGGCATGCCAGCAGCCCCTGGGAGCTGGCCTATGTCCCCTCCAACAGCAGCGCCGTCCGGAGCATCGCTGAGGCGGTGGAGAGAGCTCTGCCCATCAACATCAAAGGTGAGCAGGGCTGGGGCTGCCCCTTCCACCCCAGAAATTGGTGTGAATCTTTACTCTGAGTAGCCTGGTCCAGTGGAAGGTGTCCCTGCCCATGGCAGGGGCTTGGAGCTGGATGGTCTTTCATGTCCCTTCCAATCCAAACCATTCTGTGACCAATTCTAAATCCTTATGCTCCCAGAACACTTTTTTTTTCAGAACTTCAAGGCCTGTAGTTTGATTTTTTTCCCCCACTAAAATGACAGGATTTTGAGTTGCTTTTTGGTCTCTAAAATGCAGTTTCCATCTAGAAAAATATCACCCTAAACCAGTTAAAGAAAGTCACAGTGCTTCCCTGTGAAAGAGTATTTTTGGAAATCTTTTGGCACAGAAAATTTTAGCACTTGGTGTTCCAAACTGTTAGGATTTTCTGTGGGAAAGCTGACTCCTGCTTTCAGGGAGGAGGAATGTCTGCATGCCCAGGATACAGGGCAGCATCCTGTGTAACTGCCCCGTGTCTCACAGCCAGCATGGCACGTCCCTCCTGTCCTGGAGCAAACGATGCTCCTGGTGATGGCTGAGCACCCATCCATGGTGCGTTGCTGTGCCCCATTCCTGCATCTCCACGTTTTCCCCTCCACAGCTCAGGGCTTCACCTCGGAGCGGGACTTCGAGGAGTACGTCAGGCTGGACAACCGCTCGGGCAGCGTCCTGGCCGCCGTCGTGTTCCGGCACCGCTTCCCGCACAGCTCTGCCCCGCTGCCCCTCCAGGTGAGCGAGGGGAAGGTGGGGACAGCATCCCCCCTCCAGGTGTCATCCAGGTGTCATCCAGGTGTCACCCAGGTGTCACTGCCGTCTGTCCCACCCCCCTCCGACCCTCCGTGTGCTCCTTGCAGGTGGAGTATGAGCTGCGCTTCAAGTACAGCCCGAGGAACGCCCCGCGCAGCGAGCAGACGGGGCTGAACCCCAACCTGGACCGGGACTGGCACACCAGTTACCTCTTCCCCCTCTTCCAGCTGCCCGGGCCCCGCGAGGCCAAGTTTGCTGATGGGGGGACGCCGGGTGAGCACGGCCGAGCACGTGGGGTCACCTTCCTGCAGCACCTGGCAGGCTCTGAGCTTTTAAAGAAATAGGCTCATTTAAAAGAAATTATTAAATTCAGTTAATTATAAGGAAGTGTTGATTTATATTTTTACCAGCATTAAGTTTATCTATGCATAAGGCAAACAATTAAATATTTATTTATATAAGCATATATTTATTTTATATAAATACAAGCAAGTGATTAAATATTAAATATTTATATAGATATTAAAAGTCTTAAATTTACATATAAATCTTTATGAATACATAAATAGTTAAATGGTTATGTATTTGTGTAGATGTTTATATTCAGTTTTAGGCATATATAAACAATGCCACAATTTTAAATTAATATTTAATGTTAATTATTAACGATAGGCCTTTTTAATATTTATTTGTATATTTAATTAATTAATATGTCTTTATTTTATTGAGTTATTATTTAGGTAGAATTTAACTTTATTTACAATTTTGTTATATTCATTATAGCTATCCTTTATTTATATTTTATCCTGTGACTTCATGGGCACTGTTTGGCCTCTGGGCACCTCTCCTGAGCAGGGTTGGATAAGAATAAATTTCTATGTGCATGAATCATTTTAAAATTTAATATCTTTTCCCATTTCGATTTTTAATGGAAATTTTATTTCACGATCCAAACTGCCCAGTGTTTATTGTGCTGCTTAAGTACTTGAAAAGTAAATAGAGCAGTTCTGTGGTTTGGGGTGTTTAAGGGCAGCCAAACCACTGGCAGAACAGGAGCCAGCAGGGACATTGCTGGAGCTGGCGCTGGCTTAGGACTGGATTTTTGGGAACTTCTCCTGTGGTGGCAAAGGGAATATTTCCCTCAGTGGGATTTCTCCCTCTGTATTTGATTGCAGTGTCCAGGGAGAGGGAGAGTGAGGGTGAGGAAGTGGGCGAACAGGTTTTGCTCACAGTGTGTAAATAAAGCAGAGCCCCAGAGTGTTTGCTCAGTACATGAGTTAATATCAAACAACGTTCCCAATCTCATATTTCCACTTTTATCTTCTCTCTCTGTGGGTCATTTTAACCAACTGACTTTCAAAATGTTCATTTGGGGTTTTGTAAGAGAATTTAAGTTCCTGTCCAGGTAACACTTGGCTGCAATTCCACTTAAAAATAAACTATTTTAAGTTTATTTTGTTATTTAAAGCTGTGTTAAGAGAGGTTTAGGTTGGATCTCAAGGAAAGGCTCTTCCCCCAGAGGGTGCTGGGCACTGCCCAGGCTCCCCAGGGAATGGGCACGGCCCCGAGGCTGCCAGAGCTCCAGGAGTGTTTGGACAGCGCTGCCAGGGATGCCCAGGGTGGGGTTGCTGGGGGATCTGTGCAGGGCCAGGGTTGGATCCATGATCCTGGTGGGTCCCTTCCCACTTGGGAGATACTACTGGAAAATTAAAATTTTTTCAGCGTTTTCTAATGTACAAAAATGTAAGCCACACGTTTACAAAGAAAAAGAAAAAGGGATGGAACACAAGCCCAGTGGCTTGTGGTGGTTGATGGTGACAGGTAATCTCACAGCCATGCTGTGGGACAGCGACCATGAACTGAGTTTTCCTGGCAGCTCCTCCTAGGGGAAGGTGTCCCTGCTCTAGTGGAAGGTGTCGCTGCTCTAAGGGAAGGTGTCCCTGCCCATTGCAGGATGTAGAACAAAATGAGCTTTAAGGTCCCTTCAAACCCAAAGCAGTGGTTCCATGAGTTTGCCGTGGTATCAATCCTTCCCCTGTGCCCCGTGGCACAGTGATGCTTGTGTTGCTTTTCCTCTGCACTCCAGTTTTAGTCCCTGTTCCTCTTCCCATGTGATCCTTCCCACAAAGGCTGTTTGTCCCTCCAAACCCCAGACCCGACTCTATTCCCCGTGGTTCTTGCCGTGCAGGTTATCTCCGGGAGGGATTCCTGGCGGTGCAGCACGCGGTGGACAGGGCCATCATGCAGTACCACGCCGGTGCCAGCTCTGCCAGCCTGCTGGAGAACATCACTGTGGTGGTGCAGCGCTTCCCCTTCCCGGCCTACGTCAACGACCTCTTCCTCCTGGCCATCCAGAACCAGCTGCCGCTGCTGCTCATGCTCAGCTTCACCTACACCTCGCTCAACATCGTCCGTGCCGTCGTCCACGAGAAGGAGAAGAAGCTGAAGGTGAGCGCTGGGATGTGTTCCCCTCACTCTGCAGCCGTTCCCAATGGATGATGGCTTTGCATTAGGAACAAAATCCCTGTTGGGTGTAGAGCCAGTGAGCAGGAGGTGGGGATGGCAGCGGATTAGCGAGCCCCAGGGAAGAATGTTGCTAATCCTGCTGCCGGCGTGAGGCTGGGCTCTCCTTGCTGTGCAAGCCGGGGTGCTGGACCACAGGGATGGTGTTTCTCCTGGGCCAGGAGAGAGGGCAGCACGTGTGGGTTCCAGAGTTTGTGGATTCAAGAGTTCAGCCTGTGGGAAGGAAGGTTTTTGCCTTTTGAGAGTAGCGACCCGATGTGGGTGTGCTGTGGGGGCGGCTGGAGCTCAGCCACGTGGTTGCGACAGCAGGGCTTGGCTTCTCCCAGGCGTTGGGTGTCCTGCCCTGTGCTGGGTGGCCCTGGTGGCACCACTGGCACCCTGCCCTGGGTTTGGGCTCAGCTCGGCTCTCTGGGGACTCCTGCAGTGGTGGCAGCCCTCATTTAGGGAGGTGGAGGACACCGCGCCGTGCTGGTGGCTGTGCAGGACCACTCTGGTGGCGCTTGGGGCTGCCACCTCCCTGCTTGTGCCACGGGGCAAAGCCACCTCTGCCTTGCCCCAGCCATGCCCGGGGAGTGTGGGTGCAGCCCTGGGTGATGCTGTGACCTCCCACAGGAGTACATGCACATGATGGGCCTCAGCAACTGGTTGCACTGGAGCGCCTGGTTCCTCATGTTCTTCCTCTTCCTCCTGGTGTCCGTGTTCTTCGTCACCGTGCTCTTCTGTGTCAAGGTGAGTGTCTGTCCCCAGGCCACGAGCTCTGTGCTGGCAGGGCACAGGGATGATAGGGCCACTCTGCCATGGGACTGTCCTGGTATCCCAGGGCTCCTCCAAAGGCTGGAGTTTGGGTTTCCCGGACCGAGGTGGGCAGTGCTGCCCCACAGCTGCATTCAAGGCAGGGGTGACTCCCCCCAGAGGGAGCTGGGGATTGGAGCCCCAGGGACACTCCATGCAGAGCAGGACCACCCTGCTCCCAGAGCCTCTGAAGGGCCTCAGGCTCTCCCCTCTGCATGTGCCCACACCATGGCAAGCAGGAGGGGGCTGTCTGAGTGTTGGCCGGGGTGCCCCCTGCCCCTTAGACCCTGCATCACACGAGGACAATCTGTATTTCCTCCCTCTGGAGTGGTCTGGGAGTTCCTGGGTGTTCTCACCCATCCCAGTTTGTCTCCAGCCCCAGGTCTGGGCTGTTAAAGCCACAGCTGGCTCCAGCAGCTCTGGGCTTCACAAGATTTTCTTGGCAGGTGAGTGAACAGGGAGCGGTGCTCACCAACAGTGACCCCACTCTGGTGTTCACCTTCCTCGCCATCTTCTCCATCTCCTCCATCTCCTTCAACTTTATGGTGAGCACCTTCTTCTCACGAGGTGAGTCCCCCCACGCTGCCTCCCTGTGTTACTGAGCACTTTGACTTGTGGAGGGGGCATTTCTTCCCGTTTTTGGCTGCATTTTCCCCACAGTGTGTGGAACAGGATGTTGGTACTGGTTGCTTCCCAAACCAGAGCAGGTCCAAGGGCTGGAGCCCCTCTGCTCTGAAGCCAGGCTGGGAGAGCTGGGGGTGTTCACCTGGAGAGGAGAAGGCTCCAGGGACACCTCAGAGCCCCTTGCAGGGCCTAAAGGGGCTCCAGGAGAGCTGCAGAGGGACTGGGGATAAGGGCTGGAGGGACAGGACACAGGGAATGGCTTCCCAGTGCCAGAGGGCAGGGCTGGATGGGATATTGGGAAGGAATTGTTCCCTATGGGAGTGGGGAGGCCCTGGCACAGGGTGCCCAGAGAAGCTGTGGCTGCACCTGGATCCCTGGCAGTGTCCAAGGCCAGACTGGATGGGGCTTGGAGCAGCCTTGGCCAGTGGAAGGTGTCCCTACCCATGGCAGGGGGTGGGAGAAGGTGGTCTTTAGTGTCCCTTCCAACCCAGACCATGCCCTGGTGTATGACAAGCTCATGTCTTAGGGCCTCATCTGGCTGGCTTGGCCCCAGACTCTGCTCTGGCATGGACAGGGGGCTTCTGCAGCTGCCCACCATGGGGTTGGGGTCAGGCTCCTGCCTTGCTGTGGGATGTGGGCATGTCCTTGTCCTGCCCCCACATAACCATGCTTTGTGCACAAATCTGGCACGTCCCTGCATGGGAAGCTGGTGAGGAATGCTGGGTGGCATCACCGTGACGTTTTCCCTCTCACTTTTCCCTGCCCTGGCAGCAAACGTCGCAGCTGCCGCTGGCGGCTTCCTCTACTTCTTCTCCTACATCCCCTACTTCTTCATCTCGCCCCGCTACGACCTGATGTCCCACAGCCAGAAGCTGGCATCCTGCCTCATCTCCAACGTGGCCATGGCCATGGGGGCGCAGCTCATCGGCATGTTTGAAGGGAAAGGTGAGTAGGGCCGTCTGTTCCTGGGGAGAGGAGCATCCCCTTCCTGTCAGCCTGAGTTTGTGGTGGGGTGGGGCTGGCTTGGTGGAAAGACAGCAGGGAGAAGCACTTTCCTGCTTCGAAGTAGAGCTGATTGCTCCCATAGCAGGGCTCTCCGAACTTGTGCCCGTGCCCCTGGGCTGTGCAGAATGCCATCCTCACTCTAATTACCAAAGGAATTCTGTTCTAATGGACGGGAACCATTGCATTTCCTTCTTCCTTTAATTTCTTCAATTTAAGCAGTCTGCTGTTGCTTCCAGCAGAGCTGTGCATTTACTCAGTGCTGGCAGTAGATCAGTGGCTGTAGTGATGGAGGGGTGATGCTGGAGAAGGGATCATTTCTTCCCAGGCAGTGGCAGAGGATGGCATGGAAGGAGCATGGTGGGGTGGGGAGCCTCGAGGTGTCAGTGCCTCTTTTCCCTCCATCTGCAGAGGGATCCTAGAGCTGTGCAGGTGCTCCTGGTTACAGAGCAGTGAGCTGGCAGAGGGGCTGCTCTCTGCCAGTCCTGGAGAAGATGGTCCTCCTGGGGATGCAGAGGTAGCAGTGCCCCGTGTGCCTTGCAGGGACTGGCATCCAGTGGAGGGACCTCATGAAGCCCATCAGCGTGGATGACAACTTCACCTTGGCCCAGGTGCTGGGGATGCTGCTCCTGGACTCGGTGCTCTATGGCGTGGTGGCCTGGTATGTGGAGGCTGTGTTCCCTGGGGAGTACGGTGTGCCACAGCCCTGGTACTTCTTCCTCACGGTGAGCACTGCTTGCACCCCTTCCCTGGGCTTGAGGGGCATCACTGGGGACGGTCACCACTTCTGTGCTGTGCAGCAGGCCACTCTGATGGGCAAGGGTGGCACCATCTGGCCTCCAAAACCACGGGGTGTGCAGCATGTCCTCACTAAAGGCTGATGCAGCTGTAGGTTTTTACTGTGGATGAAGGTCGTCTTGGCTTTAAATTTCTCTCCCAGCACTTCTGGCGTGCAGGGTGTTGTTTAATGTCTCCAGGCCCAAGCAAAGGCATTGGAGAGAAACCCCAGGTGTGAGCAATCAGATCCAGCTATTTGACACCCCCGAGTGCTGCCATGCAGGCGGGCATGGGTGGCCTGTGTCCCACTGCCAGCCGCCACGTGCCAGGGGTGGGTGACAACTGTCACCCCGTCAGCTGAGCCGCCCTCGCTCTGCCAAGCCAAACACTTGGCATCACCGTCAGCAGCTGCAGCTGCAGTGGGCACTGTGGCTCCATGGCTGCAGAGAGGATATGTTCTATTTGATACTGGAGATGGATCCTTTGTTATTTGATAGAGAGGTTTTTCCTTCTCCCTTCCAAATTCCTCATCCCGGGGTGGTTTCACTCCGGCATCTCACTCCTTGCAGTCAGACCAGGGAAGCAGAGATGCAGCCATTGACAAAAGCTGATTTTGCATCCTGGAGTTGTTGAATTGTTATTCCCATGGGGATTTAAGGTCCCAAACACTTAGTTTCATTCCTAGAGGGCCAGGCCAAAAAAAGGGGCTGTAACTGCAGCAGCTGGACCCCAGGCTGTAATTAGTGTTTGTCAGGGGTTTTGGAGGGAGTGGTCATCCATGGGCTCTCCTGGGCGGGATGAGCTTCTGCCTGAGTGATTTTTTTTCTCAGTGAAATTTTTTCCATGGAGATGAAGATGGGGAGAAGCTGCTGTGTAACCACAGGCAGTCCTGCTGCAAGGGAGAAATGGGGGAAGGCAGGAGGGCAGGAGGAGCTGTTCCATCACGTCAGCCCTGCCTGCTGAAGATGTGCTGGTTGGCAATTCCCAGGCCAAGGAGAGTGGTCTGGGAGATCCTTGGGAGGCATCTGTGGGAGGAGGAGGGTGGCCAAGGCTGGGAAAAAGAGATGGGCTCTGCCTGTGCCTGACTTCTGTCTCTCCCTTCCTCCATCAGCCCTCGTACTGGTGCGGGCGGCCCAGGACTGTTGTGGGGAAAGAGAAAGAGGAGGAGGAGGACCCCGAGAAAGCCCTGAAGAGTCAGTACATTGAGGAGGAACCAGCTGACCTCGTGTCAGGCATCAAAATAAAGCACCTTTCCAAGGTACTGACTGCCCAGCAGGGCACAAACACACCACAGTGTTGGTTTGGTAAAACTCGTTGCCTGCAGGCAGCTTCTGTATCCTCGTGCTGCCCTAGGGCTGGGTATGGCTCTTCCCCAGAGCTGGCTGCATTTTGTGGTGGGATGAAGTGCTGGGTACTTAGAGGTGCAGTGACATCTGTATTTAACTGGTTGACATCTGAATTTACCCTGAATTAGACCTGTTGTCTACTGCTAACGCCCCGTGAGCATCCCGGGCTTTGCCTGCTGCATGGAGCTGAGGCACTTGCCTGAAGTGCAGCACCAGCTCATGGACGTGATCTCCACAGGTCTTCAAAGTGGGAAACAAGACAAAAGAGGCAGTGAAGGACCTGACAGTGAACATGTACGAAGGGCAGATCACCGTCCTGTTGGGACACAATGGTGCTGGGAAGACCACCACCCTGTCCATGCTCACAGGTAGGAGCATCCTGCTGCAGGGACTGATGACTTGACCCTCAAAGAAGAGCCAGACCCTGTCTCTGAGGGTGGGCAGGGTTTTTGATCTTCCTTGGAGCTCAGTTTGCTGAGCTGTTGGTCAGGGGTGCCAGGGTAGTGTGAGAGGGAGATGGAAAGAGCATGGAGGGTCCCTGCTCGGGCCTCCACAAGAATGGGATCAGCCAGTGGGTGAAATGACAGCCAGGTTTTGTGCTGGAGAGCCCTGAAAAGAGACTGGACCTGCTGTAGGATTGCTCTCTGTAGGCTTTGCTGTGATAAGGCAGATAAGGTAGAACAGGTGTTTGTCATTCTTGAGCTGCTGAGCTCCACCATACCTGTTTTGGACACAGTGGCCTTTGATGGTCCTTCCCTGTTCTCTATTGCTCTGAGCTGCTCCTGGCAACTCAGGGGGCTCACGGGACCTTCCTGGAGCTCTGTCCTGGCCGTGACTGGCTCTCTGCACAGCTCAGAACCATGTTTGACCTGCCTGTTCCTCTCCTTTCTGCACTGGCAGGCCCAGTTCCCATCTGTGGGTGCCCTGCAGCCCACCCTGTGGGCAGGAGGAAGCTGTTGTACCCTGGCCTGAGCAGGAGACAGACTTGCTCTGCTTTTTTGGCAGAAAGCTGGTGGGGGGGGGGGGGGATGCTCATCAGGACCTTCCACCTTTCCACTGGCTCTTTGCCACTGGGGTCACCCTGAGGCTCTGTGTCCCGCTCCCCGCAGGGCTGCACTCCCCGACGGGTGGCCAGGCCTACATCAATGGCTACGAGATCTCCCAGGACATGGTCCTGATCCGCCGCAGCCTGGGGCTGTGTCCCCAGCACGATGTCCTCTTTGACAACATGACTGTGGAAGAGCACCTCCACTTCTATGCAGGGGTGAGCCTGGCACTGCGCAGGGGGCAGCCCTGGGGGAGGCACCTGGGCTCCTGAAGGTGGGGAAGTGTAGTGAGATCTATCAGGTGGGTCCAAAAATGATCAGAGGGTGAAGCCCCTCTGCTCTGGAGCCAGGCTGGGAGAGCTGGGGGTGTTCACCTGGAGAGGAGAAGGCTCCAGGGAGAGTGCAGAGCCCCTTCCAAGGCCTAAAGGGGCTCCAGGAGAGCTGGAGAGGGACTGGGGACAAGGGCCTGGAATGACAAGACAACAGGGCTCACTGAGAGAGGGCAGGGCTGGATGGGATATTGGGAAGGAATTGTTCCCTGGGAGGGTGGGCAGGCCCTGGCACAGGGTGCCCAGAGCAGCTGTGGCTGCCCCTGGATCCCTGGCAGTGTCGCAGGCCAGGTTGGACGGGGCAGCCTGGGCTAGTGGAAGGTGTCCCTGCCCATGGCAGGACAGTTGGCCTAGATGATCTGTAAGGTCCCTTCCAACCCAAACCATTCCCATGATAAGCAGAACAGCCCTTGCATCCTCTTCCCACCTCATCTGCAGGCTGGTGGAGGAGTGCAGGGTCTCAGACAGCACCACTCCATGGAACCAACCCTGCCAGCTGTGCTGGGGCTGGGCACAGCTGCAGGGTTGGGCAGGGGTCCATCTCTGCTTCTCCACTCTCCTGTCTGTGTGTGGAGGAGGGAGCGTGGTGGGGTTTGGCAGCCCTGCAGGTGGGCTCATCCCTCCCTTCCCCCTGTCTGGCAGCTGAAGGGATACCCACCCTCCAAGTGTCCTGAGGAGATCAACCACATCCTGAGGATCCTCAACCTGGAGGACAAGCGCCGCTCCCTGACCAAGGCTCTCTCCGGGGGCATGAAGCGCAAGCTGTCCATCGGCATCGCCCTCATCGGGGACTCCAAGGCAGGTGGCTTTGGTGGGCTCACCTCGTACCTGGGGCCAGTGCAGGTCCTTGGGGTGGCTCTGAGGCTGTTCCTCATCTGTGGTGAGCCAGTGGGAGAAGCAAGGACAGCAGGGAACGGGCAGGAGCACCTCCATGAAGGGGACAACTGTGAGGGCCATGCCTTGAGGCTCCGCTGTCTGGCAGCTGCTCCCCAAGATCATTACTGGGAGGCCAAGGCTCCCTCTGGGCCCTGAGGTTGTCCCCTCCTGTGCTGCTGGGCCTCTGCCAGCCCTTTCTGACCTGCACCCATCTCCTGTGTGCAGGTGGTGATGCTGGATGAGCCGACGTCGGGGATGGACCCAGCCTCTCGCAGAGCCACGTGGGATCTCCTGCAGCAGCAGAGGAGCAACAGAACCATCCTGCTGACCACTCACTTCATGGACGAGGCAGACCTGCTGGGGGACCGCATAGCCATCATGGCCAAGGGCGAGCTGCAGTGCTGTGGCTCCTCACTCTTCCTCAAGCGCAAATACGGTACGGGAGCAGCAGCAGCTGTGCTCCACGTCTTCTCCTGGCCAGGGAGGAGCAGGAGGGGGATAGAGAGCAGGAAGGGGGTCCATTGCTCCTTGTCTCATGTCTGGTTGCTCCCCATCCTGCTGTTCAGCCTCTCCTGAGGCCCGTCCCCACATTTGCTCTTTCATCGTGTCCGTGTCCGGCGGAGAGCGGTGCCTGAGCATCCCTCTCTGCTCCAGCCCCCTCCCCAGGCCAGGCTGGGCTGGGACTGACCCTCCTCTCCCTTCTCTTGTGGCTCCCCCCAGGGGCAGGATATCACATGGTGATGGTGAAGGAGCCCTACTGCAACCTGGGGGAGATCTCCCGCCTCATCTGCCAGTACGTGCCCAACGCCACCATGGAGAGCAATGCCGGGGCAGAGCTGTCCTTCATCCTGCCCAAGGAGAGCACACACAGGTAATGGCGTTGTCCCCTGCTGCCCCTCCCTGGGGGGATCCCTTTGTCGTCACACACTGTCTCACAGGCTTGCTGGAAAGGGGAGCTGCTCCCTGCATCAGCGCTGCTCATGGAAAATGGGCTTCAGTTCCTCCTGTGGTGCGGAGGGTGGCACAAATGAGGCAGAATGTTCTGGCTCTGAAATCAAATCTATGGACCCAGAAGGGTGACAGAGCTGATTGTCCCCATCTGCTCTGTTCTCGTGAGACCCCTCCTGCAGTGCTGCCTCCCGGTCTGGAGGTGCCAGCAGGAGGACGTGGAGCTGCTGGAACAAGTGCAGGGAGGCTACAAAGATGGTCCAAGGGCTGGAACCCCTCTGCTCTGGAGCCAGGCTGGGAGAGCTGGGGGTGTTCACCTGGAGAGGAGAAGGCTCCAGGGAGAGCTCAGAGCCCCTTGCAGGGCCTAAAGGGGCTCCAGGAGAGCTGGAGAGGGACTGGGGACAAGGGCTGGAGGGACAGGACACAGGGAATGGCTTCCCAGTGCCAGAGGGCAGGGCTGGATGGGATATTGGGCAGGAATTGTTCCCTGGGAGGGTGGGCAGGCCCTGGCACAGGGTGCCCAGAGCAGCTGTGGCTGCCCCTGGATCCCTGGCAGTGTCCAAGGCCAGGCTGGACATTGGGGCTTGGAGCAGCCTGGGCTAGTGGAAGGTGTCCCTGCCCATGGCAGGGGCTGGAATGGGATGGTCAGTAAGGTTCATTGCAGACTCAAACCCTTCTGTGTTTCCATGATTCTGTGATAGCTGAGGCCAGAACAGCCAGTGGAGCCCAAACTCTGCCCTTGGGGACAGGGGCGTGCTCAGTGCCACAGGCTGCCCTGGGGTTGGATGCAGGACTCCAACTAGCTGCAGGACTGATGCCCAGAGGGTCTTAACCCCTGAGTGCCCCCTCTCACGACTGTCAGTGTCTGACATCTCCCTTCTCTGCCCAGGTTTGAGGCCCTGTTCACAGAGCTGGAGCAGAGGCGGGAGGAGCTGGGCATCGCCAGCTACGGCGCCTCGGTCACCACCATGGAGGAGGTGTTCCTCAGGTAGGTGGAGGGGTGACCAGTGCCCGTGTGCTTTGGTGATGTCCAGCACAGCTCTCCGGGGCACTTGTTGGCATTGGTCTCTTCGGTTTGGTTTCCCCAGCTCAGAAGAGCTGTATCCTGCCTGGATCTCTGTTTCATCACCCGCTTTGCCTCCTGGCACAGGGTTGGGAAGCTCGTGGACTCCAGCATGGATATCCAGGCCATCCAGCTGCCTGCTCTGCAGTACCAGCATGAGAGACGCTCCAACGACTGGGCCATGGATGACTCCAGCAGCCTGAGTGGCATGACGGACATGACAGATGACAGCGGGGCACTCATCACCGAGGACTGCTCCAGCATCAAGCTCAACACTGGGGTGAGTGCTGGGGGGGTCAGGGCAGCAGGAACGGGGAGGGGACATGTGAAGGGGGATTTGAAGTAGGGGTTACCAGGTGGAGCCTTCCCCACGGCTGCTCTTGTTGCATGTGGTTTGGAACATCAAACCGAAAGACCAGGTTGGGTTAGGACAAACAATTTTTAGGGTTGGTAGGGTTGGTCACTTCCATCCTCTTCATGTCAATCTTGGGGTCTGAGTTGCTCTTCAAGGTGTTCCAGGAGATCTAATGTGGTTTTCCATCTGCTGTTGTTCCATCACTTGGAAGGGAGATGAGGAAATCCATCTTCCTTCCCTTGCTCGTGTTCCAGGTCCCTGGCAGCCCTTCATGCCCTGCTGCCTCTGCGCCTGTGATCAATGTCCCTTGTCTTCTCAAGGGCACATCTCAAAGGCAGAGGGGGAGAAGGATGTTGCTGGGTTTGAAAAGCAGAGAAGGTGCTTGCAGGGGCTGGGCTGGGCACTCAGGTGTCTCACCCGGTCACTCTGGCCAGCAGCTGCCCCGCAGTAATCCTGTTTGGGAACCTCAGCTGCTGGGAGGTGGAGGAAGGTAAAGGTCATGGCTAAAGCTGCTTTTAACACCTGAGTCACACCAAGTGACTCCAAGCCATGGAGGTGGATGTGCTGGAGCTGGGCAGCTGCCCTGCTAATCCCTTTATAGGCTTGGCTGGAGAGCAGGCTCTGCTGCGGGCTGGCAGCGTGCATGCAGGATGGGGGTGGTTTGGGGTCATCTTCCCCATCAGCTGCATGGGGTGATGTGTCCACAGCTGGCAGGGCTCACCTTGACCTGGCCTCTCTCCTCGCAGTTCTACCTGTGCTGCCAGCAGTTCTACGCCATGTTCATGAAGCGGGCCATGTACAGCTGGCGCAACTGGAAGATGGTGGCGGCACAGTTCCTCGTGCCTCTGATCTTCACTGCCTTTGCCCTCATCGTGGCCAAGACCTTCCCAGGCCCACGGGACTCGTCCCTGCTGCGGCTGACACTGGAGCCCTACGGCCAGACCATCGTGCCCTTCTCGGTGTCGGGCACCGCGGGCCTGCCGCAGAGGCTGGGGGAGCAGTACGTGGAGCTGCTGGAAGCCCAGCGTCAGTCGCCACTGGAGGTGCTGGGTGAGGGCTCAGGGAGCACCCCTGGAGCAGGTGGTGCCCAGCAGGGTGTCCAGGGGCCACTGGTGTGGGTGGTTTAGGTCCCAGCTGCGGCGTATCTGATGCATTTCCTTCCTGCATGGGAGTGTCCCCTCATTGGCAGGGCCTCTCCTTACCTGAGCAGAGCTGTCTTCTCCATAACCCCATGTTTGTGGCTACTGGAACAGGCTCCCCAGGGAAGTGGTCATGGCCCCAGTGCTCCCAGAGCTCAAGGAGCTTTGGACAATGCTCTCAGGGATGCACGGGGTGGGATTGTTGGGGTGTCCTGTGCAGGGCTGGGAGTTGAACTCGATGATCCTTGTGGGTCCTTTCCAACTCAGGAGATCCTACGGATCTGCATTTCTATGATCAGGACTAGGGTGGGCCACCAGGGCTGAGTCTGCCTGGGCTCCTCTCCAGCTGGCCTCAGTTAGCTCTGGTGTGATGGAGCCCGCCTGTAACAGCGGTGGTGTTTGGCAGGTGGGCTGGAGGAGTACCTCATCTCCCGAGCCTCTGAGGAGGGAGGAGCCTTCAACGAGCACTACATTGCAGCCGCCTCCTTCGAGGGAGCAGGGAACCGCACGCTGGTCACGGCGCTCTTCAACAACCAGGCCTACCACTCCCCAGCCACTGCCCTCATGCTGGCAGACAACGCCGTCCTCAGGGTGCTGGCAGGCCCCAACGCCTCCATCACCGTCACCAACTACCCCCAGCCCCGCAACATCACCGAGAAGGCCAAGGACCAGCTCATGGAGTACGTGTGATGGCACCAGGCTCGCATTCCTGCTGGGGCTCAGGGCTCCCATGGTGCATGTTGGCTTGGTTGTACTGGGGTCAGTGGAGGAGCCAGGCTGAAGCTTCTCAGACTCAAATGTAGCTGTGATTGCACTCAGGAGGTCAGGGGAGCAAAGCTGTGGAGATGACTTACCTGCTGAGCCTGGCAGCTACGTCACCCCAGGCACATCTCAGAGGGTGGCTGTTCCCCTCAAGATACTGGTTGGGGTTACTTTTCCCCGGGTGCTCATAGGAGAGGAGGCCACGTGGCCATGCTCTTCACAAAACCTCCCATCCAGGGCCTCTGAACCTCACCTAGACCAGAGGGGCCATGTGTGGGGCCTTGCCAAGGCTGGGTGGAGGTCTGTGGTGTGCAGGGTGGGCTGTGCCTGCGGGATGATTGTCTCCCTTGAGTGTTTCTTCAGCAAGCCCAGAGTGGGTGTGCTGGCCACAGCTTCCTCAAGAGGGGCAGCAGAGGGGCAGGTGCTGGTCTCTGCTCTCTGTAACCAGAGACAGGACCCCAAGGAACAGCTGGAGCTGTGTCAGGGCAGGCTCAGGCTGGAGATCAGGGAAAGGTTCTTTCCCCAGAGGCTGCTGGGCACTGCCCAGGCTCCCCAGGGAATGGGCATGGCCCCAAGGCTGCCAGAGCTCCAGGAGCGTTTGGACAGCGCTGCCAGGGATGCCCAGGGTGGGGTTGTTGGGGTGTCTGTGCAGGGCCAGGGTGGGACTGGATGATCCCTGTGGCTCCCATCTCACTGAGACTATTCTATGATTCTATGCTGGCCCTGTGTAGCCTCAGCACTGGTTTGCTGAGGTGTCCCTGCCCTAACGTGTCCCCCTGTCCCCACAGAGGCCAGACTGGGTTTGCCATTGCCATCAACCTGCTGTATGGCATGGCCTCGCTCGCCAGCACCTTCGCGCTGCTGCTGGTCAGCGAACGCGCCATCAAGGCCAAGCATGTCCAGTTTGTCAGCGGCGTTTACGTGGTCAACTTCTGGCTTTCTGCTCTGCTCTGGGACATCATCAACTTCCTCATCCCTTGTGCTCTGATGTTGGTGAGTCACCCCTGGCACCCCAATGCCCTCCCCGTTGGTGGGAGCTCTGGGTGCTGCTCCTCTGGGGTACGTGTGGGTGCAGGGAGAAGGACAAGGCCACTGGTGTTGTCTCTGTAGAAAGGACCAGCAAGAAAGCTGTCCCTTGGTCCTGCTGGGAGCTGGACCATGGCCAACCAGCTGGGGCAGTTGCCTCTGGCAGCTGAACACTTGGCTGTTGGGACTAGAAAATGTTAAATCCATGGGATCTTGGAGAGGAATTCCCCAGATCTGCCCTTCTGCATCCCAGTCTGCAGAAAGGGCCTCCCCTGGGGGCAGCCATGGGCTGCTGGTAGCACTCATCCATGAGGGGTTGCTTGGGTCCTGGGCTGCTGGGACAAGGAGACATCACCTGAGGTCAAGCCAAATGTGCCTTCTCCCCACATTGCTGTGCCCCAGGTGATATTCCAAGCCTTCAACGTGCAAGCCTTCACCCAGGACAGCCACCTCGTTGATGTGATGCTGATCTTCCTCCTTTATGGCTGGGCCATCATCCCCCTCATGTACCTCCTCAGCTTCTTCTTCTCAGTGGCAGCCACAGCCTACACCCGTCTCACCATCTTCAACATCCTGTCCGGCACCGCCACCTTCCTCGCCGTCACCATCATGAGCATCCCAGGTGGGTCAGTGCCCTCTGCACCTGCCCAGCCATCACCAAGAAGCTCCAGCCCCCAGGGGGGCTCTCTCACCCCAGGGCTCTTCCCACAATAGCCATAAAACCCTGCAACAGTCCACTCCCACCCATTCTATGTAACAAAATATGTTTGGTTTCCCTCTAAACTTGGCAGTATCAGAGTTTTTTCCTCCCAAACCACCAGTCTCTAATGCATTGATCCACCTGTTCTCCTGTTTCAGAGCTGGGTTTGGTGGACCTCTCCAAAACCCTGGATAAAGTTTTTCTCATCTTACCGAATTACTGCTTGGGCCAGTGCATCAGTGACTTCTACCAGAACTACGAGTTCATTCAGTTCTGCACCTCCTCTGTTGAAGCCATCTTCATCTGCAAGGCCTTCAGTGAGTCTCCATGTCCTCACCTGGCCAGCCCCCACAGCCTGAGGGGAGTTGTGTGGGGTGGATGGTGGAACTGGGCAGATCCATGGGGCCTCTACCTGGGCAGTAGCTCCAGGTACCATTTTAGAGCAGAAACTGGGCAGCATATGAGGACATGCATAGGAAAAAGCTGCTTAACTGGATCACCTTACTCATGATTTGGAGGAAAATGTGGGCTAGGGGAAGTTTCACAGATGTGTAAAGAAATCCCAATCCCAAGATTGGTGTCCTCTGCCTGCCTCAACTGGGAATCTTCTGCCAGATCCCCTCCAGACCCAAATCCTCTTGTGGGAAGCATTGGAAGGAGCTTTGGGCAGGGAGCCAGTGTGGGATGGAGATGAGCCTGGCAAAGCTTTGGGCTCACAGCATCCTCTGGAGTTTATCTGCCCCTCCCCAGAGTGTGACTTGATCCAGGAGTTGATTTTGTTCCATCCCTCCTCAGATATCAGTTATCAGATGAACTACTTTTCCTGGGAGACCCCTGGGATCGGGCGGTACCTGACTTCCTTGGCCGTCCAGGGTTTCTCTTTCCTCTTCCTCCTCTTCCTCATTGAGACAAACCTTCTCTGGAGACTGAGAACTCTGGTCTGTGGCATCTGCAGGCGGCGGAAATGGGTGAGTGAAGCACGAGGGAGGGAGCAGTAACGTGCCCTCCAAACCCAGGCCAGCAGTCCCTGTGAGCTGGAGACAGACTCTCACCACCTCAATCATCTTCCCAGGGAGCATCCCCAGAGCTGGGAGGAGCCAGTCCTGTTAAGGGTACGGATTGGCAAAGGGAGTGAGGCATCCCCAGAGGTGGCTGATGGAAGGGGTGGATCCTGCCAGGGCTGGGGACGCTGGAGGACCCCGTTCATCCCCCAGCAGCCAGGTGACAGCAGAGTGTGTCCTCCCCCTGTGTTTAGGTGGCCCTGCTGAACAGGGTGTCTGTGCTGCCAGAGGACAGGGATGTGGCAGATGAGAGGAAGAAGGTTTTGGAGTCGCCACCAGAACTGCTGTCGTCTCTCAGCAGCCCTCTGGTCATCAAGGAGCTCACCAAGGTGAGGAGAGATGACCTGAGCATCCTGCTGTCATCTGAGCCGTGTCCTCTGGGGGCTGGCAAAGCCACAGCCTGCCTTGCCGTGCCATCGGGCAGTGACACGTGGCTCGTGTGTGGTCTCCTCCAGGTGTACGACAGCCGGGAGTCCCTGCTGGCAGTGGACAGGATCTCCTTGGCCGTCAGCAAGGGGGAATGCTTTGGTCTCCTTGGCTTCAACGGAGCGGGCAAAACCACCACCTTCAAGATGCTGACGGGTGACGAGAGCATCACATCAGGGGACGCCTTTGTGGATGGCCACAGCATTCTGGCCAACATCAAGAAGGTACCCAGGGCTGCAGGGGTGAGGTGGTGTTGCAGACCCGTCCTGTGTTTGGCTGGGCTGAGCCACCCTGCAGGTGCCTCCAGAGGACATGGTTGCAGTTCCAGAGGCAGAGACAACATCCCAGGGACATTGTGTCCTTGGCTGGCTCAGCTCTCCATTATCTGCCATGTGGAAGCAGTCCCCTCTCCACTGGGATTGCAGATGTGATACAGATGGAGTCCAAACCTGGTGAGGGTGGCAAACCCTTCACCAAAGGGTTTACCTCCATAGCTGGAAATGTGGAAAATATTGGAGGATGGTCTCTAAAATGAGTGTTTCAAACCTTTCCAGACCTCTGCTAGGGGTCTTCTTGCTGGGAATTGCCCACTTGCTTTGGAAGAGGAGGAGATGAGCAGGGGTTAGGCTTTCGGTCCAGTCCTGGGATTCCTCCAGCACTGTCCCAGATTTCACAATATTCCGATTTGGAAGGAACCCACAAGGACCATTGAGTCCAACTCTTAAGTGAATGGGGACCCCAGACATAGAGAACATTCCCTGAGAGCATGCCCCAAATTGCTTCCTTCCCTGGAACTGCCTTGTCTCATGCTCTTGTCCCTGGAAGTGACCAGGACATGGGGGAGGTACCATCCCTCCAGCGCTTTCCTTCTCCTGAGAGCCTGGGCCACCCAAAATGCTCCCTCACAGTGAAGAACCAGCTTGGCACAGGCATTATGAGCCCACCCAGTTGCTGCCCAGAGACACATCTGTGTCCATCCCTGTCAGCCCAGCTTCTCCAGGGGGCATTTCCCTCACGGTCTCAGAGCTGCGGCTCAGTTCCCGTCACTCTGAGCAAAACCTCCCAGAGGAGCAGCAAAGCCTGCCCGTGAGCTGATTGCTGTGCCTTCCTCTCGGCCCAAGGTGCAGCAGCGCATCGGGTACTGCCCGCAGTTCGATGCCCTCCTGGAGCACATGACGGGGCGCGAGACGCTGAGCATGTACGCGCGGCTGCGCGGCATCCCCGAGCGCTACATCGGCAGCTGCGTGGAGAACATGCTGCGGGGGCTGCTGCTGGAGCCGCACGCCGACAAGCTCGTCAGGACCTACAGGTGAGAGCAGCCACGGACAAAGTGCTGCCCCTCCTCTCTTGTGATGCTCCCTGTGCTCCTATTGGGTCTCTGTCCCCGTTCCCGCTCCCATTTTCGGCTGCAGGTTGGACTCGATGCTCTTGCGGGTCGTTTGCAACCTTAACGATTCTGTGATTCCTCCGCAGTGGTGGGAACAAGCGGAAGCTGAGTGCTGGCATTGCCCTCATTGGTGGCCCTCCTGTGATCTTCCTGGATGAGCCCTCCACTGGCATGGACCCCGTGGCCCGGCGCTTGCTCTGGGATGCAGTGACACGGACGCGGGAGTGTGGCAAATCCATCATCTTCACCTCCCACAGGTGACACTTGGCTGGGCAGGGCTTGGCACGAGAGATCAGGGAGAGTGGTGGGGTCCAAGGGATGGGACGCACCTCCAGGGCCTGGTGGGTGGGCATGCACAGCCAGTGACTGGCTTTACCCAGATCTCCCTCCTTGAAGAGTCCAGAGAGAAGGGAATACACCTCCAGGCGCTTCCCAGAAGCTTCTGCTTCTGTCCTGGCGCTTACATGCCCAGAGAAGCTGTGGTTGCCCCATCCCTGGAAGTGTTCAAGGGGAGTGCTGGACTGGGCTTGGAGCAGCCTGTTCTAGTGGAAGGTGTCCCTGTTCATGGCAGGGGGTGGATCGAGATGAGCTTTAAGGTTCCTTCCAACCCAAACCATCCTGGGCTTCTCTGAACGAGTCCTGTCCTTCCTGCAGCATGGAGGAGTGCGAGGCGCTGTGCACACGATTGGCCATCATGGTGAATGGGCAGTTCAAGTGCCTGGGCAGCCCCCAGCACCTCAAAAGCAAGTTTGGCAGTGGATACACCTTGCTGGCCAAAACCCGGAGTGAGGAGGAGGGTGAGCTGCAGGCCTTCAAGGCCTTCGTGGAGAAGACTTTCCCAGGTACCGTGAGCTGCTGGAGCTGTTGCCCTCAAAGCAGGGGCTGGGTGTGAACTTCAGCACATTCCCTAACCCAGAGCCTCTCCCTGCTCGATTCCCCAGGCAGCGTCCTGAAGCACGAGCACCAGGGCATGGTGCATTACCACTTGACCAACAAGAACCTCAGCTGGGCACAGGTAAGGGGGTGCTGGGAACCCTTCTCCTGCCCCTTCCTGTGTGGTGCTTTGCTTTCGGTGATGCATCCTTCCCGCGCTGCATTCTGCTGTGGCACGGGTGGGCACAGCTTCCCCGTGCTGGCACCGCCCTGCTCCTGCCCCTCAGCCCCAGGGACCCCCTGGCAGTGGCTTTAGGTGGTGCCACGTAGGCACCGTGTGGTCCCACCTTTACCCAGCCTCTGCTGCTGAGGGGTCCCAGCCCAGGGACACTTAAAAAGCCCACAGTACAGATACAGTATGTAACCCTCTGCATACAGTATACAGAGTTGCCTATAGAGTATATACATAGTATATCTCTATATACACTATCTGTCTATATGTACATTATCTATATATAAATACATGTATAGGACAGATATTCATAGTGTACAGATAATTTTCATATGCAGTATCTAAGTATATATATATTTTTATGTATCTATTATATGCACTGGATGTAGTGTATATAATATACTGAATATTGTATATATACAATATATACTATATTATATACTCTATAGGGTGTAAGGTAATACTCTATACAGATTATGTACTCTGGAGTTCATACTCTATATCAAGTATATAGTATAGTGTATAGAGTATATATAGAGTACACAGTATACAGATTATATAAAAACTATGTATAGGATTATATAAAAACTAGAGCGAGTGAGTTTATAAATATATATATGTAATGAAGTGTAAAAATGATCTGTATGCTATATACAGATAGTTATGTATAGTGTATCCTATGTAGTTTTTTCTTTATTATATTAAGATTTTATATATATAATGCATTAGCAGAAACCTTGGGCAGGGATTCAAGGCCAGATACGTGTGTATATATGTAAATATATATGTATGTGTGTGTGTATATATGTATGCATTTATCACATATGTGTAAAACAATCATATCCACAGCATATATTTTTAAATGGTGTCAGATATTCCTGGCTTCTCCCCACTCTCCTGCTAGGGAAGGTGTCATTTTCCTCGGTCTCCCTGGAGAAAAAAGCTTTCTGTTTTCCCTGCCACAGCTTGGGGATTCCTCTGTCACAGCCTGGGGTTCCCTGTCACAGCCTATCTGGGAGATCCCTATCATAGTGTGGTGTTCCCTGTCACAGCCTGGGGTTCCCCCTGGGGTCCTGGGGGTCTCTCCACCAAGTCACTCTGCCCTCCCTTGCAGGTCTTTGGGGCCCTGGAGAAAGCCAAAGAGAAGTATCGCTTGGAGGACTACTCGGTGAGCCAGATCTCCCTGGAGCAGGTCTTCATGAGCTTCACTCGCTTCCAGCACTACACAGAGGACAGAGGGAAATGAGCCCCTCCGGTGCCCTTCGTCACAGACTGGCCCTCAGCCTATACATAGTATATATAGAGACAGTAATTTATATATCAGCGTGTCTTAAATACTGTATAAATGTAAAACTTTTCACCAGGGAGGGGTGAGAGAGAGGATGGCAGCGCTCCTGCTGCTGGCACCGGCTCTGGGCACGCATGGGTGTGCGCATGTGACACTGCCACTCTCCAGCCTTCATCCATCCACACAGCAAAAAACTTCCGCCCAAAAAGCCGGGAGGAGCCTGGAAGGGTGGAGAGGGGTGTTGGACTTGGGCTGGCAGAGGAGGAGCAGGATTCCCCCTGTTCCCCCCTTCCCTGCCTGTCGCTCACACCCAGCAGGATGCTGCCCCGTGGTCCTCACCCGCATGTCCACGTGTTGTTTGGTGGTTGCTCGTGGTTTAGCCGGAGGCTGTCACATAGCTCAGATCCAAACCGACCCCATAGGAGGCACTGGGATCGCCCGTGGGAGCACTTCGTGTCCAGCCGGCAGGGGGACAGCTCAGCTCCTGTCTGGCACCTGCCTGGCATGGGAAAGAGGAGGCTCTGTCTCCTTTAACTGCTTGGGAAAACTCTGTCTCCTCCTGCCTGCTTGCCAAGCCTGGCCCGAGGAGCTGGCACTGGCCCCAGCCGTGCAAGGGGAGCTGTGTGGTGCCAGGAGCTGGCACTGGGTGAGAGGTAGGACGTGGTGCTGGAGCAATGCCCAGAGTTTGGCCCCGGGAACAGCACGTAATGGGCACGGCTGGGGAGCCAGAGCTGGAGGCAGCAAGGGGCGAGGGGTGCCCAGGGACACTGCTGGGAGGGGGGAGAGGTGCCACAAGGTCCCTGGGGACGCTGCTGGGTTGTGTGAGAGGTGCTGCAGGGTCTTGGCTGTGCTCTGTGGGATGGGTGTGAAGTGTCACAGGGTGCCCAGGGACACTGCTGGCCTCAGTGTTGTGCCCATGCAGGGGTTCTGCCAGCAGCACTGCCCTGCACTGTGCAGTGCAGCCACGGGACCAGTGTGAAGCCAGCCATGCCCTCACTGTGCCCATGTCCTGCTGAGCTCACCCCTTACACCCCACACAGCTCCAACCAGACCGTATCTGTCCTGCATCCCCCTCCTCATCCCCTCTGCCCCTCACCAGGCTGCTCCAGCAGTAGGCAGGGAGCAAAGGGCCTGTCCTGCCCCTGCCTGGCTCCGCGATGCTGCTGGGCACCAGCATTGCCCAGTCCTGCCTGGGCCCAGTTGGAGGAGGCAATTTCTTTTTGGAGTTTGCCAGTGGCAGGGTTGGTGGGGGTTTTTTGTTTGTTTGTTGGAAATCTGTGTTGATTCTTGTCTGTCTTTAACTAGTCCCTGTGTCACCTGGGCCAGCCCCTCGGGCGCTGCCCCACAATCAATGCAGAGCTATTTGCACTATAGTACTACACACAATTGCACATAACTAATTAATATTTATGGCAAGGGGGGCTGTTTCCCTCCCAGTGATTGCATTGTCAGGGGTTGGGTTATATTTTTGGGTTGGGTTTTCATTTTTTTTCCTTGTGACTGACTCATTCTTTCCTGTTCCATTTCTTCCCTTTGCCTAATGTTGTTGTTCAGAACGATGGTGCATCATGTTACTAAGAATTTCCCCAGATCTTAAAGATGTGTGTTTTTATTAGTCAGCAGCCAGCAGGTGGATGGCCTCCCTGGACACCTTGGAGCCCTTTGGAGCTGCTGGCAGGAAGGGGTTGCTCCCTGGGAGCATCCTGGGGGACAGCAGAGCCAGCCACTGCCAGGGCACCATGCAGGGGAGAATCCCAGCACCAGTCACTTTCCCAGGGAGGGAAGACAAAGGGAGATGCTTTTTGCTGGGAGGGTGCCTGAAGTGCTGAAACTCCCAGTAACTGTTTTTCCTGGAAAGGGAAGTACAGCAGGATGTAGTAGAGCCTCCCAGGCTTTGCCTGGGATGGGGAACAGTGGCAATGTGGAGGTTTCAGGGGGTGAGATGCAAAATTGCCACGGGCTGGCAGTGCCCTGAGCACAGCAGCAATCATCCATGTCCTGTTGGCACTGGTGCCCCTGCAAGGTTTGGTGCTGGGGTGGGGGCACAGAAGCAGCGTAACCCCCACTCTGGCCACAAGTCCATGGCAAGGATAACATGCCCTGACCCCAGCCCTCCATCACTCTGGGGCCATCAGTGAAGGAAGTGTTATGGAAGCAGCATGTCCCTGTCCGCGGGGCTGGAACAACCTGCCTGTCAGCAAGGCGGGCACTGTGGGCTGTGCATGGTGCTGCTCCCAATTTCAGTCACAGCCACAGTGCCAGGCGTGCCAGCCCGGGGCAGGAGCAGGACCAGGAGTGCTCCGTGGGCATGTGCTGCCAGGGGCACAGCTGCTGCTGGCACTTCTCTGGCCTCCCAGGTGGGAGAAGCAACATGGCTCCTGGGCGGCTTCTACTCCCCACTGGCTGCAGTGTGGTTGTTATTCCCAGCATAGGAATAATAAAGATGATTTTTTTTTCCAGTGGGTGTTTCCTGGCCTCCTTTGGAATCAGACTCTGTTCAGCCTGTGCTGGCCTCCTGCTCTCTGCTTCGGGGAGAAGGATGAGGGGGTAGAGGGGTGTCCTACAAAACCAGAACTGGAAAGGCTCAGTGCAGCTTGGAAAAGCCCAGCAGCTGAGGAGTTTTTGTGGGGAAGCAGAAATGGGAGTCCCCTTCCTTTCTGCCTCAGGCAGCCACAGCTATCCTCTCTCAGCTCCCCCAGACAACCACAGGTGAGGGGGAGACCTCAAGCTTGACACTCAAAATGCCTTTTGGCCTCCATGGCAGTGTCAGACTAGCCCTGGCACTCCCACTCCTGCAGCTGTGCCCACCTACACGCTGCAGTCCGGCTCTGGAGCACAGCCAGGGTGCTCAGCCCCCTGCAGATGCCCATATGCCCCCCCAAACATCACCTAAGACAGCACCAGCCCCTCGCTGAGCCCTGGGAGATGAGGCAGCATGGGGGCAAGGATGCAGCTCCAAGGAAGGGGATCTCCAACCCCTTGAATCCACAGACACCAGGTACCCACTGAGCCACGAACCAGCTGGGAGCACCCCCTCTCCAGGGCATGATGCTGCACCCCCCTGCTTCCCCCTCTTCCCCATCCCACAAGCGCAGCTCCACGGGCAGTTTCAGCGCTTTATTGTCTGGCGGTCCTGCTACAGCCCCCCACTGTCCTCCCCGTGGCTACGGCTGCAGGGGGGAGCCGCTCCCTCGTGCCCAGCATGGCACCGCAGTGTCCCTGGGAGCTGGAGGCTGCAGGAGCTGCAGCAGTCCGAGAACTGGCACTTAAGGAATCCTGGCTGGGGCCGCACGCTGCTCCTCTGCCGGGCACAGGGAGGGCACGCGGCCGGGCATGGCTGTGGTCCGGTCCTGCTGGGCTGGGTCACTCCACTTCGGGCATCTTTTAAAAATGTGGTTCAAAAACGCCACCGGTTCTGGGTTGTGACCAGGTGCTCGCAGCTTCGGTTCTCTTAAAAAGAAACCAAACGCAACCTTTTCTTCCCTTTTATGAGCAGTTCTCGATTTTGGCCAGAAATTGCTGTGCCCACCACTCCTCCAGGTCGATGGGAACAAAGTCTGAAAGAGAGTGGAGGGAGAGAGGGGAGCAGGTGGAGCAGAGCTCTGGGTGCTCCCCACCAAACCACCAGAAAAAATAACCACAGAATCACAGAATACCCTGAGCGGGAAGGGACCCACAGGGATCACCCAGTCCCACCCTGGCCCTGCACAGACACCCCAACAACCCCACTCTGGGCATCCCTGGCAGCGCTGTCCAAACGCTCCTGGAGCTCTGGCAGCCTCGGGGCCATGCCCATTCCCTGGGGAGCCTGGGCAGTGCCCAGCACCCTCTGGGGAAGAACCTTTCCCTGATCTCCAGTCTAATGACACCCCCAGGTTTCCCCCACCCCTGTGCCATGTCCCCAGAAGGCCAAACTGGGTTTACAGGGATACTCTCTTCCTTGGGGAGCTCTCAGCTGCTGCAAGAGCCCCCAGGCTGCTGCCACTGCCCTGACTCCAGGTGCCACCAGACAAATGTTGTCCCCATGACTGACTGGTCCTGCTGGCCCCAGGAGAAGCAGGTCCCCACAGGGATCTCCTCTCGCTCCAGCATGATGCTGAACCCCTTGGTGGCTGGAGAAGGTCTGAATCCCAGAGGAGTCAGCATCCAGGTGTCCTCCAAGAGACACAGTGGGACATCCCCACCACAGTGCCTGGGGCCAGCTGTCTCCCCCCAGCACCCCCAGAGTGACCTCAGCACCAGCAGGACAGACCCAGCCCCTGTGGCACATCCAGCACTGGAATCCTCCTCCTCCTTCCACCACAGCCATGCTCAGGTGCAGGCTGAGCCCAGAGCAGCCCATTGCACCCCGAGCCTGATGCACCCCAAAGTGCCACAACCACTTCCCACTTACTTTTGAGTCCGGGGTTGGGGGTTTTCTCCACGTACTGCACAGGGCCGCAGGCGCTCTCCCCACTCCGGCTGCCGTCCAGCTGCTGCTCTACCTGCTGCCAGGCTGGGGAGGGGGAACAAGCACTGGGTGGGTTTGGGATGGGGGTTCCCGGTGTGGGGGGCTGCGGGACAGGAGCAGGAAGCAAAGGAGGGCAAGTCCCCAGGACGGGGACTCCATCCCTGCCACCGATGTCCCCAGCATGGTGTGGGTGCTGGGGAGGGACTCCACATGCTCCAGCTCCCCTGGGCGCTGCCGCAAGGACGCTCTGCCCTCACCTTCATAGACAAAGCGGACGTTCTCCTCGTGGGCCAGGGTGTAACACTCTTCAGGGGCCGAGATCTGCTGCAGCAGCAGTGGGGGCCTCTTGCCATTCACTCTGTTGAAGACGAGTTTCTGCGCTGGGCTATGGAGGGAGGGAAGCAAGGGGGGGTGAGGGCACAGGCAGCTCTGCCCACCCCAGCAAGAACTGGGGTGGTTCAGGTGTCCTGGGCTGTCCCATGGTGCACACACTGACCCACAGCTGTGGTCACCCAGCCCTGTCCCCAAGGACTGGGATGGAAAGGGACCCAGCTCCCAGGGATAGGGGATTCTGACACAGGAGGGGTGCAAGGGGGGCTCCCTGGGGAAAAGCATCAGCTGCCCACCTCCCACCTAGCACCAAGGGCAGTCCCTAAAATAAAGAATCTGCCACCAAAATTGCAGGAATATTAGGAAATGGAAGTGAAATCCAGTTAGGTACTGGACAGGGGATGTGCCATCCTCTGCAGATGAAGCACCCAGGTTCACTGCAACAGCTCTGGCCCCAGCATGTCCCCAAGGTGCCCCAGGACCGGGATGTAACCCTTTGTCAAGTGGGAGCAGGTCAGGCTTCCTCAGAGCTGGGATCCCCTCTGGCGAGGGGCACTTCAACCAACCCCTGCCTGGACACAGCAACAGCCACCAGAGCTAAAGGAAAAACTTGGGATGAGACCTGAGAGCATGTTCAGTGCAAAACTCCAGTATTTTGGCTTTTCTGCCCAGCTCCAGGGCAGGACATGTCTGCAACAGCCACGTTTCTCATGGGACAAAGTCTAAGGGGCCCTAGGAGTAGGTTTGGAGGGCAGGAGAGACTGGGAGCAGGCAGCTCCTGCAGATCTGCAGGCAGGGGCAGGGAAGGGCAGTGACCCTCAAGCCCCCACAGCCCGGGGCAGTGGGCAAGCAGGAGGAAGGCAAGAGTGGTAGAAGCCACTCCAGTGAATTACAGGGATCCTGGGAAGGAGAGGAACTGGGTGGGGGGACAGGGGGTGGCTCTTATCCATTTCTTGGAGCTGGAGAGGACGTGCAGAACTAGCGGGGTCCCACCGCCCTGTCTGGGTGTGCTTTGACCCCAGCCCACCAGCCGGGAAAGGGTCTCCTTAGGGATCCCATCATCACCTCCCAGCCACTGGAATACCCCTCAGCACCCACCCGGCAGCTCCAGGTGCTGCTGCTGCTGGACGCTGGAATTCTCCCAGGAAGTGCCCCCCCGGCTTTAGGGGCAGAGGGGATCGCCAGCTCCGCGTGGGCTCCGCGGCCCCCGTGGGTGCGCGGCGCGGCCAAGGCGGGCGGTGACACCGCGGGGCCGGCGCTGGCCCCGCCGCCGGTTTGTGCAATCGGGGCCGTCCGCGGGGCGGGCGCGGGGGGGTTGGACAAGCCCGGCCCCGGCTCTGCCCCGCACCGGGGACCCCCCCGCGCCGCCTCCTTGGCGTGACCCCACCGATCCCGCTCCCCGCGATTTTTTGGGGACGACCCGTGGGAAGGAGGAGGGCCAGCGACTCCGGCGTGTCCCCGGCGCGGGGCGGCCCACGCCACGCGTGTACAGAGCTCCGCGGGACGCGTGCGGGCACCGGCACGGCTGAGACCCCCGGGGCCAGCGGCACCGAGCGGAGACCCCCGGGTCCCCCTCCCGCCTCCCGTCAGGCGGCCCGGCCGTCCCGCTCCCCTTCCCAAGGTCACGGCCCGGCCGCCCCGGTGCCGGTCCCCTTCCCAAGGTCACGGCGGCGCGCGGGGCTCACCTGGCGGGGGGCCACGGGCCGGGCTGCGGCCGCCCCCGCAGCTCGCCCAGTTTGCTGCTCTCCACCGCCTGCTGCGTGGGACCTGCGGGGGGTGCGGGGCGTCAGGGGGGAGCGGCGCGGGGCGGGACGGGACAGCACGGAGCCCCCGCGCCCCCCGGCCCCGCGCCCCCCGGTACCTGTGCGGCGCTGCGTGGCGAGCTTGCTGGGGCCCCGCGTCAGCGTGTACATCCTGCGGGCCCCGGGCCCCGGCCCCCGGCCCGCCGCCCCCGCCCGAGTGCCGCGCGCGCCCCTCGCCGGGGCCTTTAACGGGCCGGGCCGGGCCGGGCGGCCCCGGCAGCACCGACACGCCCCCGCGCTTAAAGGGACCGCGGGGCGCGCCTGGGGCGCGGCCACAGCGCTCAGCCGCTCGGGGGGCGCAGGGGACACGCGCGGGATAGGTCGGGGGAACGGGTGGGAGGCGTCCGGGGACGCATGCGACACATGCGTGCCGTGTAAGGGACATGTCTGGGTCGTGGGGACACGTGGGGGACACGGCCGGAACATATCGGGGGCACGCGCGGGATGTGGGACACACAGGGGACACGCGGGACACATCGGGTGTACGTGTGGGAGGGGCGTGGGATGCACGGGGCACGCAAGGGACACACGTGGGATGTGGGGACGCTCGTCTCACACACAGGGGATGTGGGGACACACAGCGGACATTCATGGGATACATTTGGGGCATGTGTGCCATGTGGGAACACACACTGGAGACACGCTGGACGTGTCAGGGGTGCACGTGGGGGATCAATGAGGACACACAGGATGCAGGGAAACACAAGCAGGGCACATGTTGTTGGGGGCACATGTGGGGACATTACATGGGACATGCATAGGACATATCAGGGGCACACGTGGGATGTGGAGGGCACGCAGGAAACACACTGGGGATGCACGTGGGACACAGAGGGGACATGTGGGAGACACAGGACACTCACAGGACACATGGAATGCACACAAGGGACACTGGAACGTGCGGGGCTCAAGTAGGGGGGAGGGCACAGGAGGCACGTAGGGCACAAGATGGCACAGGCACGCCGGGGACACGGGAGTCACAGGAAACTCGGAGGGGACCTGCACGGGGACATTTAGGAGACAGGACACTGGAGCCGTGGCATACACAGGGGACAGATAGGGGTCATGCCTGGGACACAAAGGACCCAGGCAGGGAAAAGTGAAGGGATGCAGAGGCAGGGGCTGAGGTGCCACCCCCACGGGGACAGCGCTGCGACGAGTCCTGAGCTGCACATCCCATGACTAGCGCAGGAAGCCGGAGTGGGCAGCCGCGTCCCGGCCAGCACGGTGACCTTTGGAGCGGGGCGGTCCCTCCAAAGTGTCCCCACGTGGCGGGAGGTGCAGACCCAGGACACGATCCCGAACGTGTCCACCGGCCACCCCTGTGGCACTCAGAGTTTTGGGGAGAGACCGTGTGACAAACACACTGGCGTCTCCGGGAGGCTCCAGCCTGGCTCCAGGGGCTGCAAAGCCACCCCACGAGGGTGACCTTTGCCTTTCCGCCACGTTGCCACGGTAGTGGCCAGGGAGGGAGGGCTGCAGGAGGGTGCCTCCCATGAAAGCCCAGCAGCGCCTGACCCTGGTGGGTGCCAGGCACCCGTGGGCCCCTCGCGGGTGTGCATCCAGTGCTGTCACCCCCAACCCTGTTACTGTGCCTAAATACAACCCTGACCCGCGGGATGTCACCACCGGCTGTCACCCTCCCTGTCACGTGCCGGGGGCTGTGCCTCAGTTTCCCCCCGGACCTTCCCGGGGTTTGTAAGTGCCTGTTGGCGCATCCCTGAGCTTTTCCGCGCTTGGAAGGGCTGAACCCCTAATCCTTGTGCTCCAGAGGGATCCCTCCAGTCCTCCACCACCAGTGACAGCTGTCGCGGAAAGGGTGGGTGGGGGTCCCCCGTCACTCCCATTTTCCCGGGGTGTCCGCGCGAAGCCTCAGTTTGCCGCTGCCGAGGGGTGCCGGTGCGCGGCGGGGGCGCGGCATCGCCCCGGGCCGGGGTCCCCGCGGGGCCGGGCGGGTGCGAGGGGCGGCGGGGCGGGGTCGCTGCCGGCCGCGCCGCTGGTGTAGTGGTATCATGCAAGATTCCCATTCTTGCGACCCGGGTTCGATTCCCGGGCGGCGCACAACTCTTTTCCTTCTTCCTGCCTTTTTCCCCACCCGCCGTGGGAAGCTCCACCCGCGGCGCGGGGCGGTGCCGGCGGTGCCGGGGGTGCCGGGAGCGGTAGTTCCGCCGCCCGCCCCGGCCATGCAGGTCCCGGCGGCCGCGGAGCGCAACAAGGGCCCGATCCTGGCGGTGCTGCGGGAGTACGCGGGGGGCGGCGCGGGCGCGCTGCGGGTGCTGGAGGTGGGCGCGGGCGCGGGGCTCCACGCCGCGCATTTCGCGCGGGCGCTGCCGCAGACGCGCTGGCAGCCCTCGGACATCGACCCGCGGGCGCTGCGCAGGTGAGCGGGGCCGGGGGTCCCGGGGGGACGGGGGACCCCGGGGGGGCACCGCCTGCAGCCCCCTCCCACGGGCCCACGGACCCGCGGCCCCGGTTCCCCACCCCCCTGGTTATTTTTTTCCTTATTTATTTCGTTTTGGGATTTTAGGAAAACGCCAGTACCCAACTCTTCTGCAGCCTGGGCTCTCCTGCTCAGTGCTGTTTTTCCTTCAGGAAAACCCTGATATCCAACTCTTGGGTGAGCTGGATGCATATTTTTTCCCAGAAATGACCTACTCAACAGTGGGCCCAGGTTCCACACTTTTTTTCTTTTTTCAGGAAAAACCCAATATCCAACTCTCCAGCAGCCCAGACTCCCCTGCTTGGTGCTGTATTTTTTCCAGGAAAACCCCATTATCCTGCTCTCAGATGAGCTTCATGTGTATTTTTTCCCAGCAAGGGCCTCCTTGGGCAGCCCAGGCTCTCTGGCTTGATGCTTTATTTTTTCCAGGCAAACCACAATATTCGACTTTTCCCCAGCCCAGGCTCCCCAACTCAATACTCACTATATTTTTTTCAGTAAATCCCCAATATCCAACTCCCAAACACCCCATGTTCCCCAGCTCAGGACTTTATTTTTTTCCAGAAAGGTCCCAAAATCCAGCTTTCCACCACTGAAAAAAAATAAGCCTCGTGGAGAGGTGCTGGAATCAGCACCTGTCCAGGGGGAGTTTTGTGCTGTCCACCCAGCAGCACCCACCACCTTGGGTAAAAATAATCCCCGGGCTGGGAGGCTGCAGGAGCTGAGAGCTGGGTGGTGAATGTGCCAAAAAGGGTGTCAGTAACACCAAAATCGGGTGGTGCTGGTGCAGTGGTACCAGTGGGGTGCCCCACAATGGGAGGGTGCTCCAAAATTGGGGAGTTTAGGCCCTGGGGCCTCTCCATCCACGTGCTGCTGGTTGTCCAGGTGCTTCCAGTTCTCCACGTGCCAGCTGGAAGCAAAGGGCTGGACAAAGAGCCCCCAGGCTGTGCTGCACCCACATCTTTGTTATTCCACATCGGAGAGCCCATCCAGGAGTTTGTCCCTGCCTGCAGCGGGTGCTGGGGGGGGACGGGGGGGACCCGGCAGGGCTTGAGGTGAGGTTTGGTGCCCACAGCATTGCTGCCTACGTGGAGGCCACGGGGCTGCCCAACCTGCTGCCCCCCATCCTGCTGGACGTGTCACAGGGTTGGGAGACCTGGGGGGGCACCCAGCCCGCCTCCCTCGACCTCCTCGTCAGCATCAACATGATGCACATCGCAGAGCTGCGGTGCACCGAGGTGAGCGGCCCTCGCCAGCCCCTGTCCCCTGCCAGGGCCCAGGAGGGCTCTCTTGGGAGGTGTCCCCAGCCCCCTGACCTGGTTCCCACCTCTCTCGTTCCCCAGGGCCTGTTCAAGGGTGCCGGGGTGCTGCTGAAGCCCGGAGGTGTGCTCTTCACCTATGGGGTGGGTCCTGTCCTGGGGCGGGAGCATCCTGGGGGGTGCAGGGTGTCAGAGCGGATGCTGGGGGGGCAGGTGGGAGGGCAGCTCTAGGCATGGCTTAGGGAGGGAAGCGGGAAATGCAGGGGCTTGGGTTTGGGGGGGGGTCTCTGCCTTTTGGGGCACACGCTGAGCCTTGAAAGGGGCAGTTTTGGATGAGTGAGATCCTCTCCTCCCTCACCTTATCCGAGGCAGGGTCTGGGGGGGGTCTGCAGAGGGTGACAGGACCCACAGTGGGTGATGGGACTCATGGTTCCCTTTGGGGGCCGTGTCTCTTCCTGCTTGGCTCCTGTGCGTGGTGGGGACAGCAGCCCATGGGAGGGGGGCTGGGGGGACACAGGGGGGCTCCTGCCTGCAGCTCCAGCTGTGTCCCACCAGCCCTACGCCGTGGACGGCCAGATCAGCCCCCAGAGCAACGTGGACTTTGACCGCAGCCTGAGGCAGAGGTAGGAGGGGGCTGGGGGGGCTCAGGCTGCTGGGGGCCCATCCTGTGCTCTGTGTCCTGCCCCTGCTCCTGCAGCTGCAGGAAGCTCCCTCCCAGCGTGGTCCTTCAAGATAAGCAACGCCCGAGGGCAGCCCCGCAGCCGGGGGCGCCCCTGGGAGATGGGGATGCTCTGGGGGGGACGTCCCCGTGTGTGACCCACGCCTCCCTGCCCGCAGCAATCCCGCCTGGGGGCTGCGGGACACGGCGCTGCTGCGGGAGCTGGCCGAGGCCAACGGGCTGTGCCTGGAGAGGATGGTAGGTGGTGGGCCCTGGGGCGCTCCCCGTGCCGCTGTGCAGCCCTGAGCCCGGCTCTGTGCCTCCAGGTGGACATGCCGGCCAACAACAAGAGCCTGATCTTCCGCAAGCTGTAACCTGCCCTGACAGCGCTTCCAGCACCTCCCGGCGCCGCTGTCCCCATTGATGCCTCCTGCGGCGCTGTCACTGTCCCACCATGGCTGCACTGGGGCTGGGGACAGCACTGAGGGGACAGTGCCCCACTCACCCCAGCTGGGGCTGACTTGGCTGGGGGGGTCGCTTCTCCCCTGGTGCCTTTGGGGCTCCCTTTGCAGTGGGGTGCCCCAGCCTGGACCACAGGAGCCAGCGCAGCTGCCACGGGGGGCTCAGACAAGGGGGGCACCGGTGTGGGGGAGAGGACACAACACCCCTGGGCACGGGGGAGACTCCTTGCCCCATTTGCTCGGAGGGTGCTGTGCTGATGGCACGGGGCCTGTCTCCCTTCCCCCCTCCCCAGGATTGTGCTGCTGCCCACCCAATAAACTGTGGCTTTGGCTTCCACACCGCAGCAGCTCCCTGATGTTTTCAGCACAAACACTGGGGGGCGGGGGTGTCCCCAGTTCCACCTCCAGCACCAGTGAAAGGGTCAGGTCCAGCACCAGGGGTGTTACACTGGGCCCAGAGGCTTTGGTGAGGTGGGAAGATTTTATGAGTGGGGTGGTCCTGGCAGATCTCCCACCCCTCTGCAACCCAACCCAGTTCTCTATTGCTGCTGGACAGGCTGGGGGGGGTCACACGGTGGGGGGAACATGCGGCAGATAAATTACAGTGGAGGTGGGAGCTGGTCTGGGGCTCGGCATGGGGTTGGGGGGGAACTACATGACAGTGGTAACCTCTAGATACAGGCACTGGTGCAGGAGCTCCCTCAGGCTGCCCCCTCCGTGGTGTGTCTGCAGCTCCCCCCGTCGGCACACTCTGGCTCTCCCCTAGTCCTGGAAGCGGTTCAGGAGGTCGCAGGTTTTCTTCTCCATCAGCTCGTAGATCTTCTTCACCCGTTTGTCGTTGGCCGCCCGGACGTAGCTGCTGGGGTCCAGCGTGGCCATTCCGTCGTGCACCTCGCCCATGATGATCAGGGGCCCGTCCTCCGCCGTCATGTTGGGGCAGGGGCAGCTCCAGTCCATGTCGGTCAAGGTCACCTCCAGGTACTTGATGTTGAAGAACTTGAGGCCCATCTTCTCATCCTTGAGGACGTCCTCGAGGGCGAAGCGGGCGATGCCGGAGTCCTGGTCCTCCACGATCTCCATAAGCCGCCCCACGATGGCAAAGTCACTGCGGCAGAGGCTCAGCACCATCTTGCTCTTCAGGCGGCAGGCCTTGCACTGCAGGCTCTTGGGGAAAGGGCACACGTCCTCGCAGGTCTCCTTGCTCTCAAAATTGTTGGTGTTGCCCTCGCAGCCGCCGTAGACGAAGGAGTGGCACTGCTTGAGCAGGTGGTTGTACGCCCAGCGCGGCTCCCAGTTCTGGCAGGGCCCCTGCACCATGGGCAGGAGGCAGGTGGGGCGGGCGCTGCCCAGGCAGGCGGCTCGGCATTCCTCGTACGTCTCAAAGTGGTTCCTGTTGGCCCCGCAGCCGCCGTAGCGGAAGGTGAGGCAGGAGCCCTGCTTGGCATCAAAATGCCAGCGCACCTCCGTGGCCTCGCACCGCCGCCGGTCCGGCTCCTTCAGGCACTCGGCGCTGGGGAAGGGCTGGGGGCTGCCGGTCCGCGGGGTCCCCCCCGGCTCCCGCCTGACCACCGACAGCGGGAAGTCGGCGCGGAGCAGCCCGGCGGCGTTCCGGGCCGTGCAGGTGTAGATGCCGGCGTCCTCGTGGCGGGCGTTGTAGATGACCAGCTGGCCGATGTTGGTGACCACCACGTTGCCGTACATCTGGTCCGGCCGCATGATGAAGTTCTCCTCCCGCTCGCTCTGCTTCTCCCAGGTGATGTCGGGCTGCGGGCGCCCGCTCACGTCGCAGCGGAAGCTGACGGTGCCGCCGGCGCGCACGGACTGGTGGAAGGGGTTGGTGTAGAGGGCGGGGGGCACCGGCACCTCGGAGCCGGCGCCCGGCGTGGGGCGCGCCGTGGTCTCCTGCGGCACGGGGCTGGTGTCGGGCCAGGTGAAGATGTGCTTGCATGGCACGGTGGTGAGGCGGGTGCCGCGCAGACACGCCTCGGCGTCCATGTAGCACTTGTTGTAGTAGGTGAGGCCGTCGGAGGCGCAGGTGAAGTTGGGCTCCTTCTCGCAGCGGTCCTTGCACTTGCAGACGGGCTGCCCGTCCCAGATGTCGCAGTCGGAGCCCTGCTGCGCGCACACGAAGCTCTCGCAGGAGGCGGCGGGCGCCAGCGCCGGAACGCTGCCGTCGGCAAAGCGCGCGGCCACGCAGCTCCGCAGCCCACACACGTTGGTGCAGCATTTCTCAAAGTCTTCACAGTCCTGGTCGGGGAGGGAGAAGAGATTGCGGGGGGCGGGGGTGGACATGGAGGTCACCGCTGTGCTGGGGCTGTGGATGCTGTTCCCACCCCTGTAGGACTTTGGGGTGGGCGGGTGTCCCCCGCGCGGCCCCGCGCACCTTCGGCATCGCTGGGCTCCGGGTAAGAGCCCGACCTGCCCGGCACAGCTGCACCAGCCCCAACCCGCCCTCAGCACCCCCAGGATGTTTCGGGGTGCACCGCAGTGCTGACGGTCCCTTCTCCCCAACAGTGGAGAACAGCTTGCTCTTCTCGGCTTTTGCTGGCCGAGGGGAGGCAGAACTCATTATCCAGATGAATTGTGAAGGAATCTCCCCTATGGGTTCAGACGGCCCTGACTGGGATGGGGGTGCCCCTGTTCACCCTGGTGGAGCTCAGGGCCAGGGCTCTCTGGGACGGACAACCCGGTCCGTGGGTGGGCTCTGGCCCCCAGGGAAAAGTTGGGAAAGGATTCTGTCCTCGGCCTGATGGGGTCTGTGTCCCAGCACACCCATTCCCTTCATCCCAGCTAGCCCTTTGACAGGGTGGGAGCATCCTGCGGGTGCACGAGGAGGGTGTTCTGACTACGGGACACGGTCATGAGGGGGCAACAAGCAGTTTCTCTGCCTGTGGGGGACTGGGGAGCCCAGCCGACAGGTGGGGCTTAGGGGGCAAAGCTGCAGCAGGGCTGAGCCCGTTGCACTGAAACAACTGAACCGGCTGTGCCACCCAGCACAGGACCCGCACCCCAAAGCATCTCCTTCGGGGACCTGCGGATGCCCCCCAAACCCTGTTGCCGCCCGCCGCCCCCGCAGCCCCCTCGCTCACCTGGTCGGCCTGGCATTCCCGCTCGCAGGTGCTCTGGGCGTCCACCCACAGGTTGGGGTTCAGCTGGTTGGGGCAGACGCCCAGGTGCCGCATCCTGCCCGGCTGCAGGCTCAGCCCGGCCGCCGCCGCCAGCACGGGCAGGAGCAGCGCGACGCCCACGGGGACCCGCTGCCGCCCGCCCGTGCGCTGGCCCCGAGCCCCGCGCCCGCCTCTGCCCCGAGGAGCCATCGGGCCACCCCGCGCCGCCGGCCTGGCTCGCTGGCGAGGGCTCGGGATAAATCACATTCAGGACGGAGGGGATGAGGGAGAAGGCGGGCGGGCGGGGGGACAAAGAGGAGGAGGAGAGGACCAAATCTCTGTCCTTCAGCACACCCGGCGCCCGCCGGACCACCGGCGATGCCGCCCGCCGCCTCCATCCATCGCCGCCGCTCGGCTCTCGGGGCGCCGGGGACACGGCGGCAGTGGCGGGTGTCCCTCGGGGCTCAGTCCATCCCCGGCACGGCCAACGGGGCGAGTGGGGTGGAAGGGGAGGACGGGAAGGTTGTAATCTGAATCCCCTCCCTTCCCACTGATGTTTCTGGGTGTTTGGAATGGGAAAGGCGCTGACCTCAGCCTCTAACCCCGGCGAGCCCGGCGATCCCTGGGCAAACACGGGGGGAGATCAAAGGCAGAATGCAGAAAGTCTCCAAAGAGGGAGAGTGAAGGGAGGCGGGGAGGGGGGGGGCACACAAAAACCCGCCCGGCCCACGGAGCCGAATTCCTGCAGGATGAGAAAACAGCCGGAGCCTGCGGTCCACTCGGACGGGGCGGCCGGCGGGAGGCACGCGGAGCCCTCGGAGCCCACGCTGCGGGCGGCCGGGACCCGGTTGGCCCGGGAGCCCCTCACCCCGCACCGCATCTCTGGGCACCCACCGTCACCACAGCCGAAGGTGCCCGGGAGCGGCACGGATCCATCCCCGCTTTCCAGCCCGCATCCCACGAGTGCCTTGTCTCGCCTGGCGGGATGGGTGCCCACCCAGCCCCCCTGGAGGGGCTCCCCCAGCCCCCTGGGGCTCCCAGCCCTCCCTCCCCGATGATTTACGGCCAGGATGTCTCCTGAGCCACACCAGACCCCGGCACACTGTGCTTGGGCTCAACCAGCACGTCCCGCACCAGCCCCGAGCTGGCAGGAGCCGGCCCCGGCTCCCCGGCCAGATCCCTCTAATCCCCGATGGAGACTGACCTGCAGCAGGAACATTTCATGGCATTTTGGCAGCATTAACTCTTCCGGCTCTGGTGTGAGCCTCAGCCCTGAGGGGGGTCTGCAGCCCCTGTGAAACAGCAAACCCGAGGAGGTTTTGCCCCGGGGAGCAGCTCAATACCTCCAGCCTCTTCTCTTGGGGGGCCGGTGGTGGAGGGGACAAAAAAACCGGTGGGAGCCCTTTCCTTTTTTTTTGGGGGGGGGGATCCAACCCACCCCACCCCAGTGCTGCTTTCGCATGTAATGGTTTGGTGCTCCCCCGGTCTGTGGCTCCTTGGGGAAGCCCTTTTGCCCCAGGCCAGGTGAGTTGGGGGACCCTCGACAGCCCCATGCTGGTGTGAGCAGGGTGCAGCCACAACGCACGGTGACCCCCAGCCAGTACCACCGACACAGGGCTGTGACCGGCCACCCCTGCCACTTCCCTGCCCGGGCCAGCAAGCAGCTGCACTGCTGCTGGCTCTGGGCTGCCCATGGCGATTCTGGGGCTCCCCGGGGCCCAAAACCCCAAAGCACAGTCAGGCCTGTCACCAGCTGGCCATGACCACGCATGGAGGGCTGGAGCATGTCCCATGGCTGTGCCCTGAATCCCGTTCCACAGGCAAGAAGCCACCCAAGGATCCATTCAGCTGCGGATGCTGAGGGAAGGTTATGCTGCCCTTGGGCACTCATGGGGAGGCTGATGTTTTGCAAATAGGGAATTGCATCAGGATAGCCCAGCCAGGAGCTGCTGGGGCCTGTGCCCTGCGTGCCCTGGCGGCCTGAAACCCCCAGACCCACCCAGCTGGCCCCAGGCCTCTGCTGCCTGGAGATTCCTGATCCACAAACCCACCTTGCTCCAGCTGGGAAACAACGTGGCAGATGCAGGGCACCTTGGTCCCCAGGGACGCAGTCCAGGGCATAGAGCCACTCTGGGGTGTCCCAGGGTCCTTCCCAGGGTGCTGATGCAGAAGGGAAGGGGGAAAAAGATCTGGAGCCCAACTTCTGCCTATACCCATGCTGGGCTCCATGTGGTCACAACACAATGCCAGTGCCCCGGTGTGGGTTGGCTCTTGCCCCACTGCCCCTTTCCAGAGCCAGAGGAGCAGCCTCAGAGGGTAGCACGTGTTTCACATCAGAGCCCAAGGTGCCTCATGCCTGCGTTCCCGAGATCAGAAGCTGCGAGGCCGGGACAAACCAGGAACCTTCACCTCAGTGGTGCAAGGCTGGATGGAGGAATGGCAGCTGCTGCGTGGTTGGAAATGTGGCTCCCAATGACTGGAGATCCTCACCAACACCTTGGGACCCCCACCCACGCTGAGACATTCACCCCACCTGGGGACCCCCAGCCAGCCTCCTCTAGCGCTTCTTCAGCTGAAGGTGAACGACAAAGCAACTCTGCCCACCCTGGCCCAGCCCATGGTAATTTCACCATCTCAACACTTCTGAACTGTTCACCTCCACGTGTCCAGGCACCAACTGCACTCTAGAACAGGGATTTTTGGGGTCACTTGCAAAGATGCCAGACACAGATGACGGTTTTATGGTTCATCTTCTCCCTCCAAGACACGAATTAGCTCAGCATTGGGTCCTGGAGGGAAGGGTGCTGTGCCACATGTCCCTGCTCCCATAACCCACTGCACCCGGCAGGCTCCTGCCTCACCCATGGGGAGCTGCACCCTCATTTTCAAGCATCTTGCAGTTGCATCAAGGTCACCACCTCTTGCCAGGCTGCGTGGGACAGTGGGACCAACCCAAGAAGCCTCACATCAGAAAGGTGGGTGCAGAGAAACACAATGACCAAAGTCCTGAATCATCCCAGAGCAACCTGCTCCCTCCTTTCTCCAAGGAGCAGAGAGCCTCGAAGCTCTCCCAGCTTTCCCACCCCGCTCAGACTGTGCAGTGTTTTCCTGCCCTGCTCTTCCCAAGCAGACAGCTGCAGCCCCGCAGCCCCCGCTGCTCCGCCCTAATGGGCTCCGGCTGTCCCGACCCCACCTGAAACCACACACAGCCTTTGTTTCGGCCCTGTGAGAGGGAACAGACACTTCCAGAACCCCCTGAAGAAAAAGGGAAAAAAAGGGGCTGCGTGACTCTTCCCTGACCAGGCTTTCACCTTAGCTCCAGGGTTTTCCAGGCTGCAGACACGATCTCATTTCCCCCTGCCCCCTCCCAGCCCCAGCAATTACTACTTAAGCTGTTAAAACAAGCGTGGCCAGTCTGGTACGAAGTGGAAAATCTGATCCTAGGGAAGTGAGAAGGCAGGGGAAAAGGGAGGTCAAGGGGAGGTGGGCTGGGAGAAGGGGATCAGACAAGATGTCTCCCTCCACCCCAGGATCAAATCCCCCTTCTTTGGGGCTCCTGGTGCCTCCAAAAGCCACCCTGGTGTGACACTGGTGCTCCGAGGTCCCTGCAGCATCCTCTCTGTTTCAGTCCCATTTGTCCCGGGATGGCTTCCAGCTCGCCCCAGTCTGGGCAGGAGGGGTGACTGCTGCCACAGCACTCTCTGCTCCCCCAGGATCACCCAGACCCAAAGAAGGGATTTAAGGCTTTGACTGTACTTGTTCTGTCGCCGTGGAGCAGGGTCTGGGCACAATTCCTGGCAAACTGCTGGAGAGCCTGGCTTCCTCCAGCCACCTATGGGACCGAGCCTGTTGGAGAGGAGTTTGTGTTTTCTCAGGGCTCCACTACCCCACATCAGGGGTTCTGTGAGAATCAAGAACAGATTTATCTTCTGCATCTACAGAAAAGGGCAAAAAGCCACCACAGCCAGGAATCATGGCTCCCCAGAAAATGTAATTCGAGTTATTTTGTGGATGACCTGGAAATGGGAATACACACCTGTACCACAAACAGTCTGAAATCCCCAGGCATGGGCAAAACCACCACCTTTTTCCCTTCAACCTCTTCCCAGCCCCCACAAAAACAGATACAACTTCTCCTCTTTTCAATTGGTAGTTCAAAACAAACAAAAAGACTTTAATTTATACAAAACAAAACCATGTAGAATCAGTTAAACAACACTGACTGTACAAAGGAATAAAAAAATAAAAGGATAGTCCAAAAAAACCCAACTCAGGAATGGTACAAGTGTTGGAGAGCAGCTACAGACTAGTGTTGACATCAGATGCAAGAATCTTTTCCTTTTAAATTAAAAAATAAAAAAAGTTTGTTGCTGGGCAATCACTCCAGGGAAATCTTCCATCCCCACTCCAGACGGGATCCGTGAGACTTTACAGGGTGACAAAACCTAGACCAACCACAGGGAAACAGCGTGGGGAGGTGGCACACGTGGCACAGCCAAACCAAAGCAGAGGTACAGCAAGTTTTGAGACATGCAGCCGCTTGGTGATTTCAGGAAGGATCCCTTTATCCCTCTTCGCCCCACACACCGGCGCCGGGGCCCTGTGGTGCCCGGGGGTGATTCCCGGGAGGAGCCGCCCCTGGCGGTGCCGGTCACCTGTTGGCCGTATATCCCTGTGCTGCTGAGCCAGCGATTGTCTTCTGCTGTGTGTTAAGTGATGGGAAACAGGTGCCAGCCATCCCAGACAGGTTCTCCAAATCCCCCGGCCTTTGCGCCACCGGGACGGCCCGGCTGCGGCTTTGCTCTCGAGCCAAAGCACCACTACAAAGGATTCCTCTCCCCCTCCACCTGCCTGGGGTTTAATTCTGTCCTCGCTCACTTGAGCTGGGCGATAAAGCACGAGAGAGCCGAGCCAAGAGACCGGCCCGTGCTGTGCTCTGCAGAGAGGGGAGGGGGAAGCCTCTGGCACCTCCCAGGCCGGCTTGGGAGCCAGGGAAGCGACGTCCCCGCGGGGGGACGTGTCCCTGCTGTCCCTGCTGTCCCTGCTGTCCCTGCTGCCTGGACACAGCGGGTCCGTCGGCCGCGCGGGAGCTGCAGCGGCTTCATTCTGCCCATGCAGTGCCCCAGGCTGCCTGGAAAGGGGGAGCAGAGCAAGCCCGGGCCTTGAGGAGCTGCTGGTCCCAGGAGGGGATGGCAGTGCTGTACACTTCACTTCCTACCACACTACTCACAATCTACACACCCTGGCCACCTGTGAGAACCTGCCACCGTAGCTCAGCCCCACTGCCAGGCTCCCTTAGCTTTTGGGATAAGGGCTGGGTGCTATTTCTCAGTTTCCAGGTGAATTTCCAGCACAGGTCAGCCATGGAACAAAGCCAGGGAAGCAGGTGCACTTGGCTTGACAGAAGATCCATCCCAAGCTCTTACCCCTCCAAGATCCAGGAGCCATCCCACAAAGCAAGGCAGTTTGCTCTCCCCATCTCCTGGGACTGCCCCAAGAGCCAAGTGACTTTGCCTCTAAGGGACCTGGAGATTGCTGTTTCCCCACCCCAACCTTCCACCTTCCCAGTCCCTGCTCCTTCACGCTCCAGTGGGAAAAGCCACTTCTGCTCTTTCCCACTTTCATCCAGGAGGAGCCACAGCAGGGCGAGCCCAGGCAGCATCTTTGGGAAAGCAAAGCTGGAAGCAGCCAGGATCCAGGGGCTGTCACATGGGGTGCTGTCATGGATGGAGGGCACTAGAAGCGACGGCTGAGGCTTTGCAGCAATAAAGAACAAAATTCAGCATTTTTCCTCTGCTTTAGGCACAATGCTTCCACCCCCTGCTCCCCAATCCCCGATGAGAAAGCACAAAGTGAGCAAGGCATCAGTCTGACCCCAGAGCTGCCTCTTCCTCCCGCCTGCCAAAACACTCCAACCCCCCAGGACCCTGGCCTCACCGTTCTGCTTCTCCATGCACTGCCATCCCACCCTGCCTTCAGCACTCACAGGTTCTAGGGAATGACAGGAATAGAGCAGCTCGGGGCATGTTCCACACCAATCGTCCTTTCCTTCTGCACATGTAGTATTTAAAAACATCAGCACGAGCCCAGAGGTGAGGGAAAGTCTCTTAAAGCATTTATGTGTTTTCATTGGAAAATCCTCCACTTGTCCCCTTTGCTGACACTGGGAAAGTCAATCCAGTGTTGTATTTACATGGCTGCATAAAATTTTCCCTGACTGCTTCTTAAAAAAACCCTTAAAAAACAAGTGATATTTATATATATGTATAATATTTACATAAATAAGCGAAGGCAGCGAACGGAGCGCTGCCTTCCCCTTCCCAATTGGCCAACTCTTGCCTTGTTTTCTGGTTTTTTTGGCAACAGCAGGTTAACATCCCGGTGAAAACTGTCATTAGTCCCCTGTCCCTGTTTCTTTTTGTCTACATCCAATGATCACTATTGCACCAGCAATCTGTTCAGGAGGCCAAGAGTTAAAGTTGCAGCACAGACTCTCCTTGCCTACTCCCTTAAGCCTCTCAATCTTCCATTAAATCCATTGCTCCATTGAGACTGGATGAGCTTTTTTCCCCTTCCCCCCTCCCCAACCCGGCAGCTGCTGAATTTTCCACCCCAGGCCAAGAGGCAAAGCCCAAAGCATTCTTGGAGGGTCACTTGGCAGATCCTCTCCCCGCCAGTGCTGCGGGATCCAGCCGGCACCATGCTTCTTCCTATGCCAAGCCAAAACGTGAGCACATTCCTAACGCTTGTGCGTGCCATTGGAAAAGCAACCGTGGCCCCTCCAAAAGGATCCAGTGGAAAAGGGTTCGGTGTGCAAACAGCTGTACATCGGTGGGTGGGTGTGGATCCGACAGAAGCTCAGGGTGCCCATCCTGCTAAGAGATCTTGCAGTTGTTGCGTGAGCAGTTCTGTGGGGGGCTCTGGGGAGGCCGGATGGATTTGGATCTCTTCAAGCTGTTCCCTTTGCTGCTGCTCCCGCCCCCACTGCTGGCCAGGGAATAGGAGCGGCCGTGCATCATCACTGCATTCATCCCGTTGGCCATGGAGAAGGATTTCAGGTGGCTCTTGATGGTGACAGGCAGGGGGAGCTTGTCGATGAGGTGCACCGGGGTGCAGGACACGATGGCTCGGCAGCACAGGTCCTGTAAGCTGAACACTGGTGGGAGAAAGGACCACACAGTCAAGGGCCAGGAGATCCCCTGGGCTGCCCTTCCCCCACAACTATTCCTTGTGCTGCACAGCTCCAGCTCCTCAGGGAGATATGGCAGTAATGATCTCACAGGAGCTGGGAGTAGGGAGCAGGGTATTTAGGACAAAAGCTTGGGCAATCAAGGTGAGCTCTGCTGTTGCAGGTTTGTGCTTTGCCAGACACCAGCTTTGGTGTGAACACAGGGTTAGGCACTGCCAGCCCTGCTCTGCTCAGCACCCGGGGCTGGCAGGGCCTGACTCACGTTCCTGACAGACACTTGGCTTCTCAACCCACCCTCTGGCAACCAGGAGGTGCCTAGGAAAGAGGCAACAGGGTCAGCAAGTCCTGGAACAGGACAGTGGCACCTGGGACCTGCTCAGGGGGCAGCTCTCTGCAGAACCCCCCAGCCACAGAGACCCACCAAGGCAGAACACCCAGAACACTACTCTGCCCTTTTGAGCTTCCCAGCATCCTCCCAGCTCAGCGGGCATCCTGTGAGCCTGCAAGTCCCTCTCCTTGCCGGAGGATTCCCAGCCAGCGGCCACACGAGGGCACTCGTTATCCTCCCGCCTGCCTGCGGCCAGAGGCACGCTGCCGTTCCCGAGCAGCAGATCCCCCTTTCCCGGTACGGAGCCCCCAGTCACAGAACCACAGAATCATTTCGGTCAGAAAGGCCTTCTAAGACCATCGAGTCCAACCATTCCCCCAGCACTGCCAATGCCTCCACTAAACTATGTCCCCAAGTGCCACATCTGCATCTTTTTTGAACACTTCCAGGAATGGTGACTCCACCACTGCCCTGTGCAGCCTGTTTGAGTGCCTGACCACCTTTTTTGTGAGGAAATTTCCCCCAATATCTAATCTAAACCTCCTCTGGGACAGCTTGAGGCCGTTTCCTTTTGCCCTTTCCATTCCCAAGCAGGCAGCCTGCAGTTACAAATCCTCTGGAAGAGATTCAGGAAAGGTCTGTGAACTCAGCCCAGTCCCTGCCCACCATCCCTCTGTGACCCGCAGACCATGGCACAGCAGCCAGGTCGGGGACAGGAGCCCAGGCAGAAGATTTGGTGACTGGGGCTGGCAAACAGGATTTTCCCATCCTGATGAGCAGGAGCTGAAGATCCACATGAGAACACAGCATCCCAGGAACACAGATCTCCTGCTGCTCAGACTGCAGTGGGACACACTGCTACCTCCAGCCAGGAATAATGTGGGAACCGAGATTATTTTGCTTCAAACTCAACAGGCTGAGACGTAACATGGAATCTGCTCGTGGTTTGCCTTCCTGTGGCACTCATGCCTGGATATATGGAATAACCCAGCCCACTGCTGCATGCTGACAGCAGGGATGAGATTTACTCCCTTTCAGTTCCTTGGGCTCACTCTGCTTCCCTCCAAAACAAGGAAGACAGGCTCAGGCAAGGGCAAGGAGAAAGGTGCTTACACTTGGATTTATCCCACACAGCCCTTTGATTGAAGTACTTTCAAGCTGGGAGCTTAATTGCCCTCAGTCTCATCCAGAGTAAGTAGAAAGGCGGAGGATGCCCCAGAGCACTTCAGATCCGAGACATGCTGAACTGCCCTCTGGAGCAGCCCATCCCCGTGCCAGCACAGGCAGCTCATGGCTCAGCTTCAGCTTGTCTGGCCTGAGGCATTCCTCCACATCAGGTGGATGCAGCTCCCACAGTTCCACACCTCCCACCCGGGCAGCCACAGCCCCACGGCTCCACATGAGCCGAAATGTCCCACCCGGAGCACCCTCCTGCCCACTGACCTCGGTTGGGCCTCCAGATCTTCTCCATGCCGTGCCGCATGAGGACGATGCGCGACAGCTCCGTGAAGGACTCGATGACGTTGAAGTTGCACAGGGGGCTCACCTCGAAGAAGGTCATGCAGTTCTTCTCGGCGTAGGCGCGCGCCTGCTCCGTCGGCACCTGCCGCTTGAAGGCCAGGTGCAGCCTGTTCCCCACCAGGATCCGAGGGACACCTGGGGCGTGCTGGAACAAGGACAGAAGTGCAGAAATCACGGCTACACCCAGCAGGCTGCTTAGCTGCAACAGCAGTGGAGGGAAAAGAGGTAGAAGCTGCTCTGTGGCCAAGGGACTGTCCAGCAGCACCTCTGTGTGGTGGGGATGACTAATTTGTCACCTCTCAGTTCATTCACTTCTGAGGGAAGTTTCCTGTCTTTCTTGACCATTCCTGTGCCCTTTCCTACTACTCCAGATTTACACAGAGGTGGAGGGCAGACATTTATTGCTTTGCTCCACTTACTACTGCACTGCCATCATGTCCCCTCCATAGCAGAGCCGTTCCTGCCCCAGTCTCAGGTAACGCCTTGGCTGGTATCTCCCCATATTTCTGCTACAGATCACTGCCTATGTTCTTCCATTCACTTACCTCATCTATTTCCTTTATCCACCGGTCTATCCCATCAAAGGACCAGCGATTAGTGATGTCATACACCAAGAGAATTCCCTGGTGGAAGACAATCAGAAGCAATCAGGAATTTTCATAGTAGGAAATGTGACAGGGGCAGGACACCCCTGAAAGACCCCCACATGCAGAAACCAAGAAGCAAAGGGACAGAACAATGCTCCAGCTGCACCATTCGTGCACTGATAGGGCAAAAGCAGAGACAACAGGGCTGTGCTAATGCAGTCCCAGGTTGTCGGGGAAGTTTTTACCCTTGTTTTGGCTCTGGTATCTCCCGAATAATTTTTAAAGCTGCAGTCTCTACACAGGAGGAGGAACTGCCTTGGTGGCTGTATCTGGAGGAGCAAAGCACACACTTCTCCTGTCACAAATCTGATACAAACTCGCTGAGGCATAAACACACCTTTTTTCTACCCCCTTACACAGAACAGCTGCAGTCAGTGCTGAGGTGGCAGCAGGACAGGAGGGAATTTTCAAGCACACCCCTCTTCTCCAGAACCTGTCTCATTGTGAACCCTTTGCTGACAAGGAAGAAGCTGAATGATGCCAACAAGCACCACGGTATCTCCACAGACTGAGCTCTCAGGACTAGGATCCATCCAGACTTTGCTGAAGGTGCTTCCCACTGTCACTGCCACGCTGGCAAAAAACCCTTTCTTCAGGCAAGAGGCACCTACAGCATCCTCAGGTTCACATCCATGTTCCTGAACACCACCCACATCCATGACTCGCTTCCCAGTCACCTCCTGAGGTGCAGCACGTGGTGCTGGCAGCAGCACAGGCACGACTCAAGGCAGGGAAGACATGGAGCAGCTCCGAGGAGTCTCCACCTCACCCCAAGCCGAGCTGGCAGGACCCAGGAGCACCAGGTGACCCAGGTGGCCAGACTGCTGGCCACCACTCAGGTCCACAGCATCTCCCGGCAAGTGAGCTTTTATTGAATCTGAGTGTTTCTGAGGACAGACACAAGGAAAGTAGGCTGTGCCTGGCCCTGCAGGCACACGAGCCAGGAGCTGCTGCTCGGTACTGGTTGGGCACAGACAGCACTTATGGAATTGTCCTCAGCAGAGCCTTTCTGCAACCCTCCCGTTATTTTTCTGACTTCTTGTCACTCTTCTTTGCAATCAAGGACATTCCAAGTGACAACAGGCACTCCAAGCTGACTTGGCAGAATCACAGTACAAGGTCCCTGCAATGGGAACTAGGGAGGAGGAGATGAGCTTGTGCTGAGAGAGGAGGAGTCCAGCTGGGAAGGCAGCACGGGACGAAAGAGAACCCACCAGCAGCAAGACTAAGGGCAAACCAAACCACATCACTGAGCTACAAGTTCTGCAGACCCAGCCTTCCCTGAATCAGGGGTATCCTCCAGGAACAGCTATCCCCTACAGCAAGGCCCCAGCATAAGCAAAGAGAGGTTAAATTGGCAAGGGAAAGTCTCAGCTTTCAGCTCAGACCTCCCTATGAGAGGCCTGGATTCAGCACAGGGAAGGAGAGAGCTGAGACACTCCCAGCACCTGTCCTGGTACGAGTCAGGGACCATGGAGCACCCTCATGTACCTGTGGATTTGCCCCTTTGTCCACTGAAAGGAAGATGTGCTACACAGATGGGAAACACAAACTACCCAGTCCTCCCAAACCCCAGCTTTACAATCCTTGCTGCTGCCAACCCCTGCGCTGAACTGGGAGGAGCCTGTGCAGAAGCTTTGTGTGTCATACACCTCAAATTAACAAAAAAATAATCATTAACATGAAATGATTAACATGATTCCTGTGTGAAGCAACAGGAATGATAAACTGGCATCTGGGCCACTAAGGCACCTGAATCCTCATACTAAAGTCACATCTGGAGCTGGCAGCAGCACTGCTCCCCCCTCACGGAACAGCAGCCGTTCCCGGATGCACTGGGTGTGCCTCGACCTTGTCTGCCTTTCTCTCAGCTCTTTTGGAATAAGCAGCTCTCAAAGCCTGACCAATTTTATAATTTTATAACAATTCAGATTCTTGCTTCTAAAACAATTCTGATTCTTGAGCTGTACCCCCAACCTCACTGCCCAGTGCTTCCACCCCAGGCAGTCACTCTCCAGGTGAAGTTTGTTTTTTCTGTCCTCGCTGGCCCTCCAACATCTCCACATCTGCATTTCTACCCCCAAAGAAAGGCTCAAATGCACACATATAGAAGGGCAGAGGGCACAAAAGGCAAGTCAGGTGGGTTGCCTTCATGCTTGACAGCCCAACACGAAGAGCAAGCCCTTCAAAGTCTGGGTCTGAGGCTGTTCTGTAGGACCTGAAGGTGAGTTTACAGAGTGGCAGAAGCATCTGTGGTGTGGGGGGAGCATCTTCAGTTTCCTTCAAGGAAAGTCTGGAGCTCATACCTAGAGTCCATAATTCTTTGTAGTCTCATTTCTAGGACAGTCCAAAAACTTCATAATCAAAAAGAAATGGAGGTTGTTTTTGTTTTGGAGGGGAAAAGGATCAGTTTCTCCTAGATTTAGAGAGGAAAAATAAGAAGGAAGTAATGAATTTCCATAAATAAAAAATCCCACAAAACCAAAGATACTGCTTCTCAAGGACCCAATCTAGAAATACCTACTAGCAGGATACATCGCATTTTAATTGCATATTAAAAAAAACCCCAAAAAACTCTGAACTTTCTTTTAATTTTTCCTCTATTTGTTTTGATTTCCAGCTTCCAAGGCTGTGTGTGAGAATTAATGAGAGTCAGGAAATAACGGAGCAAAGGGTTCCAAGACAAATGGCCAGCAAGATAAATAAAGTCTACTTGCTTCATTTCTGGATTGACAAGTTCCTTCAGCCAAGAGAAACAGACCCAAGACCTAGTTTGTGACGATTATTTCTGCCAGGAATATGCTTCAGGAGGAGAGAGTTTTTAAGCTTGCTGGCAGCTTCTGCCTGGATCTTCTTTGAATAGGAATAAGGATAAAACTTCAGCAAAAACACACCCCTACGTCCTCAGCAGGGTGAAAGGTCAAGACCACGATTTCTAAATTCAAAACATGATACCTTGTCTGCCAGCTGAGCCTCCAAGCCACAGCACAGCTCCAGCACACACATTTAGAGTAAGGATTGTCCAGGAAAGCTTCCCGGAGCTCAGAAGACACCGAGGCCAAGTTGCCCGTGCCTTGCTCCGTCCCCCTCCTGGCCAGCTGGGTATGGAGCCCAGCTGTGCTGCAGCTCAGCAGGGGGAGGAAGAAGGCTGCTCAACCCCTGGCCAGCTCCTGGTGCTGCCAGATAACCTCACACTGCTTCCAAGTAGCACTGGCATGCTGCAGACACCACGTTTCCAGAGCACACATCCCAAATCCACTCTGTCACTGCCATCTCTGCCCCAGAGAGAACAGCACTCAGCCATGCACAGAGAGGGAGCTGGCTCCATGTCTGCAGACAGTTCCAAGTAAGATCTGTCAGGCTTTTTAAAAGTCTCCTTTGGAATAATGTGCACAGAATTTTAATTTCCTCAACTCAACAAATGAACAGCTTCCCATTCCCAGCCTAATTTGTTCTCTAAGTGCCTAGATGGTTGTCAACACCCTATTATCTCCACAGCTCTCGATTTTTAGTTTCACAAAGCCCTTTTGTACCATTATGTACCCCAGGTTCCCACAGCATGGAGTGAAAAGCTCCACGCTCAGCTTCTCAGACCAAGGAGACCTGGACCCCTCACAACCCTCCAACAGCCCTCCCTCCTTTCCTCCTCAGTCTGCCTACAGCTTCTGTGTAGGTAGAGGGTGACTGGACTCATCCCCAGATCCATCTGGGGTCTTTTCACAATTGGATTTTCAGAATTCATTCCCACTCTCATTTTGTTCCACACTACTGGGATTGGCACAACCCTCAGCATTCCAGTGACAGAAATTTCCACATGAGTGCCTTGCATAGTGAACGAGGAACACAGAGACACCACCAGTTATTGTATCCAGCAGCACATGTGGACACTTACTCTGCCAAAACCCAAATTTGCTTCCAGCAGGAGCTTACACAAAGATCTGTCCACATAACTGAGGTGGTGCTGGGGAAATATCGTCTCTGCCTGCTTGCAGCAGGTTTGGACCAGGTTTATAAGCAAAAAGCTTTTAAAGGTAAGAGAAAATCAGCTTGCACACAGTCAGTGTAAAGCAGGCTTGTCTAAAAAGGTTTCCCAGATGCTTTAGGGGCTTCCAGCACACAAGAAACTGCTGGGAGCACTTGCACAACTGCCAAGGACCTCAGCCCAATGCAGGCAGGTGACAGGGTGGCCAGGAAAGTGTCACTCGCTGATATTCTCCACAGATGGAAAAAAGCTGTTGCTGAAGAAGGCTGAAGACCCCCCCCAGAGTGGATTTTCTGTCCCACAGGATGAAATAAACCTTAAACAGAAAGTCCAGTGCTGACTGGAACCAGAACACTCTGTGTCTCCTGCCTGCTCTTTCACAGCTCCATTTGATTGTGCCTTTCCTGCTGGCACCTTGGACCTTGGCTCATGGGCAGTGACATCCTGCTGCCAAACCTTTTTCTAGCAGCACAGCCCATCGGGGGGGTATTTATCACTGAGCTTTTGATAAGTATTTTGGCAGGGCAGGCTCCTCCAGCAGCTGGACAATCCCTTCCGAATGACCCGAGGCAGGTGAGGTATTTGCTGCTACCAAAAAAGCCACAAGGGAGGGCTGAACCTACACCTGAGTCTGCTGAGTTGCCAAAAATCCACCACCTTGCTGCATACTAAGAAGCCCTGAACAGGATAAACAGCAGCTCCTCAAACCACCTGCCTAAGCAGAACTCAACAATATTAATTATTTCTTTAGGGCTGCAGCTTTGCTGCAAGATGGGAGCATTTTTTCACACTGTCTGGGAAGAGTTTGGCAAGCCACATTTTCAGAAACAGTTTAAATCCCTGGCATATGAGGACATCAGGAACAACGCTAACACTGCTTCTTCCTGGCTAGATCAGGAAGCACTGCCACAACTCTTTCTCCCCTCTGTGATGACTCTTGGAATAGTTTGCATTTGCTCACAGCAGCCAGAAGAGCCACAGCTGCTCGCAACAGCCAAGATCAGTGAGCCAGCTCTGCTGGAACGGCTGAGACTTTGAAGCCAAGCAGAAAAGGAGCAGAAGTCCAAGAGCAAAAAAGATTTCTGCAGCACCTTTAAGCACACTAAATACTCCTCACCATACCCTATGCTGTGACAATTAACATAAAAATCCTTCTTCAACACAGCAAGCTCAGACTGCCCGAGTTGGCTCTGCAGGGTGCAACACTACTGGGTTTCCATGTCTCCCTCCTCCCTGGCCCTGCAGTCACCATGACTGGCTGCACACTGCCCCTGCCCCATCCGTGCCTGGAGGCCAGTGCTCTGCTACCCCAGACAAACACTCCTCTTTTGCCCCAAAGTGAGACCCTGAAGTGATGTGGTCAGGACCTGCTGGCTCAGCAAACCCCAACAGAGAAGGGATGAAGTGGAAACTTGACACCCAGGGAAGTAAGAGAAAAGGAGAGGGGTCCCAGGCACACCAGCACCACAAGCCTCCACCTTGAGCCCAAGAGCTCGTTGTGTCCCTGATGAGATCAGATCTAAGGCAGGGCAGGGAGGAAGGCAAGAGACCTTCGATCCTCACAGCAAACCCTGAGGCAATCATGCTGGAAGAAGGGGCTGGTTCTTGCTCACAGCCAGCTCATCAAGAGCAGCAAGGATGTTTTACTGCAGATAATTTCAAGAGGAAGAAGTTCCTGCTGAACACGAAAGCCACATGGCTCTGGGCCCAGGCCAGTGGTGTGGAGTTGAAACTGGGGGAGGCATCAAGGTACTCACGTCCTTTCCCTAGGGAAGGACCAGCATGAAGTTCAGGCTGAGCACTGTACTAGGCTGTGCCATGGGGGAAAGAACTCCCAAGAACTCTGGAGACTGTTTTCCCATGTTGCAACCTCTCCAGGGTCTACTTCAGAAAATTCAATTCTTATCACTACACTTGAGAAACAATGAGGAGTGCATGGGAAAGTCAGGCATGCTTCCCTGGCTTGGAGGCACTTTTCATACCAAGTATTCTCTTAAGCATTGGCTATCCAAACCTGGGTAAGGGCTGCCAGGTTGCTGAGCCAGCCTCCTGTTCTCACAGCCAACCTGTACAAGTCCTCTCTGGAACCTCATTCTTCAAGCTCCCCTTGTGCTCTTTAGTCCTCCACTCAGTGAGAACCTTCCACTAATTCTCAGCGTCAAGGTGCTCAAGGCCAGTTTACACCAACCTGTTCTTGTACAAATATCACACTGAACTTCAAATAGAGCTTTTCCCATGCTGGCACCTCTCTTCTCTGCTGGATTTGTTCTTCCTGAGCTTTTGGCTTTTAGTTTAAATAAGCTGTTTCTCTTGCCTCCAAGGGGATTTGTGTCAGCCTTCCTACAGCAGAAGTCTTGAAGCCTGATGATTCCAAGACAGTAGAAAAGAAAGCAAACAGCTGCAGCTGAGAAGCCAGTACAGCACACAGCCCTGAATACATCCTGGAGACCACACCTGGAGTACTGCACCCAGCTCTGGGGCCTCCAGCATGAGAGGGACACGGACCTCTTGTAACAGTCCAGAGGAGGCCACAGAGATGCTCCAAGGGTTGGAGCATCTCTGCTCTGGAGCCAGGCTGGGAGAGCGGGGGGTGTTCACCTGGAGAACAGAAGACTTCAGAGCCCCTTCCAGGGCCTAAAGGGGCTCCGGGAGAGCTGGAGAGGGACTTTGGATAAGGGCATGAAATGACAGGACAAGGGGGAATGGCTTCCCAGTGCCAGAGGGCAGGGCTGGATGGGATATTGGGAAGGAATTGTTCCCTGGGAGGGTGGGCAGGCCCTGGCACAGGGTGCCCAGAGCAGCTGTGGCTGCCCCTGGGTCCCTGGCAGTGTCCAAGGCCAGGCTGGACATTGGGGCTTGGAGCAGCCTGGGACAGTGGAAGGTGTCCCTGCCATGGCAGGGGGTGGAATGGGATGGGCTTTAAGGTCGCTTCCAACCCAAACCATTCCATGATTCTAAATCAGAGAACTCAGAAGCACTGATGTGTTTCTCCACCAAGACCACACAGGTTATGCTGTGTTTATGCTATGGCCATGCCAGAAGTAGTCAGCTTCTGCATACTGAAAATAACTGGAGGTGTTGGAAGTCCATCCTTGCAGTCACATGGGCATTTGTTATTCAAAACAAACAGTCCTCTTGCTTTGGTTAACCATTCAGAGTATAAATTGAGATACTTTCTTCTTCCGTTGAAAGTTGTGGTGAGTTATTTAAGAGACACGGTATCTGTATTCCTGTTAACACAGGAATCTCACTGGAACATCACATGGGAGCCAACCACTTGCTGCTGAAAACAATCTGAGTTTTACTCCAAGCCACCTGGAGAAGGCTGTACAAGGACTCCAGTCATTTTCAAGAGGCACTTTCCCTGTCCTCATCTCCTGGGCACTTTCAAAGGGCACAGAGGGACTTCCCTTGGGAATTACCTCTCCTCCTCCTAGGCAGGCTTGTTCCTTAGGGCTGGTTTGCTGCTTTTAAGGGTTGACTATTTGGGCAGACCAGGATTAAGGCATCACAACAGCACTTTGGAAAAGGCATTTGTTGCACGAGCAGAGGGCAGGTTTGAGGCAAAGCTGTGAGCTACAACTTTGTGTGCAAGTGAGCTCCATTCCCCAGCATTCAGCAGTGAATTGCCGTCTACAACTTCCTGAAAGAAGGTGGGAGTCACATGGGGATTGGTCTCTTCTCCCAGGTAACAAGTGACAGGGTGAGAGGAAACAACCTCAAGTTGTGCTAGAGGAGGTTTAGATTGCATTTTGGGGTAATTTCTTCACTGAAAGGGTGTTCAGGCATTGGCACGGGCTGTTCAGTGCAGTGGTGGAGTCACCATCCCTGGAGATGTTAAAACCCACATAGAATTTGGTGCTGAGAGACCTGGTTTAGTTGGGGCCTTGGCAGTGCTGGGTTGCTGGTTTGACTCGTTGATCTTAGAGGGCTTTTTCAACCTTAGTGACTCCACGATTCTATAAAGCATTCCCATTAAAGGTCCCCTTGCCTGGCTGATGAGGTTTACTGTCTCAGACTCATTCCTTGGGAGGGGTAGGCAGGGAGATGGATGAGGCAAACCTTGCTGATGCTCAGGTGAGAGCTCCTCCAGTAATACTGATAAATACAGCTGAAGGGCAGGACATTGTCTCCAAAGCAAAGAAGGTCAAGAGATTCATTTTGAGGAAGGAAGAGAAAATCAATCCCTTTCAAGACTGCAGACAGACAGGTACATGACACCTTGTGGCACCCAAATGTAGTGTCCAGGGAGAACAGGCTGCAGGCAGCCCATGGAGGTGCTGTGCCAGTGCCTCACAGCTCCATGCAGGTTCCAGACAGATGTGTGTCTCTCTCCCCATCCAATTCAAGCGTTCTCATCATTGCTTATTTCAGCTTTGCCCTGTGCCCCAGATTGCCCTGTGGCAGCAGCAGGTATGAGCTCTGGTGCGTGGGCTCAGGCTCTGAGGGTGCAGCTGTGCCAAGACACAGCACCCGCTCTGAGGAGCTCCCAGGTCACACCAAGGGGAGTAACCACTGTGCACAGTGGCTGCACACAGGGCTAAAAGCTCCCAGGTGGCATTCCTGGACACAGCAGCTGCTGCTTTTTATTCCCAGTTTGATCTGAGCATCTGACACAGCAAGGTGTTAGAAAAAGCCTGACCAAAGCTGAGTTCTGTGGTCACCAGGAAACCACACTGACCAGTTCTGTTCACTTCTAACTGGTGAGGGAGGCAATGTGGCCTCAAGCCCACAGGTTCCACGAGGAGGTTGTGGATTCCTGATCCCTGGAAGTGTTCAAGGCCAGGCTGGATGGGGCTTGGAGCAAACTGGGATAGTGGAAGGTGTCCCTGCACATGGGAGGGGGGTTGGAATGAGATGAGCCTTTAAGTCCCTTCCAATGCAAACCATCCTGTGATTATGGGATTGGGGTTCCAGATTTTTCTGAAATGTAGAAAGGGCTGAAAGAAAATGAAATGTAGAAACTGAAAGAAACTCAGACACGGGACTGAGCATGCAAACGGGGAATCCTGCACTTTCCCACTGCAGAACTCCAACTCTCCTTGCCTTGCACTTTTCTGCAAGCACCAGGAAATTGGCTTCTGCTTCAAAGGAACTGCCTCAAAACATCCAGACCACCAGAGATGTGCACTAACATGAATAAACAAGACACTGGGGGAGATCTCAATAGCACACCCCAGGTGAGGTGCTCCTATGTCTATGGCACAAGTGAATTTGCAGGAAGTCAGAGAAAGAGAACAACACGGATTTTGCCAGTTAGCAAAGCAAAGGTCTACAGATACAAGGAGCAAAAAGCCAAGAGTGGTAAGAGCTTGAGCAGAAGAGCAACGTTTCCCAAAGGCTGGGAATCTCCCAGGATACTCAGGAGACTGATATACAGCTTCTGACTGTTAGCGTCTTAGAGAGGAGGAATTTTCTCCAAAGTTTTCCAATTTGGAAACGATAAGGAGAATAAAGTAACTCATTTAACTTAGGGAAACTTTATCCTGGAGGGACCCTGCCATGTCTACTAAAAGGACAGCAGCAGAACTGTGAGAAAGCACTATTAAACAGCAATTTTCCAGAGGACCACAAGATTTTTGTGCTGTTGAGGATCTTGATGCTATTCTGGAGCAGGGCCCAAAGGAGAAGCTCAAAATCTAACACTCTGCCTCATGTTTTCAGGAACACACATACTTTACGTTCCAGTTGAGCTGCTCTAGTTTCAAATCTGCCTCAAACACTCAAGTAGGAGCCACCCCTATTTTCGGAACTGACTCGAAAGCAACACAGACTGGAAGAACTCCACTGGGAAAGCCAGTGCCATATTTAAACAAATCTGAGAAACCTCAGAAAGTAGGAGTTCCCACATTAAAGATAAGGCAGATCTAGAGCGAGAATTGCCTCATCCTCTCTAACCCCAACCTCTCAGCCCTGCTCCAGAAATTAAGACTGAATATTGTCTGCACAGACCTTTTCTGTGGGAGTTTAGCAAAGTCTGCCATTCACTCTCTTCTCTCCCACCATTTCGTAAGAACAGAATCCCAGGCAACAAGACAACATTAAGTGTCTCCTCTCATCTACAGAGATCCATTTGGTGATCAGTACATTCCTCTTCAGAGCTCTTTACTATGGCAGGAAAGACTTTTACAGCCTAAAGGAAAAGCAAACGTGTCCCATCAAAGCCCTGAGAGCAGCACTTACCTGGGCTCCCCTGGAGTAGGATCTGAAAATGGTGCAAAATCTTCCTTGCCCTGAGGTGTCCCTAAAACACAGAAAAGTTACAGCTGTGAGATGTGCAGAATCGACTCCCATACTGCACATCTCCTACTGGTCATAAAGAAATAAAATAAAAATCTGTGTTGATCTTGTCAGATCTTTAGGATGTGCATGGTACCCAAAGTGCTCGGCAAGGTGGGTTCTTCTGGGGAAGAACTGGTGGGTACATCACTACCTTTGAGTACAGGTTGTCGCTGTCATTGTGCTTCCCACAGAGAAGGTACAAGCCCAAACCACTCTGCTGCAGCACTACCTCATGATGTGTGAGAGTATAAGTCATTGTACTCCCCTGGGCAAAGGATTTTCTGCCTAGCTCCCTTCAGTCCACAGGAGTTCAAAGTCATGAGTCTGCAGAGCTCTCCCAGCCATGGAGAACAGCCAACCTAAATGTGACCACTAACAGGAGGAGGAATTGACTTGCACTAGGCTTCACTTGTTTTTCAAACACATTTTAACCAAAAATAAAGGGAATTCTCTTTATCCCCAGATCCCTGACAGACCTGCTCTATATATCCTACAGAAAGCTGAGGAACAGGATTGGGGTACAGTGTTTTAGACCACTGTGACAATAAGGGACTTTTCAGTCACTATCATTTCTCCTGTCTGGACAAGGTGTAACTAAGTTTGACAAAATTACCAGCAGCTCTCAGTCCCCATCTGGGACAAGAAGCCAGAGCCCAGAACTCTGATGTAACCAGGACATACTGAAATGTGTCAGGCTAATCAGAGACACATTATGGTACTTGCCAAATCTATTCCCTGGGCCAGGATAAAAGACACTTTAATGGCCACTGAGAAGGCTGAGGAATCCCTCAGCCCCAGATTTGTAGCTCCAAGAAAAACATGCTGACCTCACATGCAGGACAGTCATTTTTTCAATCTAAAGCTTTGTCGATCCTGGACATCAATCTAACAGCCTGTGCTTACATGTCCTTCTCCCTCGACAATCAAATACTGGGTAAGTAATGATAAAAGATTACACTGAGGCATCATCTATCAGTGTTATCAGCTTTTCAGTTCCTGTGCTGTTCTCCAGCTCAAGAATTACAGTATAAAAAGATGGTTTCAAGAGGGAAGCACTAAGTTACTACACACTTGGGGCTGAAATGTTAAAATAGGCATCTCACAAGAGAGACAAGAATGCAAGTGGCACATATAAACATGGAGGCTAGAAGAGATAAATTAGCTGCTTCTGTTCTTTTTTTGTAAGAAAAATGAGGACATTCAGCTTCAGAGAGCAGGGGTGTAATTAAACCACCAAACAACACATTGCTAGAGTCAGTCACAGAGGCTGAGAACATGGGGTTCATTCCTATTTAATAATTCACACATGTTACTAATATTCCTGTTACTTGACCCAAGCATTTGTAAGGGGATATTTAACTCCATATTTTAGGACCTGTGTCATTCCCTACTAGATCTGTGTGAAAACCAGGGCAGGGACAGACTACCCATCCTTACCTATCCTGTCCTGTCCTACCCTTCCTCTTTCATCTCCACAGACTGCTGTGTCAGCTCCTCAGCAAGTTGGACCTCAGACAAAGCTCAGCCAGAAGGACTCCAGCTCTCCTCTGGTGCTGACAGATAAGGCAGGGGTTACCCCTCCCATGCAGTGTTCTCCCACCTCTGTCCCAGTGTCTGGTCACTCCAGTCAGTCCTGCTCTCCAGGAGTTCACCTTACCTGACACTGTGAGGTCTGTTCACAGCTCTTGGTTTTCTACTCAAGGCATCGAGAAATATCCAGCTGCTGAGGGACTAAAGGCTTCACCTTTTTTATTCTTCTACCTTCCTTCTCTTGTTTCTTGTTTTCTCATCCTTGGATTTCAGCAAAAATCCAGTATTGCTTCCAAAACAAGCATCCCAGGGATAGTCCATGCTCTCCATGTACAGCATCCCCCCAGCCCTGTGTCCCTGCTCACCTGGCCTGAGCTCCCAGGGTTTGGGTTAGAAAGGCTCAGAAATACTCACCAGAGTTCCAGCTTAACCCTTCTGCCATCCAACAAGATAGTAGTGGTCTTGTAGTCAATTCCTGAAAGAAAAGCAATGAAAAGCTGAGCAAACCCTGAGAACATCTTCAGAGACATCAAAGAGCCTTGCTCTGCTCACACAGAGCTCTCATTTCACATTTACTAAAGGGATGTTTTCTCCTCCTTGCTCTGCTGCCTGTTTAAGCAGGGCTACAGAGACCTGACAGACACACACTTCTGCTCCATGGCAAAGATTGCTCTCGTGGAGCTCTATCCCTCCTCCCTGAAAACACTGTTAACCCCTGCATTGCTTCTGACTTCTCCACCGTGGGATTAAACCTCTTAGAATTTGAGCTGTAGGAAAGGTTGGATGGGGCTTGGAGCAACCTAGGAAGGTGTCCCTGGCCATGGCAGGGGGAGGTGAACAAGATGAGCTTTAGGGCTCCTTCTAACCCAAATCACTCCGTGTTTCTCTGAGATTCAGTGATTTGTAGCATTATCCCATATTGCAGTGATAAATTAGAGTTTTGGGGAGTGAGCCACAGACAGAAACAATTCAGAAACATCTCTGCTGCATCAGCCTGCAGTCCCAGCATCTCTCAAACACCACTACCTGCAGCCACAGGACATTTTGGGATATGAGTGCTACAGAAAGGCTGTCCAAAGATTGCTGTCTCTTCTTCTGAGCAGCTCTGGGGTGTGGATCACAGAGGGCCAGGTAAGGCAGGACACACTCCCCTCCCTTGTGAAGGGCTGAGAAGCAGCACAGACATCAGATTTTACTTTTCATGGAGCCACAGCACGAGAGTAGCAGAAAGCCCCCAAACCACAACACCCAGCTGTGCTGGCACACAACTCACTCATACAAGGGGTGTCCACTACCTTCAGATACCCAAGAAATTTGTTAAAACTGGGAGCCTGCCTCACAGTCAGACTGAGAGGTTTAAAAAACAACTCCCCTTGCAAGCACCAGGCCAAACCACGCCGAACACATCATTCCCTGCAGGCACAGAGGAGGCACAACTGCACCTCCCACCTCCTTCCCAAAGCCAAGGGGCACCAGGCGCCCAGGAAAAGCAGCTTCTCTGCTTGTTAATAAGCTTCAAGTGTAGTGAAGCTGCATAAACAAAGCACAGAGCACCATTACTGCACACCCACTGAAGCATCAACTAATTTACAACCTTTTAATAAAGCAGAGTCACTTCACTCTGATTACATCAACTTTAGTTCTTGTTCTTGCCAACAGATATCAAACTTTGAATCTCTATTAAAACCCCACCGTTGTGTTATGACCTGCATTTCCCTTTTCCTGCAAGGAGAACACTGCCCTGACAACCAAACAGACAAGTTTGTCAATAAAGCAAATGGATTTTTCTGAGTCATCCGCAGGAGTTCCCTGTTAGTGAAAAACAAATTAGATTTCAGCCTTCGCAGGGTGTTATAAAAAGCAATAAAGATAATGATCTTAAATTCCAACTATTTCCAGTGCTTTATCACAGAAAATAGGCAGTTTACATTTTATCTTCCTCCAGAGACAAGTGAATGATCTGTATTTATTTTCAGGGAGATATAAATCTCCCTCATCCCCAGGGATGGCAGAGTAGTGGGAGTAAGGCTGCTCTGCTACCAGAAGGGAGCATCCAGACATCTTCCCCTGCCAGTTCCTGGACCAGGATCTGATGGGCTCTTAGGGAAGGGGCTAATTAAGCCCATTACTCTGTTTCAGATGCAAAATCCCCAGAGACTCTGCCCCCTCCTAAGGCACGAGCTCCCTGTCAGCAGTGAGTCTTAATCACCCTCAGTGCCAGCAGTGCACAGGTGGAGCAGTCACATGAAAGCACCACAGAGAGGGTACAGGGACAGTTTTCAGGGCACAGAGGCCACATACTTCCAAAAATGCCACTGCTGAGGTGAAACAAATTGCTTGAGTACAGCTTTTAAAAGTGACAGAGGTTCAGCTGAACTGGGAAGAGAAGGAAACTTGTTAATGGAAATGTCAAATACACAGATGTCTTCATTATGCTCCTCACCCACTTACTGCCCAGCCTACACCCCCAGAGGAACATGGGCTCCCTGTCCTCAAAACTCATGACTTGGTCACCAGAGAAATGCTTTAAATAATCCATGTTCATCTGAAACTACACCACGTGCTTTAATGCAGAGGGACACCAGTCTTTGGGTGTTACATACACTGGCCCAAGGAGGTCACACACACTCCAGTTAAAAGCAAGCTGGTATCTGGCAATGGGCTGAGGGAAGTGCTGCACTTTTTAACTTGCAAACACCCAAACTGAGACTAGGACTGAATTTATAAAAGGTTTTGGAGCAAACTCTGCCTACAAGCTCATTAATGAAGAACATAAACCTGCACAACTGCAATGTTTTGGAGAAAATTTCAGCTTCCCTTTTCCATAAACACTCTGCATCATGACAGCTCAAAGGCACTCCCTGGTTTTGGTCTGTTCTTTTAGCTGGTTAGCACTGAGCAGGCTGCAGCTCACAAGCACAGCTCTCCCACGGCTCACTGGTGCCACAAAATCTGCACCAGTTAGAGGTGCCCTCAAAACCACGGGACTCGCCACAGCGGTGAACACCAGCACTATCCCCTCGTATTTCAGTCCCAGTAACAAACAACCGTGTCCTGAGCTGCAGCCCAAGACACTCCTCCATTCACAGCTCACAAGGAAGCTGAGCAGCCGAGCTCTCTTTCCTAGGCCCAGCCTACAGCTCAAGCTCAGCCTTGGCTCCCCCCTTGTCCCAGGGATCTGGGGGCAGGGGGTCACAGCAGCCACCAGATGCCACCTCTGCACTGAGGCTGCTGGCAGTATGACAGTGCATGGCCATGGCCATACCACGGCTACCCCTCTCCCTTTACATTTCAGGCAGCTGAGACACAAGTTAAGGGAAGTTTTTAGAACTTCCTTTCTGCAGGTGACAGGGTTCCCCCACCTCTATTTACAGCCAATCATGGCTTATTTCGGGATGGACGCTCTGCTGGAGCAGCTCTGATCCCACTGCCCTGGCAGGGAGGTGCCAACCCCATCACTGGGATGCTCCTGCAGCACACCCAGACTAGAGAACCAGCCCAGCCCTGCCCGGCCCCGGGGGCAGCGGTGCTGGGGGAAAAGGGAAACACTCCTGTTTAAAGCCTATTTTGTATCAGCTGATCTTTTTCTGGACCAATTACCATGATGCAACAAAGTGAATGAGGCTCAAAGAACAAGTTGGGGCTGTTCTCTCAGATTTAGCATTCAGGCCGATTCCTGTGTTATTTTTCCAGCCCCGCTTTAGACTCCTGCTTACACTGATGCCATCCCACCCCATTCCTGGAGCAGAGAGCTGACCTGGCACAGGGCACTGTGCAGAGGGATCTGACCAAGCTTGATGTCAGACACCCGATTCTCCTCCATGGAGCTGGGTTTCATGCTCCTGGGCAAGGCTCCAGGGAATCCCAAACCTTTCTTTCTTTCTTTCACCAGCTGCTATAAGGAAAACCTAAGAAAGCAAGTCATTTTCCCATGGGAATCCACAGGATGGGTTATAGGAAACTCTGATATTTTCCAAATTACTCATGCAGAGCACAACACACTTTGCATCAATACCACCTGAAAACCTCACACCCAACCTGAGCTTACTTAAAGCTTTTACCCAAAAGATGACAATTGATGTGAACAGGAAAAGTAAAACCCCTGCAAGAGAAATGGTAACTTTCTAACAGCACTGGATACTACTTTGTATCAGGCTGTTCACTTTCTCCTTGGGAATTCATGGCTTGGACACAGGTGTACCTCCACTCTGCCAAGCCCCTGCCCTGCACCTGCATGAGCAGCAGAAGCACAAGGGAGGAGGCAGCAGCCAAGCAGGTACAGGGATCTGGAAGTCACACTGGAAAAGGGAGAAACACAAGGGAGATGTGCATTTCATGCTCTCCTTTTAAAGAGGTTGATCTCTCAGGAAAATTGCTTTAAATAGCTCAAGTGAACAAGGCTTTATAAATATTTACTACTGAAACACGTTGGCCTCTGGGCTTTGTGTGGGTCTTTGTTTCAAAGAAAAGGAGATGAGTTTGCAGTTGCAGACTCACCAGGTGACTCTGCCCTAACGCCTGGGTGGGGGCCAGAAGGGCACCTCCCCTGAAAAGGCAGGTTTGAGCAAAACCTAAGAGCAGCATGTGCCTTTCTCCTCCTTTAGCTTTCCAAGGGGATCCCCACTTAGTACTGGGGTGAAGGTGATTCCAGCTCCCGGGGTAATGCCAGAGCCAACACTGCATTTTAGGTTATTGGTCCAAATCAAGTGTCCTTGGGATGCTCTCATGATCCAAGCCCCAACTAACAACTCCTGCACCTACACAAACATCACAAAGGTACAGCCAGGACTCATCCCACATTTACCAAGTCATCAGCAGGTTTTCCTGAGACCTTCCCCAAAAGCTGCCAGCACCATCTCCAGTTTGCATCTGCAGTATCTTTAAGAAGAACATAATTTATTCACAAATCTGGGGCAGAAGACATTCCAGGTGATGCTCAAAAAACTCTTTCCAAAGGAAAAAAACCCTAAAAACTAGTAAAAATAAATCAATGTACTCAAATGAAACATTGATACAGTTTTAAGACAAGCTTGCTTTCCTTCTGAGAGAGACTCTCCTTGTCACTTGAAGTCATTTCCAGTTTGCATGAGTTAGATTGGCCAAAGATGCTTTTGCCACCTCATTTCTTACATGAATGTTTCTGCTTGTGGGAGTTCAGAATCCACCTCACTCTGTTAGTCCACCCACAAAAAAACCCAGTGCACATTATTTTAACTTCATTAAAACTCAGCTCCCCCAGCTTACAGACACGTGCTGTATAATGCAACCTCAGCTTTTTTTCCTCCTTTTTAAAATTAAATTTGGTTTCATTTATTTATAATTCAAAAGAAGATAATCAACCTGCTTGCAAAGTGATACATAAGGTCAACAGGCAAAATTGGAGGTGTACAGTGATGATGAACCAAGGCCAAGCCTTTATTCAATGCATGATATAAATAAGAAATAAGATAAACTGAGTGGACTTTTGTTACCTGACTAATGCTGCAATTCAGTGGATTGTTCTTTTATCTACAGACATAATTAAGTCAGAGTTGCTGCACTCTGCAACTCTGATGGCATCTGAGCACTCAGAAGAGGGCTTAGGGTGAGATGTGCCTGGTCTGTTGCAGCCCTACAGAAATGCTCTGCTCGACTGAGAAATTTTAAAATCGGCTCAGAAGCCACCAGAAAGACTCACTGTGCCACCACAGGGCCTCACCCAGCCAGCCTGGTGACGGACTTTGGTTTGTGATTGTCATTAGTGCAGCTGAAGCTGTACCACACCACAAATGTCCAATTGAAAATGTTGGATTTTCCCCCAAACACCCGCGGACTCCTCTGTTAGCTTAGAGGTCATCAGCTCTGCTGAGTGCAGAAGGTCTCGGGCTCTTAAAGGTCTCCCTAAAGGTTTGTAGGTTCAGTGCCACACTGACTACTGGCTGCTGGGAAGAGGGAAGAGTACAGGGCTGGAATGAAAACATAGAGAAGGCACACCAAATATTTAACTTGCTGAGGTTTCACAGTGAACTTGAGTAACCAGCTGTGAAGGGCTGGCTGTGCTGTGTGGCACCAGAGAGGAGCCCTGGGAGAAAGGGATGCAGGGCTCTGAGAGCAAGGAGCTGACAGATTTAAAGACATGCCATGATTATAAAACAGGCAAACACCAAGAGTATCCAGCCAGGAATTTGTAACCCGTGTTGTGACAATCCTTCCTTACTACCCAGGGAAGGATCAAAGCCACAATCACCCAGTGTGCAGCTGGTCTTAAATGCATGTTCTCACTGCCACAAAGGTAGAAAAGCACCCAGGAACACTTTAGAGTGGGTCAATGGACTGCAAATCCTCTACTGTATGTTTGCAAAGGGAAAACATTATGGATGAAGCTGTGGTGAAGCTTCTCAGCAGCAAGGACTCCAGGAGCTGTGACTAAGCAGAGATGGGTAAATTCGGTTTTAAACCTTATCAATAGTTCAGACAACGCTGTGGATGCCAGAACACCACAGCAATTGTGAGTTTTTGTGAGAACATAAACTATGCATGAGAGCCCTGTCCCCTCTAGCCAGGCTCTCCAGGAGGAGTCCAGTCAGGGTGTCCCCTCCTCTGAGCCCTTCTGCAGGACTGGCAGAGCCTGGCTGGGTGTCACTTGGGCTCCCCCTGCCACAGTCCCCTGGCACACCTTTGGGAACATACCAGCATGTTTGCTGTCACATAAACTAGCTGTCATCTTACTGGTGTGTGTGCAAGACGAGCTGCTGAAAGGTCCCTCCCTCTCCCTCCAAAGGGCCTGTGCCAACCTTGCAGCTGGATCAAATAAGGAAAAACCAATCAATCTGTGCTGCACACAGTGCAGAGGCTGTCCCTCTGCCTGTGCCACAGACTTTGGAACTGGAGCCCTTCTGCGCTCTGCTAAGCCCAGCCTAAGGCTTAGGCTTAAGTGCAGAAATTCATTTACCCCAAATGCCAGCAATAGCTGAGCAGTGTCCAATGGCGATTTGTTTATTCTACCAAGTCCCTGGGTGTCATAGATGTTACTAGTCCTTTTCCAAGATGGTTCATGCCTTTCCAAGTCATGACTGACACGGCTGGGGCATAGAAAGCCTTCCCCCTGTGTGTGCAGGCCCCATCTGGGGCTGCCCAGATCCTCCTGAAAGCTGGAACCACTGTGGGGGGAGAGCAGCCAGTGGCCAGACATCCCCATCCCTGCTGAGTATGAAGAAAAGGCAGAAGCAGCAACATGCAGCTAAGTCCCATCCTCAACAAGCCCAAGAGGAGGGAAGAGAAAGGAGGGAGGAGAAATGCTGGAAAGTCACAAAATTGAGACCAAAAGGTGGGCATAATAGCTCCAGGGTTGCTGGCAGATCAGCTACAGAATAAGAACATCATTCCCACTTCCAGTCCCTAGCATGCAAAAACCTCACTCCAAAACCAAGGCAAAGCCCACAAGACCTCTGTAAGCAAACCACACTCACACGTGGGGCTCACAGCAGCAGTTTGGACAGCAAAGACATTGGCAGAGGAGCTGGGAGCAGCCCTGAACCAACACCCTCCCGGGGAGGTTATTTCAGGGTGAAACAGCCCCCCACCCACAGGGTGTTACCCACAGGCAGAGTTTCCAGCAGAGCCTCTCCAGTGCCCAGCTTTGGGGGTGTACTGGAAGCATCACACAAGGTGAGGCCCAGAGCTATTCCAGAGCAGCTCTGCAGCACGATCCCGACACACAGCCAGGGCCAGACAAACTCACCGGCTTCTCCACCTGCTCTCCCTTGCACCAAAGTGGGCACTGGCCTCCTGGGACCCATTTTCTGGCAGAACCACATTCCACAAGACAACAGTGACTACACCCCCAACACCACGTTCACTGCTCCCTCTCATCACACCCCACATCCCGTACCTTTTTGTTTAAGAACCGCTTAGGGTGGGGATGGTCATGAAACGTCACCTACAGCGACTGAGGCCAGGGACCAAGTTGCTCCAAGAGCAGAATACAAAGCCAGGACACATTGTAAATGTGGTTTAGAATGTCTTATTTAGGGTTTTGTTGTTTTGGGTTTTTTTCCAAGCCCTCACCAGCCTGTGAGTAAAAGGGCAGAATTCACCTATCAGAACTGTTTGTTTGTGGGCAAAAGCTGATAGAGGAAGACTTGTTGCTTCACCTCTCGTCAAACGGGCACGGAAATCACAGGTGGCCAGGAGCTGCTGAAAGCATGTTTAGAGCAAACAGGTTTAACCAAATGTACTAATCCAACACCAAACCCACTCCCAGGCAGAAGGCAGCTGCTGGGGCCAGCATCCAGGTTATGCATGTACCCACAGATGCAGGTTTGAGATCATCTCATTCCATGAGTACTTAAAAAACAGGCAGCAATATCTGTAAGAAGATACCACAGGTGCATTATCTTCCACCCCAGCTCCTACTATGCACTTACCGAAGTAGTTACTGTCTCTGTCATCTGTAAGTGATACTAAATTGTTCAGAAAAAATGTGGTATGAGGGCATCAACATAACAGATGAAAAAAGGGAATTCAAGCTATTCAAATAACAACTGATGAAGTCACCCAACCTTAAAAAGTGTGTACAGCAGCACATTAACAGCAGCAATTTAACTAGTCAGCTCAGAGCTGTGAGCCACAGGAAAAATCCCTTCCAAACAACACATGAGCTCATCAGTTTGAGTCATGCATTCAGTTACCTACTCTTTAGAGAGAGAAACAAATTATCATCACCAACAACAGAGGTCAACCAAACACAGGTGGACTCGCCCCAGGTCTGTGCCTTTCAGTGTCACGGTTTGCCTCACAGTATTACTACTTTGTTTTGAGCAGGGTGATAGAAGTTCTATAACAGCATCATTGCAAAACAGCCCAGTTCCTGCCTGCAGAGCTGGGACTGAAGGTCAGCAAGCATGTGATTCTACCTCTGAGATCCTGTCCCGCACTATAGCTGAGCTTTGGGAACAGGATCAAGAGGTCTCGGTTGTCACTGGGCGTGCAGGAGACCAGGACCGCTCCCGCCCCCTGCTCCTGCCTTCATCACTTCCTGCTCACGGCAGCTCACACACAGCCCACCCTCGCTGCACCGCTCCCTGGGAGGCAACAGAGTTCCCCATCATTTCGGTGTGCAGCAGATGAGCGGGAGCTGGTTTGGGCAGGAGCTGAGCCCCACGCAGAGCCCAGGGCTCCGCACACGGCTCGGCTCCGCGAGCTCTGCCAGCCCCGGGGAGCTGCCGCGGCGCTTGGCAGCTCTGGGAGACATCCAACGAGCTGCCAAGCACCTCGTACTGACACACATGTAGAAACAGAGAGAGAACAAACGCCTTGCAATTATCTGTAGTTACCCAGATTTGTAGATTTTCTCTTGAAAAACATACTCCATCTTCCATTCATAGATGCCTCATTTCAACTGAGAGGGATTTCCATTTAGCCTGGAAGCCTTTCACAGGAAGCCTGCTCACATCAGTTCCCAGGCATCTTCATCTCCAGCTGAGAGGGCTTGTAGGTGGGGATCTCCGGCAAATAATTGCTTGTTTGGTTTTGTAACCAGCCAAAAGCAAAACACTGATTTGGAGACCTCTGAGAAGCCCGGATTTGCAGATTTCACTTGTCCACTGCCTGCTCCAAACCCAGCAGCGTTTGAGCAGCTACGTGGTCCTCACATAGAGGAACTCTGTTCTGGGCACGCTTAAGGGGGACAATTGCATCAGAAAACGGCATTTGAAGCCAGGAGCAAATCTGTTCCTAAAGCTCCAACAATTTCAGCAGACACCCGGGAAATCCCAGAAACAGTCCAAAGTCAGTCCGGAATCAGGGATGTGAAGTAGATTTGTGCTTTAGAAGAAAATCAAGAATGATTTTATGCACAGAAGCGACAACAAACAAAAGAGTTTCTTCATGCCTTGCAGTTCAGATCTCCATAAAAACTACACAGCTGCACACAGAAACAAAGGCAGCCTGTGAGGGAAATCAGAGGGCACCATAACAGTCTGCATTGTTGCTGGATGACAGTACAAACATCAAGATATGCTTGGAGACAAAAAAATCCCCAACACTCAAAAAATCCAAGTATTTGTCCAAAATACTTTCAATATCCTATCCCTTCACAGTTTCATTTCTGTGGACACTGTGCAGGGAAATGCTGCTCTGCAGCATCAGACCCTGGTGGCATCCCCACACCGGTGCATGCCAGGCTCAGGTGCACACCTGCTCACGGATCCTGCAGAGGCTGCCTCTGATCCCTGGGATCCCCATCCACACCCCAGCTGGCATCTCCAGGTTTTGCCAGCAACAAAACAGCATCTCCAGACCAACACTCCACACCCAAACACCCTGAGAGAGCTGCAGCCCTTCAGCTGGGTGTAGACAGGTTAAGCAGACACCTGCAGAGTTCCCGGAACAGCTACAGAAATTCCACTCCCCAAGAATTTCTCAGGCTCCTGCATTTGGTCTCGCTGCACCAAAAAAAACAAGCCCTGTGCCAGGAAAGGGCTGCTCCATCCTGGAAGCACCAGGATGGCTGCTAACATTGGTTTCACCTTTCCATGGGCTGTTTCCAACAACAACAAACCTCCAGGGACCTGACTTACAGTGCATGGCAGGTGTGCTCAGTGCTCCCTCCTTGTCCTTAAAGGATGGACTGGGCCTGTTGGCACAGCAAGCACCTCACTGCACACCTGTACAAACTCTGCTGCCTCACAGCAGCTCTCACCAGCCTGAAACCAGGTTTTCAAAGCCCAAATTGGAGCCTCTCAGATCCCCTCCTGACCTACAGGGCGAAGATCTCACCCCAGCTACCCTGGCAGCCTCTCTGGAGCACAACTTTTGCTGCCACCAGGAAAAAGCCAGCATTTGACATTTTTAAAATAGAAGAAAGTTCTGAATTTAAGCCTTCTAATACAGATGAGCCCTACAAGAACACAAGTGTGTCTCAACCCACAGAGGTGTTCCACAGCAAACACATTTGCTGGCAGGGTGAGCAGCACAGGTAAGGCTCTCAGGTAAGATCTACCCTGCAGAGTTTCACCTCCTTGTGCCAGAGCACATGCCTGCAGTTTCCTGGATGGATTTTACCACCAAGTTACTCAGGCAGTTTGACAATGTAAGAAAAATTACAGCTCTTGGGACAAGAGAGGATCTAAGATTAAGTAAATGATGGGCAAAATGATGGGGGGGGGGGTGTTGTTGCATTTTCTTTGTTTGTTCACTGTTCGGTTGGGGTTTTTTCCATCTAGTTCTGTCTCCAGCGCACGCAGCCTCCACTCCAGAACCATGGGCAAAAGGCCTGTTACAGGTGCTGTTACAGCTGCACTGAAGAAAACAAGGCAGGGTAATTTCTGTGTCCAGGACTGAGCAGGGAGCAGGGGCAATCACCTACACAGAGAGGCAAGTGGTACAATAAAACCCTCAAATGGGCCCAGGAACTCAGAAGCTGGGCTGAAAGCGAGTTAAAATCCCTAAAAAAAGATTTTTTTTTTTAAACCCTGCATTTTATTTAAAAGGTTACCCGAAAGATGCTCAGAACCTTCTGTTAAACTGCCATTTAAGTACAGCCTTTCAGTGTCCCCTTTCTGCCTGTCTCCTCCTTAACCACTGACGGTTTAACCAGCAAATATTATGTTTGAATTGCACGAGGATTTTTGTCCCAATTCAATGCCCAATACTGCACAGAACATACAAGGTATTAAGAATTTCAGGTGTTGTATCTATAGGAGAAGAGGTGTCAAAGTTGTAAAATGATCTAGCAATGTCTAGGATGGGCTGATGGAAATGAAACAAAGACGAGATAGAAAAGAGGAAGAAAATCTAAAAAGCTGTGGCTACGTAAAAATACTTTCAGCAAATAGAAGCTCTGTAGGAACAAACTATCTCTGAGGAACAAACAATCTCCGAGCTATGTTGCAACCTTACTATTTACTACAACTTTTACAGAAGCAAACAGACTCTTTGATGGAGGTTTCTTGCCTTGAGCCACCACCCTCTGTGCCCCAGGGTAATTTTCTTTCAGGTGAGTCTCACCTTACAGCAAAGCCTTTAGCAAAACAAAGCTGAAGGTTTTCATATTGGAGCTTCCCTCCTCCTCCAGTGCCTGCAATCACACAGGAATTGATATGACATAATGCTCCTGTAAAGCTCGAGCTGGAGTGCCAGAGGACAGCAAGGGGCAAAGGGAAAGAAAACCAGATTTGAACCAGCAAGGTTATAAAACCACAGCTCAAAGCCTCAGCTCAGAGCATAGCTATTCTCAAGTGCAATGGAAAGATGCTCTGCTGTTCCAAGACAGCGAGGCTGCAGAGGAAAATATGCCAGGGAACAGCTGGAAACAAAAGCTGAAGGAGGAGGAGGAGACCATTTTCCATGGTCTTTCCTATGCAGCTTAAATACCGAACCAACCAAAAACCCCCACACCAGGAGAGGTGTGGACAATGTTGGTGTGGAATCTGGGGAGAACAAAACCTGCCTGCTTTTTACAAACAAAAAACACAGAGAAACCTTTAATCCCAGTTATTAGAAGAACATTCCACCCATTTCAGCTTTGTACTGCTTGGCTCACATCACCTTTGTGCACTCAGGGCTCTGGAACATGTTAACAGCCATAAAAACACAGCTTTTATAGAGAGATTAGAGGTGCTGAGAACTCCGCAGTGCAATCCAGAACTTTGCAGAGTAGGTTCTCAGCTTTATAAAACCCCAACCCTCCTCAAAAGTTCTGCACAATAACAACCTACGCTGTTCTGCACCCCTAATCCTGACTAAAGAGAGTCACCAAACCTGCCAGGGACTCAGTTTGGGGGCTGGGTTTTGGCTTGATGGGGATTTTTTTGTTGTTGGCTTTGTTTTGGGATTTAAGTTTAAACTGCAGCTGGTTAGTCCCACAACAAGCAGAGCTGGAGGTTCAGCACTGTATCTTTGGAACTATTTTTCACACAAAGGTTATGTAGAAAATAATGGAGAAATAAGAGATGCTGGAGCTGTTTCTGAGTTGCCTGCCCTGATGAGATCAGCTTTGCATCTCTAATGACAGGGAAGTGAACATCCCTGAAGGACACTGATGCAAGCGCTGGCAGACAGCAGGAATTGCTGCAACAACCACTCTGCACTCTGCAAGCCATCCGAAGAGATTTCCAGCAGCACAACCAGCACAGTCCAGCTCAAACATTTCCTGCACATCAGCTGTGCAGCCACTACAGGAACGTGATGGCTGGGCTGCACTTGGAACACTTTGCCTCAATCCTCCTTGCATCAGAGTGCTAAAGCCTCGAACTAAAACATTATTCCAAAGAACAGTCCTGCCAGAAAACAAAGAGCAGTTTCCACTGATGTGCAGCAGCTGAAGCAGTGGGGCAGCCTGGCCAGCTCCTGTCTGCCATCGACGGGGACAGCGCTGCTCCAGCACAGCAGGACATGCCTGGTGGGACTGGGCCAGCTGAGGGAGGAGGAGGCAGCAAAGCAGCCCCAGAATCAAGGCTTCCCTCCCTGCTGATGCCAAAGAGAGCCCTGGCAGTGCAGCAGCACCAGGATGAGCACTCAGCTGCCATCTGAAGCCTGGGCTCAACACCTGCAGCTCTCATGTCTATACCCAGAAGGTGCCACTACATTGGTGCCGGCCCTGTCTGAGGTTTTACTGCACACGGGGTCACCCAGCAATTCTTGTCTGCTCAGGAGGGTAAGCCAGTATCAGGAGAGGTCCTGTGCTTACACGAGTTCAGGTTTAGAGCAGAGCTGCTCAGCCACACACTTTTTAAGGCTGTGAAAAGTGAACCAGTGCAGCAGGACCTCCAGCCAAACACAGCAGCAACACAACGGCCGCGGATCAGAAGCAAGAGACCATCTCCATGGTCAGTCTTGGAAACTCAGCAGGCAAGGAGCAGAAGCACTGGGAAACATCTCCTCACATGCCCTCCACTGCAGCGAGGAGGATGAGACAAAGTGTCTCTTCACTCCCTCCCTGTGCACGCTGCTGTGGGACAGGTGAGCTCCTGGTTGGCATGGACCTATCGGGGAGCTCCTGGTTGTGCACTGGTGCCTGAGGGGTCACAGGGAGAGGAATTGCTGTAAAGGAAGACTTGAAAGGGACATCTCAGGGATCTCCAGATTCAGACAGCTGCAGAAAAACAACCAGAGGGAAAAGACACTCAAATAAACAACCTGGTAATTAACAGCAGTCCCCAGGCAAACAGTGGCGGCTGGAGGGGACCAACCACCTCCAAGGGCTGGGCAGTGTCTTCAGCTGCCTCTCCCGTTCCTCCTGGCCAGGAAAAGGGCAGGCAGCTGCATTGCCCCAGCCCTTGCTCCTGCATGGAACCCCAGCCCTGGTGGGCTTGCTGCTCCTGCTGCCCAGGACCTGAATTCCTGCACTTCTGCTATGGGGGAAGAGCTACTGGGAAAGATCCAGTTTTCACCTGAACCACAAAATCTGTCGGTAGCTATTGCATTGAGCACTTCAGGTGCCTTTTCCCTAACATTGCCTTGGGTCTGGGTAGCAGTGGGGTACCAGAGCACCTAAGGATGGTGCTCGAATAAAGGTACTAAAACTCAGCCAAGGGACAGGGTTGAAAGAAGGTGCTGGGGCTCAGTGCATTAGGGCTGGTGCCAGCACTGCTCCTGTGCAGAGCAGGGCTCTCATTTCAGCTTCCGTGTGCTCATTGCAAGATCAGAGTGAGGACATTGGCTGCATCCTCATCACTTTTTTAATACAAGCTGAGGACAGGGAAAATAAAAATAAAAATCCACCCCCTTTCCAGTCAAAGCCATCTGCTCCAAAACACGCTCTGCTCTCTCCCTAACACACATTTCTGCTTTCCTGTGGGAACAGCAGCAGGTGAGGGGGAAGGCAGCCGCAGAAAAAGCCCTCCATCATGTGAGGAGGGAGCACATCACCCTCATGTCTGCGTGGTGAGCCCAGCCCTGGCCCTTTCCTGGGCACCGTCACTGCCTCACACGGCAGCGCTGGCCCTCGTGCCTGCCGAGCACAGAGCGCTGCCCTGACTCACCTGGGGCTCAGGGCTGGCTGCTCCAGCAAGCCAACAAACCAGCCGGGTGAGATCATTTCAGCACATGAATAACCAGCTATTCGAGAGTGGATGTGTGACACGGTGGTGACAAAGCCATGGGTCCCTCAGGTGAGGAGCAGCCTCGTGCCCCTTATGCTGGGCACGCACACCACCCCTACTTTCACATGCAGCTCCACCACATCTCATGTCCCAAACCACCCTGTGACCACAGACATTTCTGTCCTGCCTCAGTACTTGGGGATGGGTGAGGACAGACCCCAAGTGAGCTGTTTAAAGACCAAAGTGAAAAGTGATCTGTGTAGAGGACTCATATCCACAAGTAAAGCACAGTTTCACTCCGAGTCTGGTGTAACCCCTTGGCTCATGGCACAGGAGCCAGAGCAGCCCCTCCCTGCACCTGGGGAGAAGGAGCCAGTGCTGGCAGCAGAGGGCACTCAGGGGAAATGCAGGATTTTTTGGTTCCCAGGTGAGATCCTCCAGCTGTCCAGAGCAGCAGTGAGGCTCTAAAAACAGCATCCTGCCTCCACAACTACAGATTTGGGAAAGGGAGGGTGAAAGCTGGGAAGAAGGACAACACTGGAAGCCCAGAAGAGCATTAATGTTCTCCCCATCAAAACACTAGTAGGAAGGCTTAATTCAGGGTCTTCTGTGGATGGCCAAAAAAACCCAAAAGCTAAGTCCAAATCAGTTACAATACCCAGCCACAGGACAAAAACAACACTCCCTGTTCCTCACAGGGAGTGTGCTTGGCCGATGCTACTGGAGACTGATACACTCCATGCTGATAGCTCCAGCACGAGCCTAGCAAGAAACACACAAGTGACAACTGGATCTCCAATTCCTCCTCAAAATGCCACCTTAATGTCACTAAAAGTTCCATACTCAGGGCCCTCACAGCTTGGCGCAGCAATGGTCAGGGCATCCCTCACACCTCCTCCTGCAACAGGAGTAACAACCACCTCTGCTCCCACAGAGCAGGTTTATTCTGCCAGCAGTTTAAAGAAAGGACATTGCTGAGGCCTTGCTATGCACCACAGGAACTGCAGGGGCTAATTTAAGATGTGCCCGATTTAGAACGAGGTGCCAAGCTCCAAGGCGGTGCTGAGAAGTGACACTTCTGTTCAGGGATCCTGAAAAAGGATGGACAGAAGCACCTATGGTGCTGTATGACAGACACAGCTCCCGCTGCATCCAAGGCTCTTGGATACCGGACACAGGCAGGCACAGGCTGCTTACAGCACCTAAAAGCCAACAGAAAAAGGGCTTTTCATCTCTCAGCTGTGTGCAGATCCAACACCCAGATGCCCATGGAGAAGAGAGGAATCCCTCGATCCCTTTTCTACAGGCTGGGTAAGAGCAGCAAAAATACAGAGCTACATTTACAGAGCTTCACTTCTTAGGGTGTGCCTTCCCTGAGCTGGAAGGACAATCCATTCCATGCTGCATCACAAAACCTGGCTGCTTACAACTGTTTCCACACAATAGAGTAAAACAGCAGATCCCAACCAGACAGAGAAGGCAAATGGCTCCCTCCCCTCCCTGCCAAGGTCAGGGACCTGAGCTCCACACGAGATGTCCCCACCACAAGAGCAGCCCAAAGCACACACCAGCACAAGCAAGTTGTGCGTTCTGGACTGACCAAAATAGTGGTAGATGATACAACACTCATTTTAAATTGGGACGTGGGATCTGGGAGGGGATGAGGAAGAGGACAATGTGCTTACAAGCAGATTTACAAACAGAAGCTCCATATAACATTCCAGCATTGCTGTTCTGGGATGGCATTAGGTACGTGTCAAAGAGAATGCCAGGCTCAAGCTGTTCCCAAAATCCAACAGCCTTTGCTCAGGGGATGGTGTCTGTCAGGGCAGGGGAGCAGCACGCCCTGTCAGCACGTCCCAGCTGTGCCAGAGACACAGGGAGTTCCACTGCCAAGGCTGTCAGCAGCATCAGCAGGATCAGATTCACTTGGATATCAAAGCCACTCCAGCTGATTATCCTAAAGGTGCATCGCTTCCCAGAATCAACAGAAGGAGAAACTATCAGAGCATATATTACTGTGAAACAACAGTGTGTGACCTAATTCTCTAATTAGGAATGGGCTAAATTGCCCACAGAGGACAAGGGAAGGTTCTGAAATTATTCACTGAGATTTCTTTTTCCAACAAAAAGATGCTGGTATTTAGTTGCTACAAAACAGTGGGTTCTGAGACAAAGGGACTATAGCCATAGCCAAAATCCCAGTTCTTTGGGTTTCATGCCTATACCAAAGACCCCACTTTACTCACTCTTTACTCCTACCCTGTCTGCTTCAAGCCCACTTCAGTCAGGAGACAATTCCAACTGTAACACTCACTTAAAACAACCACCCCGTTACACTCCGCATAGTAAACACCAACCCCTCGGAGCAGTTCCACAGCTCCCAGGTGAGGCAGGTTCTCCAGAAACACAAACTCTCTTCAGGGAAGCTCTAAAGCGCCCAGCACCTCCTCGAAGGCAAACCACACCAGCTCAGCCAGACACCCGAGGAGATGAACGATACCAAAGGCTTCTCCTTCCCGAAGTGCTGCTCCCATTTCAGAGGCAGCTCCACTTCTGAGTCACTACCTCCCCGTAAATCTCCGTGGAGCAGGTGCGCACTTGCATCAGCTCCTGGAGAGCTGCTGGTGGCTCCAAGGACCGAGGGCGGTCGGGGCCGTACCGCTCTGCATGCTCCGAATTTGGCCAGCACGGAGCACCAAGGAGTTCCTGATTTCCTCATACAGGCAAAACTCGGCACCACCTGCTCCTGCCCTGGGCTGCAGTGATGATGCAGGGAGGGTCTGAGCCCTTGGGGAGGTTATTGTGCACGGAGGAGGGGGAAGGATGACAGATTGAAACCCACAGCAGGACCCACACCCCGCCAGGCCGTGCTACACTGTAACTGCAGGAAATGCACCGCGCCACTCCTTGGCTCTTAATTACGGTCTTGTGATACCGTAGTTAATGGTCTGTCAGGGGCTCCATTAGGAACCTCGACGCCGGCAGGAGGTGGATCAGCCAACCCGGCCGCTCCCGGTACAGCCACCGAGCCAGAGCGGCTCCGGGCTGGGAATCAGGCTCCAGTTCTTTTGTTACAGCCCCTGCTTCCTCTGGGAACGGCTCGGTCCTTGTGGCAGCCGGGGAGAGGGAGGGCAGCCCTGCCCTGCGAGCGGCACCACTTGGGAAGGGTCCGGCTGCGCATCCAGGGATTACATCAGACACCAGCCCCTCTACCCACATTCTCCTCTAGATTTGGGGCATTTCAAGGAGCTGAGGAGGCCTCTGAGCTGCCTGCCACGCGCTGCGCTCCCAGTTAATGGAAAAAAAAACAAAAAAAAAAACAAAGGAAAAAGCAAAACAACCCCTCCCTGCCTGCCAGCTCGGTGCTGGGGTACGGCCCTCGCGGGTCTCCGCGGGATGCGGGTGACAGCAACGGCGGGGGGAGGTGACAGCGACAGGGGTGTGACAGCGATGGGGGTCCTGCGGCCCGGTTCCCCCCCAGCCCCCCTTACCGTTGCTGTAGGCGTAGGGGGACTCGGAGGCGCCGTCCTGCAGGCTCTCCAGGATCTCCCCCTTCCCCACGTCGCTGTCGCCCACCAGCAGGAACTTGAGCAGGTAATCGTAGCTCTTCACCGGGCTGCCCTGGGTGCCCATCCTGCCTCTCATCGGCGGGGCGGCCCGGCCCGCATCCTCCGCCTGCCAGCCTCGGGCTGCGGCCTCTGCCCCGCCGCCGCTCACCACCGGCCGCGCATCTTCCGCCGGGGCCGCGCTGGGACCTGCGGCGGAGGAGGAGGAGGAGGAGGAGGAGGCGGAGGAAGGGCCTGGCCCGGCCCGGCCCCGCAGCGCCCCCGCCGCTGACACGGCCCCGCTCCGCCCCCCACCCGCACAAAGCGCCGCCGCCCCACGGGGCCCCGCGGCCCGAGCCCGCCCCGCCCCGCCCCACCGGGCCGCAGCACCGCGCTGGGTCAGCCCCAGCTCCGGTCCCACCACCCACCTCAGCCGCGCCGGACCGCCCCCGCCTCACGGACCCGCCGCGTCCGCCCGGGCCCAGGCGGTGCCTCGGCCTCGTTCTCGCCGCTCCCATAGGCTGAGCCGTGCGTCAGTCAGGAATGGCCCCGCCTACTCCACAAACTCGCCGTTTCCATAGGCTTAGCAACACGTCAATCAAAAACGACCCGCCCCGACGCGCCCATCAGCGTTCGGGGGCGGGGCCAGCGGAAGGCTGGACGGCTGCGGACTACAGCTCCCTGCGTGCCTTGCGGGAAGCGGGGCATGATGGGATAGTGAGTCGGGCGGGGGGAGCACCCGACGGGGGGAGAGGCACCCGGGATTGGGAACCCGGGACTGGGAACCCGGGACTGGGAACTCGGTACTGGGGAATATCCGGGTGTGAGGGGCACTCAGATGTTATCCAGGAAGGCCGGGCACCCAGGTATGAGCTGGGCATCCAGGTGGGAGGGGCACGTAGATGGGGGGCCATCCAGATGTGTGGGGCATCCAAGAAGAGGCGGCACCCAGGATCTGGGGGCATGCAGGTGTGAGACGTGTCCAGGTGGGTGGGTATGTGGAAAAGAGGGAGGGAGTATAGGTGTCCTCCACGAGGAGGGGTAATCCAGATGTGGGGTGAGAGTCCAGGAAGAGGGGCACCCACGATTTGGGGGCATCCAGGTGGGTGAGCGTCCATTTTAGGGGGGGCATCCAGGTGCAGGTTCTGGGGGTGGGAGGTGTGTGCACCCCATTGTCGGTGGCGCAGGGGGCGGCCATGGTGACATCCAGCATGTCCCCAGGGAATGGGGATGGCCGCGGGGCTGTGGATGCCAGGCCGAGCCTGTAGCCAGGAAGGGCTGCCATACCCACTCCGGGACGTTGTCCACTGGAATCCCTTGGCACTGGTCTGACATCCCTGAGGAGCCACTCCCAAAACCAGTCCCAGGGGATTCCCAATTGGGAATCCCAGGGGATTCCCAATGTGGAGGATGCTCTCGCTGCTGTCATTGCTGACAAATCCCTGTGCTGAACAAAGCATCCTGCTAATCTCTCCAGAGCTGGGCATTTCACCTTCGCTGTTGCCAGCCTGGCTGCTTCCAATGAATCCCATTTAAATGACCCGTGTTCCCCAGCCCAGCGAGCACCACAGATGCCCCTCAACCCCAGCTCCTCGGGGAGTTCCTGGTGGCCACTCTTGCCAGAGAGCCCTGGGAAGGACTGAAGAGCATGGCAAGGTCACTCATGGATGGAGAGGGAGAGGGGATGGATTGAGGAGCGATGCTTTTATACAATCACGGAATGGATTGGGTTGGAAGGGACTTCACAGACCACCCAGTGCCACCCCTGTCATGAGCAGGGACACCTTCCACTGTCCCAGGCTGCTCCAAGCCTCATCCAACCTGGCCTTGGACACTGCCAGGGATCCAGGGGCAGCCACAGCTGCTCCGGGCACCCTGTGCCAGGGCCTGCCCACCCTCCCAGGGAACAATTCCTTCCCAATATCCCATCCAGCCCTGCCCTCTGGCACTGGGAAGCCATTCCCTGTGTCCTGTCCCTCCAGCCCTTGTCCCCAGTCCCTCTCCAGCTCTCCTGGAGCCCCTTTAGGCCCTGCAAGGGGCTCTGAGGTGTCCCTGGAGCCTTCTCCTCTCCAGGTGAACACCCCCAGCTCTCCCAGCCTGGCTGCAGAGCAGAGGGGCTCCAGCCCTTGGAGCATCCCTGTGGCTTCCCTGGACTTGCTCCAGAGTCCTTCCCTCCACCCTCACAGGGAGGGGGGAGGTGGCAGAGCTCTGGGATGGGGAGGCTGCCCCCTCTTCGGTAGTCTCAGTCTGGCTCCCTCTCCTCTCCCACAGCCTGAGGGTTCATGGGCTGCCCTGGAGCCATATGCTGCGAATCCCTTTGGGAAGGCCTGTTCTGGTGAGGGGTTTGTGTCCCATGGAATCCTCACCCTCAGCTGCTCAGTTTGGCTTCTCCACTGGCAGGGGCCAAACAGAGCCCCCTCTGTGCCCTCTCCCACCTCTTGAACAGCCCAGTGAGAGCACAGATGGAGGAAACAAAAGAGCAGCTAAAGCAAACCCAAAGAGCAGATGTCCTCCTGCAGCCACTGCCACTCCTGGCCACTGCATTCCCAGGGTAAAGGGGCTTGGAGGGTAAAGCCTGTGGAGAAACACCCACCCCAGGGCACAGCCTGGTGAGTGGAGTAGGGGAAGGGGAGAGGGGGAACCTGTGGATCTCCAGGAGGAGAGAAAAGCCTAATTCCTGTACTACAGTCCATTGGATCCAAAGCAGTGGAGGTGGACATGAGGATGATGGGCAGGAATCTCCTCTATTTTATATCTCTTAGCCTCTGGGTCTGAGTCCTGCTGCCCCACAGGGCCAGCCAAAGCCCTGTTTATGGCTCGCTCATTGAAGGGATTTCTCTTGTCTTTGGTGGGATGGTGGGAACCAAACAGCGCCCAGACTGGTGGGAACTGTGGCAAGAGGTGGGAGGCAGAGTGAGAGGGGCAATCCTGGCAGAGGGGTGACCTTGGCAGGGGCTTGCTGCAGTGTGGGGACTTTGTCACAGCCATGCACTCAGCTGGGACAGGGGAAAGGAGAAAGGAATGGAATTCAAGGGAGTGACTACTCTGGTGCGAGGAGGGAAGGAGTGGCTGCAAGGACCCGTCATTCCCAGGCACAGCTTGGGCTCCTGCTTGGATTGTGCTGTGCTGCAGAGGACTGTCCCCCGTCCTGCCCCCTCACACTGAACACACCACATGGGCAGGCCCATGGGGAAACAAGGAACCCCTCTCTGAAACACAGGAACACCCAGAGCTGGAGGAGCATCACCTCAACCATCTCCCAGGCTTGAGGTGGCATTCATTGGATCCTCCTTGCACAAGCTTTGTGGTTTGGCCTTGGCAGAACAATTACAGCTGGACAAGTGCCAAAATACCCCCATGTGTGAGAGAAGAGGCTGAGGAGCCACCCAGCCAGGCCCTGGGATGGGGATGAACAGCCTGCCTGGATCAGCTGAGCCTCCAGCAGCCACCCTGCCCTGTCCCCGTGCTGCTGACAGCCACACTGTGCTCAGCAGCAAGTCAGAGTAGAGGGAAGGGCTGGATTTTTCTCCCAACATCTTTATTCTGGTGTAATCAAAATCCATTTAAGTTCTGATTAAAAGGTTGAATTAATCAATCAAACCTATCAGTAGAACAAAGTTTTCCATCCCTAAACTCACACACAAGCACTGATATGTGCAGCATCCCTCATCCCTGCTGCCACTGGCACTGCTGGCATTGTCACTGCCCTGCTGGCACTGCCATTGCTCTGCCCAGCACTCCTGCCTGCAGAACTGGAGCTGTCATGAGCCCGAAGCCAGTCTGGTTCCTGATCCAGGGCTTGTTCCTGGACTGGTGCACGAGACTGGTCTGTGTTTCACATCACCAGGCTGCGTTTCACATCAGGGCTGCAGTGGGAAGGAAGTCACCTTCAGCTGGGGTTAGTGGTGACATTTAAAGCAAACACTGTGTCGCACTTTGCTCCTGCTGAACGCCTGCTGGTTCACGTGAGGGAAGGAGAAATGCACAGCGGGTTTGAACTTCCTCGCCAAACTTCACTCACACACTTTTAATGAAACTCTCAATGAGTCACTGCTCTTTTATAATACTTTACTTAAAACCAGAAAACCCTGTGAGGAGGATTGGTTACAAGAGCTGTGAAGTTCTCACAAACTTCCCCAGTGCCAGATGTTAAATAACACAGTGGATGGGAGAGGAGCTGCAGCCTCTCCCTGCCCCGAGCTGGCCCTGGGTTCTGCAGCTTCCCCCAAACACCTGCACTGCTCCCAGCCCCAGCACCTGCCTGGGAACACAGGGGGTGTGTTCTGTCACCTGCAGCACTCATCAGTGCAGGAACACTCCTCACATTCAGCTTGCTGAGATGGTAAACGCAGAGTCTGAGCATTCCTGGTTTGAAGTCCAGGTGTGGATAAGGACTGGAGCCAAAGGTGACAGACTAGCAGCAACTCCTAATGCAAGCTGGTGAGCCAGAGGCAAAGGCGGTGGGCACTCTGCTCTCATCCAGGAACGCAGATCAGCTGCCCACGTGAGGCCTGGATTGCTCTGAACGTGTTTATCCTGCACCCAAAACTCCCGATGCAGCTGCAAAGCCCTGTGGCCTCCTGTCACATGGAGGATCAGCTGAGATCCAGACCCATCCCCTGTGAGTGCACAGCACACTCACCCTGCAGAGCCCCAGGGCTCCACACGTGCAGACCCTGCAGACCTGGACACTGCCAGCTTTGGGGTTCTGCTGCCCAAGCTCCCAGAGCTCCCACTGTGAGCTCAGCACAGGCAGGAGTGAGGCTGGAGAGAAAGTGCTCTCTGCTACCAAGTCCAGAGAAGGACCAAGGAGCAGGTCAGGGATCTGAGTCAATGCACAGGCACCCCCCTAAGCAAGGCTTCAGCCCCCAAAAGGCAAAGGAGCTGCTGAACAGTCCCTGAGGAGGGGGAACAGGAGCAGAGATGACACAGGACTGCTAATGCTCACAATCACTGAGGAGATCTGAGTTACCGTGTCACCGAGCTCTGCACTACACAGGGACAAGGGGCATGAACTGAAACACATCAAACCCTGCCTGAGAGCAAGGGACACCTTCTCACTGTGGGGGTGATCAAGCACAGGCACGGGTTGTCCAGGGAGGTGTTGGAGTTGCCACCCTTGGAGATATCCCAAAGCCATCTGGACACGATCCTGGGCAACCAGCTCTGGGTGGCCCTGAGGGAGCAGGGGCTGGACCAGACAATCCCAACCCCCACCAGTTTCCCATGATGGTGTAACCAGCAGGTCTAAGCATAAAGGGTAAATCACTGAGGGTTAGAGCTAAGCAAGAAGATGGTGTTGGAGCAGCAGGAAGAGGCAGCAGAGGGCAGAAGGAAAAGCAGCTCGTTCTCTGCAGGATGAAATGCAGATTTCCCTGCCTTACACTACTGAAAGTCAACATATGGGTTGTACATTCGTGCAAGAGTCTTTGTGTGGGCCTGAGCAGGGCACAGTCCAGCTGCAGCATCAGGGAAAACTCCCAAACCCATAACCAGAGCCTTCAGTGCAGTGTAATTACTGAGGTTTCCTTTCAGCATCATCACATGCTGTCCTAGTTAGGGGAAGAAAGTATTTCTCCAAGGCAGAATTTCTCTCTAGGATAGCGTTTTTCACACAGTTTCCTTCACAACCCCCCTGCCTAAGTAAAGAGGGGGTTTGTGGCAGCACTGGGAACCAAAAGGTGGGAGAAATAATAATAAGGAAATGCAGTATTAAAAAAAGTCTGTAAGATTAGAGTCTTTGACTGATGGCTGGCAAAGCCTGCGTGCTGCCTGCTATAAGGGGTGCGTGGTAGGAATGGGAGATCTGGAATCTTTAACTACTTCTCATCCAAGGGCTGCTCTGGATAGTATAAATCTGAGGATAAATCAGAGCCAGAGCCTCACCAGCAGCCTCTTCCCTGAGGAAATGCCAGCGCTGGGCCAGTCTGTGCTCCCATGGACGATGATGCTGATTCTAACTTCTAATTAGAGAGATGACATAAGGTCAAGTGTTCTTGAGCAGGATGTCTGCTGTGTTGTTGTAATGTCTCTGCACAGAGTCGGAAAAGGGTGGGGGAAGACTCTTCCACAGCAGGGACTGGAAAGGAAGAGGAGAGACATGGCAAACCTCCAGCAGAAGAACTCAGATACCATCACGGGCAAGGAGAACGCCCAGTGTGAGGAGCAGAGGCAGCTCAGGCACCAGCTCCGGGTGACACAGGAGAACTGCACCTACAAGGAGCTGCCACTGCCCAGCTGGGCTGCTCAAGGTTCCCTGGTGCAGAAGACTCGGGATGTCAGCTTTGAGGAGGAGCTTGATATTTCCCCACCCCAGAGTCAGTATCAGCCTTCAGTAAACAAACCCAACACTGGAACATCTAAAACATCCATCAGGCTCCCAATAGCAAGGTCACAGTTGCTGGTTTTCATGGCTCTGTGCTATCTCTGGGGCTTTCAGGGCATTTGATCCCAAAGGACCATGATTAGGACCATCATGAACTATCTGGTCTCACAGAAAGATTTTAAAAGTCAGGATATTAAAAACATTATTTTCACAAGACCAAAAATACAAAGTTTCTCACAGCAGTCAGCAAACTGAACTGTGCAGGCATGGGAGGAACCAGGGGATATCATTTACGAGCTCCAGGGGAAAGATGAGAGGGAGTTAAAGTGTAAACCTGCTCTGCTCAGTGCCAGGTGAGGATGGGGCTCATGACTCTGACTTCAGCTGAAGTGAAAATGTTATTTACACCATTCATCCACCAAATGCATCAGGGGTTAGCTTGCAGTTATTCCCACCTGGAGTGCAGAGAATTACTCAGGCAGAGATAATTCCAAGACAAGAAGATGCTGCACAGGAGTTTTAAGCACGGATCATCAAAGAACAAGATCTCTCCAGTTTCTGGCAGGGATGTCCCAGCCAGAGCCTGCAGTGGCAGATGGTGAGGGGGGTTTGCCACACTGGCTTTCTTCAGTGATGTGCCCTGGCTCAAGGTGACAGGGCATCATGTAGTGCCCCTGTAGTCCTGCCTCCCTCACATGTCCCTAAGAAACCTCGAAGGCCTTGGAGCTTTGCCTGCTAAGGAATGTCTGGACCCTGCACCTGCCCGCAGAGCTTCCTTTTCTCCTGCTCAGGCTATGCCTGGAGAGGCAGTGACTGCACCACGAGGGGCTTTCAGCAGCTCCAGACAACCCAAATACATCTGGCCAGGGATATCTTACAGCAGGGGGGCCATAACCCTTCTGTGACAGCTGCCAGCACATGGATGAGACACAGGGCTGGGGTAGGAAACTCTTACCCTGCCCCAGCAGTGCTGGCTGAAGGCTCCTAAAGCCCCAGGACACCTTGCCTTGCCAACACCCACTGCAATGCAGGGGCAGCCATCCAGAGAAGGGCTGGGCACTGCAGCCACAGCACCTTCTCCTCTTCCTCCTCCATCCTTGGCTCCTTGGCCAGCCAGGGATAAAGGAGCAGGATCCAGCACAGCCCTCACCTGCCAGTGCAACAAGCAGGGTACAGTGACACTGGCTCCTTGCTTGAGCTGGGGCAGAGGAACAAGCAGAGCTGGAGGAAGTGTATTTTGGGTAAGGACTCTATTTAAATTACACACAACCACAGCATGCCCAGTGGGACATCACCCTCCAGTGCACAGGCACCCTTTCCAAGAGAGAGAATAGGAGACACACCAAAATGAGACCAGGACATGGAAAGCCAAGCAGTGCTGCACTTTGAAAACATATCCAAAGCGGAAAACTCCCCTAAGAGAAATCCCAGAATCATGATCCAACAGTCTGTGCTTCTGGGCCTCCAGCCTCACTCTTTCAACCCCTTCTCTGGTGCTACAGTGGGGGTGACTGCAAGCCCTCCTAAAAAGAAATTAATAAATATCCCATGAATTCAGACACCCAGCTGTTCAGTTTTCAGTGTAGGACTCCATGAGCTGATTCTCCACATGGTTTTGGTCAGCTGGCTTGAAGGCTGAAGCACAAAAGGTCCAAAACACCCTCTGGCTGAATGCACCACAGCATTGTGGCTCTGCTATGGCCCTGTGAGCTGATGTGGAAGGAGAAATTCATCACCAAACCATTTGGGAGCTGCTTCCTCCATGATGCTGAGCACTGGTTTCATGAGGCACTGATGGGTTCAATCTTTTGCTTCCAAAATAATCATTAGCATAATATACAAACACAGTGTAGGGGAAGAGAAAGTTGAAAAATAATGTTTAAAAATACTTGCCTTTAAAAATTCAGCCCTTCCTATGTTACCAAAATCTATTTAAAGGGATGGTGCAGTTGCTGGCTCTGAGAAGCCTTTGGTCCCAAAGCATCAGGAGTCAGTATGTTTTTCAGGTCAAGTTCTCAAGCTCTTCCACTGTCTTTAGTTCTGCTTCTCTCCTTTGTGTTTCCAAGGGTAGATGAGCTCTCCAAGGAACAGTTTCTTGCAGAGAGATGCCCAGGAGTCCCTGGGGTAGCAGCTGTAGGTGGGCAGTCTGTATGTCTGGACCACACCTCCGTAGGAGAGGGGGTTGATCTGTGCAGAGAAAGAGGGATAGCAGCAAGAGAAACATCAGTCCTGCTCCTCACACACATCAGAATCCCTCCCTGGCTTGCTAAGGCTGTTTATCCTTCTCCAACATCCCCCAACATCAACAAATTGAGCTTGGCAAGGGGTGTTACCAGAATCATTTCCAAGCAGAGGGGCAGACAAGCACCGGCACGAGAGCTGGGGGAACGAGAGAGGCGTGTGTTACACACCAGAGTGGAGGGGACAGTGGCTGGAGAGACAGCAACAGAATCACAGAGTCATGGAATTTTTTAGTTTGGAAAAGACCTTTAAGATCATTGAGTCCAACCCTTAACCCAGCACTGCCAAAGCCACCACTAACCCGTGTCCCTAAATGCCACATCCACACTGCTTTTGAACTTCTCCAGGGATGGAGATTCCACCAGTGCCCTGGGCAGCTGTGCCAGCGTCTCACCACCCTTCCAGTGAAGAAATGTTTCCTAATATCTAATTTAAACCTACATCTAATACTGCACTGGGGATGCACTGGGACTCCAGGAACCCCTCTGGAATAGACCAGTTTAGCTGTACCTGTTACGAGCCCTCAGCCCACAGCTGTGCATTAAGTTAAACCTGGTATCACCCGAAACCACCCAGTGGAACCAAGTCCCAGCACGACAGGATCACACCACAGAGCTCCTCATCACCATTTTCAATTAAGTCTCCTTGGCTGAGTTCATCTCTTTTAATTTGACTTCAATCACCACCCCAAGCCTGTACCTACAGAAGTTCTGCCTATGGTCCCCAGTTGCTGCATTGACCTTTTGAAGACAGGGATGTGAACAGACACATTAACTGTACAAGGGGTGACAGAGGCACGTTAGACCTTGGGAATGCTCATCCCAGTGAAGCACTCAGGGCAGGGAGACAGGTGAAGTCCACAGGACGGACCCGGTGTGGCCAAGATCTGATGCATGAAAAGGATGCACAGCACAGTCTCCAAAAGAGCAAAAAGATTGCACAGAAATGGTGGGGCTCAGAGCACAGACCACAAGAGATGCCAAGGGCTGGGGACTTACAGAGGCAGGGAAAGCTTGGCCAGTGGAGAGGAATGAAAGGACATCCTTCTCTAGAAAAAGGGTTCAGCTCTGCTGGAACCAACCAAGCAGCTCTGGGAAAGGAGACAGTAATTCACAGCACAGAATCCAGCCACAAAAGGAAAGCGAGACAGCAAAACCCATGCACAGAGTCACTACTTGGTCAAAGCTGAATATTTCTTTTGTCCACTAAAAAGCATCTGGGTTTCTGGGAGTTTGCCTGTGCCACCAGCTTGCTTCAGCTGTCTGGAGCTCATGGAGTGGTGAGGGATGAACTCCCAGTGCCTACAGAGATGGAGCTCTTGGAAAGGGGGTTGAGCTAATAGTTCATTAGAATTAATCCTGGAGACCTTTGTCAAATTAGTTTCAAAGTACAAGATTGCTCAAGCAGAAGGGGGAAATGCCTGTACACAGAAGCATCCATAGGAAGTTTAGGAAAAAGGCCGGGGCAGCTGCTTGCAGGGAAAATTATAAGGAAAGAGTAAACAGGGAAAAAAAAAAAAGGGCCAAAGAAACCTGTCCCCAGAACTAGCAGCCGTAAAACCCGAGTAACTGTTTCTGCCCATTTCCTCAGCTGTAGGCAAAGCAGAGTGTTTTAAGTGCAAACATGCTGGGGGAGGAGGACAGGAACTGCTGCTCTACAAGGGAGAGACACAGTGAGTGTTCCTTTGACTATCCGCTGTGTGGGCTGGAAGGTCTGGACACAACATTTGTGGTTGAGAAGCATCCCTGGGCAGAGTGGTGATACCCAGGGGTAACACTGGCCCTGCAGTAACCAGGGCTTTTTACACCCACAGCAAATCATGTCCCTGCCTCTCCTGGTACAAATGGAAGTAAACAGGCAAAACTCACTTATAAGTGAAGGGGCAATATTTGTTCTCCTTATGAAAGTTCTGTAAAGCTATAACAAACCCTGCTTAGAATATCCATCCTAATGGAGCTGCTCCCTTTTCCCTTCCTCTGTTGTTCAACCCTTTCCAAAGCAATTGCTGGGCAAGATGAGACTTTCAGCAGAAGGTACATGAATGGATCAAACTCATTGTGTCCTAGAATCCCAGAATCTCAGACTGTTTGGGTTGGAAGGGACCTTAAAGCCCATCCCATTCCACCTCCTGCCATGGGCAGGGACACCTTCCACTATCCCAGGCTGCTCCAAGCCCCAATGTCCAACCTGGCCTTGGACACTGCCAGGGATCCAGGGGCAGCCACAGCTGCTCTGGGCACCCTGTGCCAGGGCCTCCCCACCTTCAAAGGGAAGAATTTTTTCCTAATATCTACTCCAGACCTGCCCTCCTTCAGCTTAAAGCCACTTTTCTCCCTGGGCTATCGGTTCAATTGAGCCACACTGCCAGAAATATTTCTTCTTGTGCACCAAAAGAAATTATTTTAAACACTAATGAAAACACTGACCTATGTAAGACTTCCTGAAGAATCTTAAGCAGCATTTGGAATGGAAATATCATCCCCCATCCTCTGCCCCCCTCCAGGGTCTGGACTTTGCATTCCAGAGATGCTATCTTAAAAATCAAAAATAATCCCTTGGCTGAACCAGGAGTTGGTTGGGAATGCTCAAAGCCAGCATTATTGATTTCTAATCCATTCCCAGTGCCCCACAGGACAGCTCAGACTATCCCCTACAGCTTCAACTATTTTGGGCGTAGCTCCATGCATGCAGCCTTGCTTCCATCAGGCACTGCTCCAAGAGGGTTCTGCACAGAGAGGGGGCAAAGCCACCGTGGAATCTCCAGAAAGGCACAATTTATGTACAATAAATAAGAATTTTAGCATTTCACTTAAAAATAGGTTTTTCAGATTGCCCTCTCCAAAGGCCTATCAGAAATTGGGATATTCAGCAGGATTTCTGACACAAGCCCATTTTTCATTTCCACCAGCACAAAGAGAGCAAAAAATGTCTTTTCTGACCGTCTGCTCATTATTATTTGAACAGAAGGCTGGGACAGACATCTACTGCAGCACTTCCACCTCTTGAGGTGATGACTTGTGCTATATTCCAGATAGAAAATGGATCTTCCTGCAGTGGTCCAAGGAAAATTCATCACAGTCATATGACTCACTGCCTCTGCTCTTTTAAGTCGTGGTCTTTTCCCTCTGAAGACTCATCTCTCACACACACTGATGTGAAAGCCTCTGCTCAGCAGCTCCTGTGCCTCACCTCTGGTGTTTGGTTTCCTTTTTCTGGACTCTCCTGGCCACGGAGGATGGCAGATTTTGGTTCTTACACCACTATCCTACTGAAAGGCTGTCCTGGGTTGCAGTGTATTCTATTACCATCCTCAGGAGCCGTTGAAACCAGGTGGGGCAGTGTTTCCTTGCCTCCTCCCCCCAGACTATCTTTCTGTTAATTGCCCATCATTGTCCTGCCGCCTGACTCAGAGATAACTCCCTCCGGACTATTCTCCTGTTAATGAGCCTAATCAACACTTGGCCTCATGACTCGTTACCCCATTGTGAGATGCTCCGCCCAGAGGGAGGAACCAAGCATCCCATCGTGGATATAATCTGAGGCTGAACACCAGAGACGCCGGCTTCCCACTGGATTTCCAGAGGACAGGAGCTACACAGCCACCATTGGACTTCCTGAGGAAGAGCAGACTGTTTTACTACAGGATCACCGCTTCAGAGGACTGCAGCCACCATTCTACCAGACTGCTACCACCACCCTGCCTAACAGGGTGTCAGGTTGTACCTTGACTCTGTCAGTTTGACAGTGTTTTCTTTTACCTTTTTTTTCCCCTTTTCTTTAATTTCCATTAAATTGTTATTCTGACTTAGTGCCTCCCACTGGTTTGTTTTCAAACTAGTACAAAGGCAGAGCTGGGAAGACAGCTTGCTTAGAGAATGCTAGTTTTGCCCTAGAAGACATCTGTTGCAGGGATTCCCTCTGGAATTGCTAGTAGCTGGTTTGCTGGTTCCCTGCTAGCCTGACCTTTGCTGAAATAGGGTGGGACTGGTGATGGAAAAAGCAAAAGGGCTGGGAAGCTGCAGTTCAATCCTTCCCACACACTCCCCCAGTGTCCAAGTGCTTTTATAAGTGCTATACACTACTGGCAGCCTCTCCTCTTAGGATACAGAGAGCAAGAAAAGCCACCCTGGGATATGGCTGTGTTCCTGCTGGGTCAGGAGATGGAAATGTCGCTCCTGAAAGTGTAAGGAGAACTTCCCTGCTGCCAACACCTCATTTCTTCTCAGAAGATAATTTCCTTTAGTATCTTTGATGCCAGAGTGTGGGAATGGAGGGGGGGTTGCAAAAGCACAGGAAAGCTTTGCCCATACCCCTCACCAGGGCAACTCAGGAGAAAAGCAGGAGGCCCTTTCCTCTCTCACTTGCCCAGGCTCTTGTCCTGCTGGTGTCATGGGGCAGCCAAGGCTTTCCACCACCTCTGGAGGGGAAGAGCTTTTCCTGCTGCTTCACTTTGGATGGTTTAACTGCCTTCTTTTGCTTCTCCCAGTGTTCAGCAATTGTCACATTAAGCTGCCCAGAGCCAGGAGGTGATAATGGCATGAGATCTTAATCCCAGAAGTGACACTGCTCTGTTTCTCCTACCTCCCCTTCTTCTACATTTCACTTCCCACCATCCAGGCACTGCATTTTCTCCAAACACAGGACTCAAGCAGGGCATCCAAAAGCACAGAAAGCAGCAGCCACAAGGCAACATGGAATTATTTCCCTTGTTTCAGCATTTTACAGCTGATAATTTTGAAGTGGAGCCTTTCAGTGGGAGCAGAATGGATGGACTGGGGTCACTCTGGGGGGAAGGAATTGTCACAGACTGCTCAGGGGCCTCACCTGCATAAGCAGCCGCAGAGGTTTGCCATCCTGCTGCTCAAGGACTCTGAACTTCACTCCAGCTGCAAAGACACAAAACAAGAAAACCAAACCCATGGTGGCATTGTTGGGGTGTCCTGTGCAGGGCCAGGAGCTGGACTCGATGATCCTTGTGGTCTTTTCCCACTCAGGATATTCCATGGTTCAATGCCTGGAGCACAGACCATGCATTTGCTGCCCAGTGCTGTTGACTGAGCACCAATTCCCTAGAAATTGTCTTCAGCCTTTCTGGATTTGGGAACGTTCCCCATTTGCAACAGGAATCATGGATTGTCTCTACAATGCTTTAAGCCTGATGACACAGCTCCATTAAAAGCAACCCCTCTCACCTCCAGCTTGAAAACCCAGTCCTAGAGCAAGCACAGAGCCTAGGAATCAGCCAGCCAGACCTGATGATGACAGAGGGACTGGAGAAACCTTCCACTTTTCCCAAACTTCCATGAGAATGGGAACTCCATTTTAGGAGCAGGCACCATTAATTCGTGCTCATGTGGACAGAGCACATGTACAAATCTGTCCCTCTTTCAGCCTCAGGGAGGGAAGTGGCTGACCTGGAGGCATTAAAACATTTCAAAGCAATCCCTGCCCATTGATCCCAGCATCCACATGTTTTTAACAGGCTGACCCCATCAAACCTGCCACTTTCCTATTTCCTCTTGGATCTGCCTCATTGCCAATACTGTAAAGACAAATAGGAAAGATTTTGGATTCCACGGGTGACACAGTGCACACAAAGATTTAATACAATGTTTCAAAGGCAACAGCTTGGACCAGAGAGGCATTTTTCTTTCAAAGATGTCAAATTACTCCACAGAAATAAAACCACCAATCCATCTCTGCAAACCTGTTCCAGCCAAGCATGTCCTGTTATTCCTTCCTGCAGGTAAGAAGATGAGAAAAGACTAAGGCACAGATCAAACAGTGACAGGAGCACAAATAGAAATAAAACTCTTCACTGTGTAAGTGCCATTGCTGCAGTATCTCTGTGACTCTTGCACACTGAAAAACCAAAATGTTTTCTCTTTTTCCTCAAGCTTTGAATTAATTAAAATGATACAGTTCCCTCCTGGGACAGAATGCTTTTCTCTAGCACACAGCTCTGGTTTAAACTCTCTCCCTAAATCATAAAGCTTTTTCTGTCCAGGACAGGAGGGATTTAGCTGCATCTTGCTGGATTATATTGAAAGAGGGGCTTCCCCAGTGGCTTGAAATAGATGTTTGAGTACCCCGGGCCTCAACAAGCAAATGGGCTGGATGACCAAAGTGCTCAATGTGATTCACAGAGCTTTGGCTACGAGGAAGTGTCTAAGCCATTCCAGGAACTACTTTTCTGGCAGACTTTGTCAGAGAGAGACAGAAACAAGCAGGCACTGAAGGTTCAGGTATGTGGTCGAGCACTCTGGAGTCTTATCCCAGGAACACTCCATCCTCCCAGCAAATGCTGGTTCTGTAGGTCCTGGCCACACACCTCCCTTCTACAGCCAACAATTTCTTAATTACATTATTTAATTGCTCAAGAGTCTCAAACTTCTAAGAAAATACAAGCGCAAAAAGGCTATAAATTCATTTTAGAATGAGCTGCAGACTACTGCAGAGCTCAGAACTCTGAGCAGTTCCCTTCTCACAGGAAGAGCAGGAAGGCTCAGGCTCCTGCAGATCACTCCAGCACAGAAGAACCCTGAACTATTCCGTGATTTCCAGCCAACTCCAGAGCTCAGGGGTCTGCTTTTCCTGTAAAAAGGAATCGTCAGTGGCACAGGAGAGGTCAGGACATGAACTCATTTGCTTTGTTTCACATGACAGCACACTCAAGCGAGGGCACTGCTGGTTTGGACTCCAGCAATCATGGCAGGCCCTACAGAACCACAACAAAACCTGTGCCAACGTTTCCACTGTGAAAACTGGGAAGCCAAAGTACAGGAAAAATGAGCTGGCCTGTTCACAATCAAACAATGCTGGTGACCTGTGTGTGGGCAGAGTCTGAGAGCCCTGAAGCCTCTGCTGTGCCTTTCTTCATGCTGTGAATCCACATCCCAACCAAGGTGGTACCCCTTGAGCTGACACTGGGTGCACAGAACTCTTGCACAGAGGACATCTGCTGTGATGTGGGTAAAAAAGGCTTTTTAAAGTCATAAGTATTTCACTTTGGATGTGTGGAAAGAAAAAATGCATTTAGTTTCTGGTGTGTGGATGGATCATCCACCTACCCCTGGCCTGGGCTTCATCAGTGGAGTATTTTGTCAATTCAGACACTTGTCAAACAACTTGGAGGCCAGATGCCACAACTGAACTGAGCTGAACTCAACCCCCTTCCTACCAGCAAAAACTATCCATTCATGTTGGTAGAACCATCTTGATGGTGCCTGTAAGATCAGCTGCCCTAACACCTGCCAGAGGATGTCTTATCCAAGTTCTGAGCCCGACAAGGGAGGCAGCACCCCAGCAGTGAGGACACCATGTGATGTGTACTCTCTGAAGTCCTTTGAATTGGATTCAACTGCTCCATCTGTTCCTGTTGCCACGCCACGGTTTTGTGCTGGGGCAGGAACACAGGCTGCAGAAATGCTCAGAGATGCCTCTTCATCTCACAGGCACCAGGGCACTGCAGTGCCAGTTAAGGAACTCAGCTGAGAGGACAATCCCCTGCTTGGATGGGGGCTCGTTTCCTGCAGCAGAGACCTGGCTGAACAGGAATGAGGAGAAGTAACCTGTGGCCTTACATAACCTACAGGAAATTGTGGTCTTACACCTCTCAGTGGCACCAAGATTTCCTCCTGCCCTACATCCTGCTCATTACTGGGTCAGTTTTCTTCAGCAGCATCTCCTGCTCCCCAGAGACAGCCCTGAAGGCTTTAAGATGTTTCTGCCAGGAAATTCATAGGAACCTGCTCAAGGCTCCCATGGAAAAGCAACAGAGTTGGTAACACAGCTCAGCTCTACCTTCCCAAAACTGAGCCTGGCAGTGTTCCAGCAGACAAAGCTGCTGAGGTTGCCTCAAGCTTCCTCTGCCTTTGATGACTGGCCTTGGTTTACTGATGATCAAGCTCTTTCTTCTATGCTAAATTCCTGCTGCATGCTCTTTAAAAGGATGGGAGATAATAATTTAGATGTGCTTGACTGTAACTAGATTAACCATAGCTGTGGACAGTCAAAGGCATTCCAAAATGAGTCCTTACTCTGGTGCCAGCCATGGTTTATGGTTACCCAAAATGGAAAAACAATGTCTGGCTTCCAAATGGTGACAGATTAGTCTCAAAAAGGGAATGATTATCTGAACTCTGCCCAGAGCTTTGAAATTAACCCAAACACCTCAGGTCAGGGCTTCAGTCAGTCAAAGTCAGCATAGAACTGAAAGAGCTCCATTGATTTGCAACCACTGTAGATCCAGCCCTTTGGGACAGCTGATATTCCAAGTATTTTTGTGATTTGGCTTGTTTCAGAGCCCGAACACCCAAGGTTATGAGCCTGTTTCACAGAATCATGGAATATCCTGGTTTGGAAGGGACACACAAGAATCATCCAGTCCAACCCCTGGCCCTGCACAGACACCCCAACAACCCCACCCTGGGCATCCCTGGCAGCGCTGTCCAAACGCTCCTGGAGCTCTGGCAGCCTCGGGGCCGTGCCCATTCCCTGGGGAGCCTGGGCAGTGCCCAGCACCCTCTGGGGGAAGAACCTTTCCCTGATATCCCTGGATATAAAACCTCCCCTGACACAGCTCCATGCCACGTTTGGTTCGCAGAAGTTTTACCTGACCTGGCAGTCCAGAACTGGAATAAAAGATGAGCTCGTTTATATGGGGCTTGTTTGGATGTCACTTTTAGTGGCCAAGGGCTTTGTAAAGGTGCTCCTAATTCTGCTTCAGGTTCAGATTTCTTTCCATTGACATCCTCATCCTGCTCCTTGCAGGAACTGGTTCACAGTAGGGACACCTGCACGACTTGAGCCTTGGGTTCTTTCCTACCCCCACTGCATCTTCAATTCAGGAGTGACCCAGTGCACCAAAATCAAGCACATAATGCAAAATACTTGAAGTGCTGCAGGGGAAGAGCTGAGGGACTCACCTGCGAGCCTGTAGGATCTGCAGAGACGAAGGATGAGGGAATAAAGAGGCAGGGAATCAATCAGGTCCACCAGCAAGCGTATGAGGCCCTGCACAATCACCACCAGCAACCGGAGCTACAGAAACCAGTTTAAGAGAAAATCTCAGGAAACAGGAGATGAAACAGCTGTAAATTCCTGAGCTGAGCTGGGATCTGACACTGCTGTGTGCTAAGCTAAAGCCTCCCAAAGCAGGTGTGATGTCTGGAAGTGCTGAGCATCCAGACCCTGCGTGAGGGTCCTCAGCAACCTCAGTTGAAGGGGATAACTGGAATGAAGCTCCCAGAGTTGGGGATGCTGTGACCAGCAAGGACACGAGAACTATTCCACTTTCAACAGCCACAGTCGAAAAGGAAGCCCAAATTCTCCCATTTTGAGTCAACTCCATCACTATGTACCAGTGAATGTAAATTTCCCTCTCTCCAACAGTGAGCTGCAGCAGCTCATTTCTGCCTGAAGAAACCCCACGTAGAGCCTAAGCAAGAGCAGAGCAGGCAGAAATGAGCTTCCTGCTCTGTGTTTTCTGTCCCTGACTAAAGCACCTCCTTTTGTCACACTGCAGTTATTTTCTGCTGCCAAGCTCATCTGAAAAGAGAGGGCTCAAAAAAGCTGCTGAAAGCATGTGATGGCCACTGTCTGTGGAAAATTTGGCTCTGGGCAGACCACAGAGAGGACTGGTCATATTGGGGGGGAAAAAAGAAAAATAAAGAAGTTCCAGCCTCTGAGGAAAGCTTGGCTGAAAACATTTAATACAGCAAGTTAATTCCCTGAAAAAAAAGTTCTGGATCAGACTAGAGGGGCCATCACCACAGATGTGGGTGGAAAGATAAAAAAACAGCTTCTGAGAGAAAGAGAGGGGAACAGCTTTTCCTGCTGGCCAGGATTTGCTGGGAATTCCCTTTGGAAAAACACAAACATGAGCTGTGTGAGAATCCTTCCTAAGAGACCTACATTTTTATTTTCTTTATGGATGATCATAAACGCCTAGGAAACCGTTTTTTACTATCTCAGAAGAGAGTTTGACTTGTTTCAAGGGTTAAATCTTACCAGGGTAAACACCAAATAATACAGTGCAGTTGTAGGCAGGAGGAACAGCAGGATTGTGAACAGCAAAGTGCCAATAAATAACTAGGGAAAAAGGAAACACAATCATGAGCAGAGCAATGGCAAAATAAAATACATTACAAATAAAGAATAGGAGACTCTGAGGCAATGGAAGTTTGCAGGACTCCTTAATGTGTTTTTATGTTGCCTATGTGAATAATGCTGTTACCTTGGATATTTTCAGTATTTCTCCTCTCACTGGGCCTTCTTCAAAACTCCTTATTATGGGGGTACATTTGGAAAGATAAATAAAAGCTGGATCCTGACAGCACTTTTCCTTTATAGACAACACTCAAGATTTCCCATTTCAGGCCAGCTTCCTTAGGAAACAAGACTTACATGATAGTGCAATTTTTCCACTCTCTGTCCCCAAAAGTTTTAGAGCCACTGATCAGAAAAATGTGGAAAAGAAAAAGAAGTGGTAATTTGAATGGGAATTCTGTAAAGAATTGATAGGTACTTCTGTTCCTCCTTGTTTCAGCAGTGCAGGCACCTGGTGCAAACCTGACAGAATTTGGGTGATACACATTCCCCAAGTCAGCAACTGGCTGAGCTGTCCAGCCACAGAAATTCTGCCTCTTGCTCAGTGGGAAGGTGGGAGAGAGGAAGAAGCTGGAGTCGGGGAGCAATATTTAGAAGATAAAGGAGAAAAATCCCGAAGGAAGCAGGTGTCATTAGCTCCACTGCCCACAGAAAAAGTTATTTTTACTCTGGGCCAGCCCAGTTGGCGTAGGTCTAAATAATTCCAAGTGGGAGAAACTCAGATTTGTAACAAACAGGGACCTGACTCTTCAATTTCCAGTCACCACTTCCAGAACAGAGAGGCCACAGGAGCGCAGGGCACTGCAACCTCTGCAAAAAGGGACCACGGCTGTGGGACATCATGGAAGAAAATAACCCAGCAGCCACGGCACAGAGGTGGATCAGCATCCCAGCTTTAGGGATGTAACCAGGAATAGATCACAACCCAATCCATTCTCCTCACAGCAGTTGTTTCTCCCCTCTCCTGTCACCCCACCGCAGTTGTTTAAACCACCAAAAGTCTTTTAAGGTCTGCTTTGAATGTCTTTTCCTACCCGGCCAGCGACACAATTCCCACTGGTCTCCAGAGCAGCAGGATGAAGCCTGAAGTGCCAAACCAATTCTCCTCAAAGTACACAGGGAGTGAGCCCTGATGCAAACCTGGCACAGAGGCTTTTAATCACCAAAGAAACAGAAAACCAGCTCTCAGCTGTGGTGCAAGAAGCTCAAAGTTATCTGCTGTAATAGAGAGAGGCGCTGACCCTGCAAGTTTCCAAATATTATTGTATTATTTCAGTGATGTTTGCAGCTGCTGGCCTGGAGCAGTTCAGGCTCTGCTGGACTTTTGCATGGCATTTCAGAAATTAAAAAGAGCTTACAGCACTCCACAAAAATTGCCTCTGCCTGAGTGAGAGTGTGTGGGCCAGGCTCCAGCACAACGTGAATGAAACGGGGCCTTTTAATAGAAACGCTGCCACGGCTGTTACTGTGGCAACACTGCTGGGCACCACATTTCCAACTGCCTCCATCCCTCCCCCATTCCCACTCCAGCCTCCGGGAGCTGCCAGCATCTGCAGCACCCACCACAGCTCGCTGGGTGCCTGGCAGGTGCTCAGGGCAATTCTGTACTTGCCAGAATTTGGCCCTCTGAGCAAGAGAAGGGATGCTGGAGGGCAGGCAAGGGGTGCAGGGAAGGGAAGGTGTGCTGGAAGGCAAGGAAGGGATGCTGGAGAGCAGGGAAGGGGTGCAGGGTAGGGAAGGGGTGCAAGGAAGGGGTGCAGGGCAGGGAAGAGGTGCTGCAGGGAAGGGGAGGAGTGCAGGGAAGGGAAGGGCCGCTGCAGGTAAGGAAGGGGTGCTGGGGGGCAGGGAAGGGGTGCAGGGCAATGTAGGGGTGCTGCAGGGCAGTCAAGGAGTGCTCTAAGGTAGCAGAAGAGCCATGGAGTCAGTGTCGGGGTATGTTCCTGTTCTGGGCACCACAAAGGCTCCCGTGGCTCTGTCCCAGTATCAGTCAGAGCAGGATGGGAGGCCATCCCTGTGGGCAGTGCCCTGGGGTGTCCCTGGGGCCGTGGCACTACCTGGTCCAGGTCATAGGAGCAGGAATCCACCCGCTGCCGCAGCACGTTCCACTTCTTGCCCCGAAACAGGCGCCACAGAGAGGACAGGCCGTAGATCTTCAGGCAGTAGAGCCTGAGCAAAGAGAAGACTCTGTGCAGCACAGCGGGCAGTGCCCAGCTCCAGCACCACCCAGCTGTCACCATCACAGCCCCATGCCCACCCACCCACCTGCAGAGCCAGGGGTGGCAAAAGAAACCCACTGGGAATGATGCAGATAAAGACTCATGGCTCAGTCAACCCTATCTGGGCTGGCCCCTGGCACGGGGGCTACTGCAGCCAGCTCTGGGCCACTGGAGGGCAATGGCCAGGCCATGCCCTGGGGCTGTAGCAATCACCAGCCTCAAGGCAACACCTTCCCTGCAGCAAAAGGGTGCTGAGGCCCTGGCACAGGTTGCCCAGAGAAGCTGTGGCTGCCCCTGGATCCCTGGCAGTGTCCAAGGCCAGGCTGGACATTGGGGCTTGGAGCATCCTGGGCTAGTGGAAGGTGTCCCTGCCCATGGCAGGGGTTGGAATGAGATGAGCTTTAAGGTTCCTTCCAACCCAAACTGTTCCATGGTTCTATGAAAAGAACCAGCAATCTTATTTCCCCAAGCTCACCTGTGTCTCCCCAGGTCAGATCTGTCCCTTCCCCTGCCTTCACACCCTTGCAGACAGGGCTGGCCAAGGTCTTACCCCCACACCTGAGTCCACTGCAAGGCAACTGTGCCTCTGCAGCACAGAGATACAAGGGGGAGGAGTGGAGCCCCTGCAGCTTCTCTGGTAACCCACAGCTCCAAAAATCCTTAAGAGTGGGAAGAGATCACTGAAATGCCTGGTGGCCCCTACTGCACCCCTTCCTCAGGCTTTCAGAACTTGGTGCTGTGAGACTTGGAGCTACTTCCCTCACAGAAAGATGACAACAGTGAGGGAAACTTGGGGTGACAAGGGGTGGGAAACAGACACCTCTTTATGGAATAACATCAAGGAAGAAAGAGCCCTTGGGATGGAGAGGAGGCACAAAGAGCCCTGGGCAGCTGTGCCAACATACAGGGATGTAAAGAAAGGGTACATGGCCACTGTGTGGGGCAGAACAGAGTCTGAGAAAGCCTGAGCTACGAAAGCCAGACTGGCAAACTAGGCTAGCTAAGGTGTGGAGGCTGCTCAGATTTCACAGCAGCAATGTGAAAGCAGAGGCAAGGAGTCTCATCCAAGAGAAGAATCTGGTTTGAGGAACACCAACTGCTTCAAGGAATTGGCAGGGTGCCTCCAGACTGGCAGGCACAGCTTGGTGCACTAATCCCTAGGCAGGAGGGAGCCCAGGACAACTCCTCCAGGTTCTGGCACATACCTGCCCATGGCTCTGACTAAGGCCACGCTCTCCCTGCACCCCGACATGACACCCAGTGGGTGTTGCTGCAGTGGCACCTGCCCCACCTGCCCTGCTGCCTGCACACACACGCCTGCCCTCGTTTCACTCTGCTGTTTGCCCCAGAAGGGGATCTCAGGCTTCACCAGCACCTGGACCAGCAAATTCTTCCTCCTGCCAGCCGCAGGAATTCAAGGGGCTGTGGTGGCTGCGGTGGCTGCTGACTCTTCCTGGCTCTCCACAGTAACAGCGCACAGCTCTCTATACTTCTGACAAACACGAGACTGGTGGGCTGGCTCCCTGCAGCTCCAGGGAAGAGCAAACAGCTGAGAAAATGCTTTTCCTACTTCCTACTACCACTCTGCACAACTAGGATGAGCAAGGCCACTCCTCACAGACCAACACAGAAATTCCAGTAATTAGAGGTGTTGAGAAGAGACCTCCCACTCCTGACATTACTGATGCTGGGTGTAAGACCTATGCTCACAACAGATCCGGCTCATAAATCGGGTCTCAGTATTTCCAACCATTCCCTAAACTACCCAGATCTAAAGATTTACTATTTCTTGTGTTGTTTGCAAAGTAAAGCCTGAGGAGGGACAATGGCCATTCTGTACCTTATAAGGCAAAAGGTCCTTTATCTCTTGTATCCCACCTCCCTGGCAAACACATCCTGTGGCCTGTGGGACTCCTTGGTGCAGCACAAGTTAGAGGAGAGCAGGAGCAGAGCACAGTGATGGGCACCTCTTGCACAGGAACCCCAACAAAGCCCTCTGCACTCCCCTACTCATTCAGAGCCTTTGCCCAGCTCTCAGGCCACGGGACCCTCCAGACAATGACACCAGGAGAGTGTCACAGACCCCCTGTGACCCCAAACCTGCCATCTGTGCTCCACAGTGCAGGCAAGGACCTCTGAAGCAGGGCAGAGACTGGGATTTTGGGGCTTCTCCAAAACTACAGGGGTTCTCCTCTCCTCCTCTTTTCCAGTTCCCCTCCATATCTCCAGCAGGATGCAACTGAGGAGAGAACTCCGAGGCTGAATCAAAGGGATGGGGTGAGCTGCTTGCTGCTTTCTTGTTCTCTGCCTGCCATGCAGTTTTATCTTTCCAGGTCACTACCATGACAGATAAATATCCAAATGCAGGAGAAATGAAAGGTAGGCTGCTTGTACTGCTGCGGCCATCATTTCTACAGGCTTAAAAGACTGCAAGAAATTAATTGTGGGTTAAACTGAATTCAGGAGAACTACACCAGGACTGAATGCTTCACCACGGCCTGAGGTGTTTCCAAGCAAACCCCAGAGAGGGAGGGGGACTCACCTGGCCCCGTAGACATAGAAGCAGTAGATGTGGAAGGTCAGGAGTGCAATGATGTCAGAGAGGATGCAGAGAGCCACGGTCAGGCCCAGACAAGCCGACAGCCCCACGTACCACAGGATCATCTCAATGAAGGGGGACAGCAGGTGGATGTAGCCTGGTGGACATGGCAGAGGGTCAGTGTTTGACTGGGTTATCTCCCACCTGACCCTCTCAAAAGGCTGATTCCCCTCGCCCTAGAACACTGCTCCAGAAATCAGAGCCATGAAAACATGGAAGTGAAGCTGGAAAACTCCTTTAGATGTCATCTTCTCTTTAGGAGGGCCAACAAAAACTCTCTTTCTGCCAAAGTTTCTGGCTCAAGGTGGGGCAGCACTGGGAGGATGGGGAGGAGTGTGCTTAGCTTGAACACAGCAGTCACCTTTCTCCACATGGGATTTCATGGAATTAGCATGGCATGGTTTGGGTTGCAAGGGACCTTAAAGACCATTTAGTGCCAACCCCCTGCCATGGGCAGGAACACCTTCCACCAGACCAGGTTGTTTCCAGTCCTATCCAATCTGGCCTTGGACACTTCCAGGGATGTAACATTTGATTTTCTACATTTGTGTCCAGGTTCTTAAGTACCTTTTTAACTGTTCACATCAACCTTTACCAAAACCATTCCTGTTTTTCTGCTCTTCCCGCAAAAGCCACCTCATATGGCTTTTGTAAAATAAAGCAGTGTGGACAAACAGTCTCTTTCATCACCAAAGTGGGGCAAAGTCACAGAAACAAGACCATACTTGACTGGTGAACAAAGTAAGTCAGTATAATAACTATGGAGTTCATGTTCATCATGCCTGTACTCCTCCACCAAGGATAACAGGGGTGTGTTATTTCAAGGAAGGACCTGAAACAATAAAATTGCACTAAACTGAAGTCGGTGATAGGACAGGGCTGGCATTTGCATCCCTGCATATTTCTCATCCCTATCCCAAGAGCTGCCTCTCACATGGCAAAGACCACGAAACCCTACAAAAGACCTCATAGCAGTGCCTTCCCTTGGACACTCACCACCAGTGACAGCAAGTAACAGCCCCAGCAGGATCTGCACTTCTTGCAGAGCGTTACACCAGCACTTTAATATGGATGAATTCCTTGTGTGGGAATCCAACTTTGGCTTCAGTTCCCACAGCAGGAAGACTCCCAGACAAGTCTGTACTTGCAGAAGTGCATTTTGATTCATTACTCACCTCTAGGCAAACATTAAACACTCAGAGGGAAGAGATGAAAAGGGAGGCTGGAAAGTTAAACAATTTCACTTACTGATCCAAAGATGGATGTGGTAAAGAAAGAAGCGGCCCAAAACTTGATCCAAGGCTCGGTTCATTTTCAGTCCAGCTGGTGCTCCCATCAGCCACTGGAGCAGGTCCTGCAGCTCTTCAGCCACGTGCTGCAAACACAAGGAAGCAAGGCCATGGAGAGAAAAGACTGCAACCACACTGAACAGGGCCAGTGCACTGCAATTGCTGCCCCCTCAAGTATTCCACCACAACCTTCAAAGCAATGGGAAAAAATCCAAACACCTGCTTTACAGATGACTACTTAAATCAGAAATGCAACTTTATTAAAGTCCTTGCTGAACCAAACACAACAGCTGAGAGGAACCTGAACTGCTTCAGTGGTCTCTGTGCTGGGAACATGGAGCTGTGTCACCTCTGGAAGGCTTGCACAGTGGGATTTATTGGGGTAATGAGGGTTCTGGAAATAGATGGCAAATGCTGGTGCACAAATCCACTTCTGGGGACAATCTGGTGAAAAGTCAGAGATGAGTTGGGGAAGGCTGTCAGGATTTTAAAAGGGGGGAAGATGGCAGTGCACTACTGGGCAAAAAAGAGTGAATTTTTATAAACAATCTGTGTTTAGAGCAGGGTAGAAAACACAATCACATAAATGTATTTCATGCACAAACTTTCTTGATCCTTTGTGGTGTACTAGGCAATAGCACTGATCTTGCCTATCACTCTCTGCAGGCTTCATGGACAGGTACTCATGGCATCCCAGCAAGGGAGCAGCCTTGAATCACTGAGGAAAAACACTAATGGAGCTCCTCCCCACATCACTGAGTCAGAAAATGATTATGGTTGGAAAAGACCTCTAACATCACCAAGTCCTATGAACCCCATACTGCCAGGTGCACCACTAAGCTACATCCCCGAGTGCCACATCCACACGGCTTTTTGAACACTTCCAGGGATGGTGACTCCACCACTGCCCTGGGCAACCTGTTCCAATGCTTGCCCACCCTCTTCATAAAGGAATTTTCCCAATATCCAACTGAAACCTCCCCTGCTGCAACTTGAGGCTGTTTTCTCTTGTCCTGTCACTTGTTACCCAGCTGCCCCCTCCTGTCAGGGAGTTGAGGAGAGTGAGGAGGTCCCTCCTGAGCCTCCTTTGCTCCAGGCTGAGCCCCTTTCCCAGCTCCCTCAGCCACTCCTGGTGCTCCAGCCCCTTCCCCAGCTCTGCTCCCTTCCCTGGACCTGCTCCAGCCCCCCAGTGTCCCTCCTGGCTGACCCCAGGATTGGAGCTGCAGCTCCCCCAGGACTCTGGTGCTGAGTTTCAGGATTCGTGCTGTTCCTGCCTGCCCCGTGTGCTGTCACTTCACTGCTGCAGAAAAAACCAAACACCAGCTCTGGGCTTGTTCCTCCCTACCTCAAATGTGTGCTCCAGACCCTTCACTGAGGGCTGTGATTCACATTTTCTGGTGATTTCAGCCCAGGCTGGTGTTATTTATTGATTTTCTCTCTCCACTCCACTACTCCACACTCCCCTTGCAGTTGGGTGATTTTTCTCCTCAGAACTTCACACCTGCCCTACTCCCCTGAGCTGAAACCATTGCTGAGCTCCAGTTACCAAGCTCTGAACTGAGGGAGCTGAGAGTGATAACCTTCAGCAAACAGGTGGGAAAATACCTGGAAGAAGTGACCTCTTACACTGTCCCACATGGACAGAGATTGTGAGGAAAAGCCCTGCCTTCAAAAATCCCACTTAAAGCCTATGCAAGTGAAGGGCACTGAAAACTGCCCATGTGTAGAACCACCAAGCCACACTCCCTAAAGCTGATGCACTGCAGCCTACTTTCCTTATCACTCACATGTATAATTTCCCTAAGGAAAAATTATTTCCAGGGAATGATTCCATTTTCTTTATTAACCAACAGATCCTGGCAAAATGCGTTTGTAAACATTTACTTTTAGTGCAGTGGCAAAATTAATGGTTCCATTTTCAACTTCTCCAAAAGGCTTGTCTTTCTATTTCCTTCCTTTTCCCTCTGTCTCACTGCAAGTCAGGGCTGATTGGATCCCATGGAGCTCACCTCTGTGGCTAAGAAGCATTTGCTGCTTTATAAATAGACTGGTTTTAATATTTAAAGTGTTGGATTGGTAACTTAGAAAAAGCATTTGGGGATTTTAATGAAATATTTAAATGCTTGAAAGCAGTCCTTCGGCAAGGCTGGATTTTAGCAGTGAGTATTTCTGGAGGCTGCCAGTCCCAGAGGTGCTGCTGAACCCTGGCAGGGGCATGTAGCCCTGGGAAGGTGCCCTACCTTGCTGTCATTCAGCTGGGCAAGGCATCTCAAAACAGAGTCCTGAGGCATAACCTTGCAGGTTGTTTTCCAGACAGATATTTTAGGACTGATCAATAGCAAGTAGAATCAGGAAAGGTGTCTGGGAGTCCAATTCTCCTCCTGCAGTCATGAATACTGAATGTGGGCATATTAATAAATCAGATACAGAGGTTTGGAAGTGTTTCATAACAGGGTGCTGGGACATGACCAAACTGAAGAGAGACTGGAGCTAACGAGGGTTAGATGAGCTCACTGTGGAAATATTCTCTTTACTGTCATGCTCTTCTTCCTACTTTCCATGTGCAGAGGACTAATGCTGATGTGACACGGATGGAGAAGGACACACAGGGCACTGTGATGCTCCAGGGAAGGGAGTGGAGCTGGGGAAGGGGCTGGAGCCCCAGGAGCAGCTGGGGGAGCTGGGAAAGGGGCTCAGCCTGGAGCAAAGGAGGCTCAGGGGGGACCTTCGGGCTCTGCTCCCAGGGAACAGGGACAGGACAAGGGGAAATGGCCTCAAGTTGTGCCAGGGGAGGTTTAGGTTGGATATTGGGAAAATTTCTTCACTGAAAGGGTGGTCAGACCCTGGCACAGCTGCCCAGGGCAGTGCTGGGGTCACCATCCCTGGGGGCACTTGAGCACAGGGGTTGGTGGTGAACACGGCGGTGCTGGGCTGATGGTTGGACTCAGTGATCCTAAAGGTCTTTTCCAGCTTTAAGGGTCTACCTGGTGCAAGTCAGAGCACACAGAGCCAAAGCTCTCCCTGTCAGACACACCTGTCCTGTGTCTGCTGCAGGTGGTTGGGGCTCTAAGATACACAATTTTACGAATTAACATCTAAAAACATTTTCCAGGAAGTGTTCTCTCTGCTTGCTTTGTTTATGGATCAGTGGAACAGGACTGAGTAGGAACATACATCCAATTATCTCCAAGCCCCAGCAATGCTTTTGCAGGCACAATCTATGATAAATATGTAACTGTTTCAAACAGATTACAACTTAGGGAAAAGAGACATCGGCAAGGATAAAAGAGATGAAGGGAAAAAAGAGGAGATGGTTTATAAGCAGTTCTGTTTAAAAGCAGTGCAGTGCTTTGAGTCAGGTATTTCTGGAAGAAGGTTGTCTCGTGGAAGGCAAAAGCAAGGAGAACCATTGGGAAGCCTGGTGGGATCAAGAGGAAGGAGGAAGGTAGGAGTTGTGAGGGCACCCACAGAGGGAAGATTATTCAAGTTTTCCATTTTTGGATTTGAAAGCCTGCTTCAAAAATCAGTCCTTCCTAACAGCTCCTTGCCAGTTACTCCCTGGGTGTCTCTGAATCACATCTGCCTCACTGAGTGACAAAAGCAACTTGTTATTACAGCCAGCACAGCACGCTGGGAAAGTGGGAGCTGCACTCAGTGATGTCTTGTGCAGCATCAACAATTGCCAGCCACGTGCTGATTTGAGGTCCATTTTATCAGGGGATGACAAGGGATGGCCAGGGAACACAGCTTGGCAGCAGGCTGAGCTTGTGACCCTGGCAGTGCTGAGAGTCCAAATAACCCACCTGCACTGCTTCCTTCCAGAGAGATGTTGGGTGGAAAAAACCCGAGCACTGTATCCAGGCCCCACACAGCTGGGATTTTGTCAATGTTAAAATCAATCAATCAAACCAATAAGGTTATGTGTTATATAAGGTTAGCCTGTCAATATTAAAATCAATAAGGTTAAAGTGAGGTTATGTATATGGCTTTATTATATGTAACAATCTTACTATAATAGTACCATGGAATATCCTGAGTGGGAAGGGACCCATCAGGATCATCAAAGTCCTTGCACAGACACCCCAACAATCCCACCCTGGGCAACCCTGAGAGCATTCTCCAAATGCTCCTGGAGCTCTGGCAGCCTCGGGGCCGTGCCCATTCCCTGGGGAGCCTGGGCAGTGCCCAGCACCCTCTGGGAGAAATGAGATATCCAATGTTTTATTTACCAACAGACACAGAGGTGTAGGGTCAATGCCATCAGCAGATCTGGGCACAGCTCAAAACAGGAGAGTGTTAGGGAAGGAACAGGAGCTCTCTGCACACACGGAATGCTGAGTTACTGAACTTGGCAACACACAAGCACTTGAGAAAGCCCAGTGATGGGAATAATGCAGACCAGATGGACACTCAGCAGCAGAGAGGAAACCTACTGCTGAATGGCTGAGGGGAGATTTTGCTGTCATACTGGAAAAGAAGTGGTGCTGGCTTGCACACCACATGCTGAAGTCATTGGTATATTTTGGGATCACTCAGATCTGCCTTTTTTAAGGCCTGCACATAATGAATATAAATCAATGCCCAGCAAAGGCAGTAAAAGGACTCCAAATGATTTTATGTCCACAATCTCATATGACTGAAGGAAGAAAGTAAGGCTGGAAAAAAGAAGAGTTGTGAGTGGCCTGAACTGATAAGCCTGGAAAAACAAGGAAGAAAGGCACTGACTGGCTATCAGCCCCCCCAGACACGGAGGAGTCAGCACTTCCAGGAAAGAAAACAAACAGCTCCTGGTGATAGCCAGGTAACAGTCCACACTTGGAGGAGACTTGCTGAAGACAGCTGACACTATGAGGCAAAAGCTGAGTGACAGATGAGCTAAATTACTGAAAGAGGAACAAACAAGCAACCCTCACAAGCAAGCCTGGCCAGGACAGGTGCTGGGGTTGGACACACCTTGAGCACGGAGAGCGTCCATCTGCCAAAGACACTGGGCAGATGGAATCCCTCCCAGAGCCACCTGTGCAACCAGGAATGCAGCCAAAGCCACTTCCCTGCAGACTTGTTAAGAAATCAGATTTCTGAGAGCTGGGCACTTGCAGTAATCCCAAAGGGAAAGCTCTAAAGAACTCAGACTTCTCCAGCTGAAATATCTGTAAGGGAAAAGATGTAGGAATAAGGCTTAGAGGAATATTTGCAGTGTAGAGCTCAAAACCAAGAGCAAGTGTCCTGCAACAAATGTGGTTCTTCCTACCCACCACTGCTGCTGAGTAGTGTCTGCAGCAATCCTTAGAACATGCTGTCCTTAAAAGTTTGACTATGAACGGTAAGAAAACCAGCAATAATCCTGATCCACAGCTATGCTGGACACTCCATACCTGCTTTCTGAAAGTCCAGCATGTACAAGAATGATCAGAGACCTTGTAATCATTAAGGAGTTAGACATGGACCAAGAAGATCATTGTCAAGGGAAATGTGTGCTCCTCCCAGGAAATGTGGCATAAATAGGAAAAATAAACTGCTGCTGGAATTCTCTAATCAGATTTAAATTCTTCCCAGCCAAGAAGTTGGAGAAAGAGCAGAGAGAAGACATTCTCCAGCTGCTAGAAAGAAACCAATGGAAAGACCCATTCAGAAATGAAAGCAAACTGGGCAGAGAAAGGATTAGGCTGTGCAGCTGCATGGCAGGGCTCAAAACTGGTTGCACATGTATTCCCAAGACACAGAAGCTCTTAAAACAGAGCTGACCTCAGATTAGTGGTCTGGTCTCCAGCCTCTGAAGTACATTATATGTTCCTTACTGCCACTAAACAGATATACTGGAGCTCTGCACCTAAAATGAACCACCAGAAGAGCAGGACAGTGTGAGTCATACTTGCTATCCGTGAATTTCTGCTGATGTTGAGGGATCTCAGTGGGCAAGAGGAGTTATGTTTAAGAAAATCACAAGACACAGCAAGTTTTCCTAGTTTAGCATCCATACCCCAGAGCTCTTAGGCAGGATTTCAGGTGTTTGTACCCTGACCAGCAAAGCCTTTGGACTTCCCCACGAAACTCCTTTACAAGCACAGCTACACTGCTTATCATGTTTGACTTTCCAGCAGTTAATCAGATTCAACCCAGGTTATGGCTTTTTTTCACCACAATTCATATAGCAACAACCTGAGGACACTTTCTGTTGACTCTGGAAAAAAATAAAAGCACTGTGCCTCCATAACCACCCAACCTGCAGCTGCAGAGCTCTGTCCAAGCCATAATTGTTCCTTTAGGAGCTGGAGGAGCCCTCCCATAAACATCTAATTACTATTCACAGCACATGCAAAGCAGAGCTGAGTTTCTTTTGAGCAGCCCCAACAGGCTTGATTTGAAGATTTCACTGTTCTTGAGAAGACCTAATTTGCATGACTTCACACAGGTCTCTCCGAAACCCTTGTGTGTGAGGCATTGCCTCCTTACAACCACCCCAGGCATCGAGAGCTGGGCAGTGCCCAGAGCAGGTGAAAGGGGATCAGATTTGGCCACTTACATCAGCCACAGGGATGAGAGTGTCAGCAAGGTGACCAATGCGGTTCTTCCTGTACAGCCACGACATCAGCAGTATCCCCAGGGCCACATCAATCAGCAGAGAGACAAAGATGTTGGCTTTCCTGCAGGCAGGGTAGAGAGAAACAGAGCGAGAGAAAAAGGAAGGGCAGTGCTTAATGTTTCAATGACAGTTGTTGGCTTTGCTTATGTAGCACCTTTAATGTCCCAGGGACACCAGGACAACTCACTGAAGAGGAACAATTGCAGAATCTTTTCACGTCCACTGGTGTGCTGCTCATTCTGTGGCCAAGCACAGGACAGGTTTGTTCAGCCTGGAGAGGGGAAGACTGAGGGGAGACCTCACAGCTGTTTACAGCTTCCTCCTGAGGAGCAGCTCCAATCTGTGACAGGGACAGGACCCAGGGAGCGGCTGGAGCTGGGCCAGGGCAGGGTCAGGTTGGATATTAGGAAAAGGCTCTTCCCCCAGAGGGTGCTGGGCACTGCCCAGGCTCCCCAGGGAATGGGCATGGCCCCGAGGCTGCCAGAGCTCCAGGAGCGTTTGGACAGCGCTGCCAGGGATGCCCAGGGTGGGGTTGTTGGGGTGTCTGTGCAGGGCTGGGAGCTGGACTGGATGATCCCCGTGGGTCCCTTCCAGCTCAGGATATTCTGTGATTCCATGATTCTAAACATGGAGCTGCTCAGAACCTGCCACACCACAAAAGCTTTCTTAGCAGGGAGCAAAGAGGGGATTGAAGCCACAAAGAGGAATGTTAGACAGAAAGGTACATACCCACTCAGGGGGATTTACCAATTACCAGTCCTGAGGGCACCAGCACTTGGTGCACCCACACTGAGATCAGATGGCTTTCTGAGGCAAGGCCATAAACAGTGGTTTTGGGGTCATACACAAACCCAGAAGGGCTGCTGAGCTCCCCCTTCCTTGCTTGAGTTTCTGAATGGAATTCCATGACGCGAGTTATTCAGGAAATCAGATTAAACAATCACAGTTACTTTTGGCCTTCAAATCTGCTAATCTATTTTAAGTGTTCCCTGGGAGTCTATTACTGCAGGATCAGAGAACCACACAGAACAAGACTGGCGGTGGAAGAGCCGTAGGGCATCCAATATCTGTCTCAGATCTCTGCTCTGTTCCTCTCACTGTGCTGCATGTTTGCTTTTTCTCTTACACTTTGTTACTGTTCTAACAGTGTAAGTGGAGTCTCTGGTCTGCAGTTTCTGCACAAAAAGCTCCCCCAAAAGAGTGGGTGAAAGAGGGGAGCATTTAAACCTTTCTGCTCTTATGGAAAGTGCCACTGAACACTGATGGATGGCAGTGGTTGACAGCAGCACATGTGAAAGCAATGAGCCTGTGGGAGTAGTGACAGCAAAGCACTCACACATGGGTGCAGTACAAGTTTTTGGGGTGCAATATCCCAGCTGCCTTTCCCAGGCTAGGGATAAAGGCAGGTATCTGGCAAAAAGCATAATTAACATATAAAGATACAAATATATATGCATACAAATACAGTGCAGAGTAAAGATGTGCAAACTAGCAGGGAGTAGAGCAACATGATAGGGTGCAGTGAGGACCTAGTGCTGTCCAGGCATGGGATCCACAGTTTGGGTTCCCCACAGGAGACAGGAATAGAGCCAAGACACACCTAACTTTACATGTACTCCATACCTCATCAGCTGATTTTGGTTTTGAGCCTTCTTGGTGCTGCTGATGACCTGGAGGTGCTGCAGGCGATGTCCCAGCTGCTCACAAGTTGAGAGTTTGCTCCACAAGAAAGACAAAGGCCAAAACTTCAGCACCCTGCAGAAACACATGGGAATGTCTCCTCTTGCCTTTGCCATGCAGTAGGCAGGCCAGCATCCAAAATCCATGCAAAACAGTCAGTGTAAAGTTAAGGTTGTGCAACCAGAGTTGGTGATTAGATGTTAATGACTCTCTGAAAGGTTAACAGAATTAAGGCAGCCTTGCCAGACCAAGACATGCAGACAAGCCAAGCTCTCATTTGCACTCTGTCAAACCACGTGTCTCACGCTTCCAAGGAAGCCACAAGGCAATCCTGATTCCAGCCTCGGTTTTTGGATACATCACTAGGCTGGCACAATGCTCCAGTCTCGAGGAGGGCAGAGTCAAGTTGTGTGTTCAGTGCAACAACACAACACAGTGTAACCATTGCACAAAGCCCAGCGTTACTCATCACAGATCATGGAATGGTTTGGGTTGGAAGGAACCTTAAAGCTCATCCCATTCCACCCCCTGCCATGGGCAGGGACACCTTCCACTGTCCCAGGCTGCTCCAAGCCCCAGTGTCCAGCCTGGCCTTGGACACTGCCAGGGATCCAGGGGCAGCCCCAGCTGCTCCGGGCACCCTGTGCCAGGACCTGCCCACCCTCCCAGGGAACAATTCCTTCCCAATATCCCATCCAGCCCTGCCCTCTGGCACTGGGAAGCCATTCCCTGTGTCCTGTCCCTCCATCCCTTGTCCCCAGTCCCTCTGCAGCTCTCCTGGAGCCCCTTTAGGCCCTTCAAGGGGCTCTGAGGTGACCCTGGAGCCTTCTCCTCTCCAGGTGAACACCCCCAGGTCTCCCAGCCTGGCTCCAGAGCAGAGGTGATCACAAGTCTCTATGTGGTGTGACCCTGGTATAACAAACAGCTGTGCCCTCCATGCAGTTTATGTTCCTTTTTCCCCCTCTTTTCTTTTTTCTTCCACTTGATCTTTCTCTTCTTTTTTTTTCCTTTATTAGTTCCAAATTCCTTTTCCAGGGTCTTCACTTCTACCTTCTCTCCACTGCCTCGCAGTGACCAGCATTATGTAGATAACATAACATTTAGCATTAAATTAGGTTTCAAAGTTAACATCCACATTAGGCTTGTAGGGGAGGAAACAGTCACACGGTTCTTTTCTTATGACTCAGAAGAAAAGTACTAAATGATGATCAATTATTCTGGGGAGTTACTTTTATTACCACACAACCTATAAAGCAAGGACTGTTGGTGGTTTGTGCAGGCTGAAATGACACAGCACTGGGTGCAGGCTGGTCACGGAAACCACAGCAACACATGGCACCAGCTTTGGTTTGGGGGATAAATTCTGATGGGGACATAATTTGGATCACTTCTCTCCTGTACACTGCACTGTAGCCAGTGCAGCTGTTGCACTATTTTCACAGTGTTTCACTGTTTTTTATTACAGGCCCAGGAATCCACAGTCATTTTTAGTCACTTCACCTACTCTCCTGTGCTGCTTTGGCACGGTCTTTCAGGTTACATTCATTTCACACACTACCATCATTCCTTGTATCCTGCTTCACTTTGGCAATTGCCCAGCTGCTTGGATCATTACTGAGCATGGCCTGGAGATGGATGTCCCTGCAAACTGTGCGTGCCTTCCACGGATTTCACCCGGAGCACGCCAGCAGCGGATGCCTCCAGGACACAGGACACAGGACGGGCACACTGGGGTGCCCACCGCCATTTATACAATTCACACCAACCACAAGAGTACAGGTCCTCCAAACCCTGCTCAGTTCCCTGGGGCTGCTGTCCCCTTCCTCCCCACATCCTTCTGTGCACCCTGCTTCGTGCAGAGTTTGTCAGCTTAAGGACCAGAGTGTTGAAGTCCCCCCTTCCCCCTCCCTCCCCATTCAAATTTCAGACACATTGGGTTTGAAACACACGCAGTGTACTGTGAATCATTCTTAATTTGAGGTCTCCAAGTTACTCAGCTCTTCGCTACAGCCTCCCACCTTGGAGACAAATGAATGCACTGTTCCTCAGCTGACTTGTCAGGAGGAGGGAGCTGAGGCGGTAGAGAAAAGAGCACCGTGCAGGGGAGGGAGAGGGGGGTGACTGCTCTGGCCACTGATCACACACACCTGGGCTCACAGATTCACCCAGACACAAGAGCAGACGAGTTTTCCCTTCCAATTATACCCCAGCCCAGTGGTTACAAACTCTGGTGTGGCAAAACTTGACTAGAGCAGAGAATTGCACTTGAAATGCAAAGAAGGGGAAGGAGAAACGCTCTACCTGTGGGATTATGTACAGATGGCTGAAGGTGAAGAATTATGGGCCAAACACCAGCTGCCAGACCCTGTCAGCTCAGGCAGAAAGCAGCAGCTCTGGGGCCCTGTGCTAGACTACACACTCACTGGGTGACAGTCACACCCTCTCTCAGCAGCGAGTGTCTCTCACCATCCACGGCTGCTCCTCAAGCTGGAGGCAGCCAGCCCCCGGGTCAACCCCAATCTGACACCCCTGGGTCACCCCCAATCTGACACCCCTGGTCAAGGGAAAGGACAGGCTGCTGTTGTCTGCCTGGGGAATGTCTTGCACAGGTGGGAATGATTCCCAAAGCAGTCTCATCCTCAGAGCACCACAACATTGTGCACCCACTGCAGCCTGCAATGGTTCAGCTCCTCAGCTGGACACCACGGGCCCAAAACCACATCAGAAGGGTGTCCTTGTCTGTGCTACAACTGACTCTCTTTTCACTCACCACCACAAGCACAACCTCTATTCCACTCACATACTTTCTTTGGAAAGGAAATACATACACATACTTATTGAAATAAAAATACAAACATACTGCAAAAAGCTCAATAGAGCAGCTGCAAGATGTGCTATGGGAACTCTCCTCTCTGGGAGGACTGAGGAAGAAAGCAAAAAATATTCCGTGCGTGGTCTCCTACCCCTTTGCACATCGACTGTGCATTGCCAGAAATACTCCACTTGTTTACCACACAGTTTATAGAACAATTTTCAGAACTTCAATGGAAAACCAACCAGATAAAAAAAACCCAACAAAATCCAGTGATGTTGTGTCATTGCATTATTTAAGCAGCAGGAGATCTTTGGGGTATTTCCAAATATATGGAATTTTAGCACTAAATTAACATAGCCTCCATGAGTAAGTCTTGATTTTCCAATTCAGTTTTTTCCCCAAGAGTGAGAGGGGATTTTTCAGCCATCAGATGAAAATCAATCTTTCCAAATCTGGATTACATGCAAATATTAAGCTCCATTAACCAGAACTCCTGAGTGTTTTCTTGCTCCTTGCTAGAAACTGCAGGAACAGTGCCTCCCTTTGGATGAGGAATTGGAGGTGCTTATAAACAGACGTCTTTTAAAAGAAGCACACAGAATTTATTGCCTCAAGACTAAAACACCCTAATGTCCCCAAGAGCAGAGACCTTCAGGGATAATGGAATGCTGCCCTCAAGTCCCTTTGAGGCAGAATTGCAATGGCAACCCCTTAGTACACGGTGGTGCTGAAGAAATGCCTTAATTCGGGATGTGCAGGACTTGGGAGCGCTGGCTGAGCTTGGAGGGATGGCAGCAACTCTCTCCCTTTTTTCCAACACTGCTGCCCTGCTTCTCCTGTGCAAATACACAACAGGGGCATTTCCAAAAATCCCCAAGCCTCTGCAGCCTGAGAGGACATTGCTGATCTCTTTCTTTGGCCTTTCAAAGCTGACTATCCCTTAACATCACAAAAAAACAGGGAAAGAAAGAAGTCCTGTGACCTGAAGGAGAAAGAACTCAGTAAATCTTATTTTGTGGGATGTTCTGTCCCAGCATGGGGAGGAGGGGACTGGAAGGACACCTGCACATGACATCTTGAACCCTCCCTGCCTCGAGTATGTTGGCATGAAGGGGGTTGTACCACACATCACATGCAAAATGGAACCAAATTCCTCTGAATGACTTACAAGGTCAAGCAGGAGACTTGTTATAAAGCCAGGTACTAACCTCTGCTCTCCAAGATTGATGTTTTAAAACACGAGTAAGGTAAGTAAATACAAAGCTGATACTGTGGGTGAATAAAACAAAGGAGAGAGAAAGCTCTGCCTCCCAAGGCTACAGACAGGCTCAGCGTAGGTTTATGCACAGCAAGTCTTGCATTCTGCCTGCTGGCAGGTACAGCTGGCTGCTGCTCTACCTCAAAACATCCATCCTGGCCCTAGGAAAAGATGAAGTCCGAATTCCTGAGAAGCTGGGTAGCAGCTATCTGGGCCCAACCTGCCAGCTGAGCTTGAGCTCCCACCCTAGGCTTAGACTGCAGCCTCCTGGATGTCTGCAAGGCTTGGGCTTAACCTGACTCCAAGCCTGGCCTCAGTCCTGGCACCAGATGAGGTAGGATCAAGTGAGACCAAGTGCCTGTGCAGAAAAGAATCATCCTATCTGTTGGACGTGGCACACAGACAGAAAAATGACCTTTGGAGCTGACTCCAAATCTTCTGCCCGACCACAAAGTTGTGACTTAGTCACCATTAAGAACCAGTAACACACAGTATCTACAGAGCAGTCCCAGGACACAGGGGTCCTTGATGATATTAGGTTTGGGTCTGAACCTAAATCTCTTCCAATAGTCCAAAACTGGACAGTTTTCCCTTTGTGTACCAAAATGTGTAACCTAACTGCTCAGAAAATCTTTGCATGGGAAGAGTTTCACTGTAATTCTTTTACAACCGTATCACACAATTGGAAACCTGTTAAAAACCTCCATTCCCTTAGGCTGTACTCGAGACGATCTATCCATGAATACAGTAGTAGCTGTTATCAAAATTTCATCAATTCTAGTGTCCCCTTGCAGCTTAGAACCAGAACTCCACCCCCCTCTCTGTCACAACCTCTCCAGGCAGCCTGACCAGGGCAGTGGTGGAATCACCATCCCTGCAAGCATTCAAAAAACATGTGGCACTTGGAAACCTGGGTTAGTGCTGGCCTTGGCAGTGCTGGGTTAATGGTTGGACTTGATGATTTTAGAGGGCTTTTTCAAGGTAAATGATTCCATGATTCTAATTTTCTCCCCTTCGAATCTGCTCAGAATTAGTTTCCAGTCCAAGCACTTGCCACGTGTTACATTTGGAGCACCCTATTCAGGCTCACAGTTGTGAGAACAGGATTTCACCAAGGATTCAGGCTGACCAGCAATCCCTCTAAACTTCTATAAAGTGCCAAGGTTGCAGCACCACAGTCTCTTGGAGAGAGGACAGATTAGAAACAGTATTTGCTGATGTTTCACAGCTGCAGAAGGACTCACAGCAAACAGGGAGGAGGGAGTCCTCAGCTATTGAGCCATTAAGGAGAGCCTCATGTCATTCTGTCAGCCACAGAACAGCCAGAAATCCACTGTTTCAGCTGTGATGAAACTGAAGCACGGCTGAACTATCCCTGCTGCAAATGGGAAGGACATTAATGCCTCCTCAGAAAACCTCCCAGCTCCACAAAGAGCTCTGAGGGAGGCTGTGGCATTGTGTTTTCAGTGGAGCTCCCCAGACTCCAGCAGGACCTCTTGCAGCAGCCTGTTCCAACAGAACAACTTCGTATCACATTTCTCACTGGGGTTGAGCAGTAGTCCAGCAATGCCTAAACACGAATTACATTTCCAGCTGAAACAAGCTGGGTGATGTCACATCCCCTACCTGCTCCTGCAGATCCCAGAGAGCAGTGAGAGCAGGAATGTCAGCAGCATGCAGGCAGGCACAGAGGCCTGCTTCATCAGCTCCACGATGATACTGGCCTCCACCCCATCCGACTGCCAGTGGGTCAGCTTGATGGGCCCCTCGTCGTACCTGTCGGTCATGAACAGGACCCGGCTCCTGGCCACCGTGTCAAAGATGGCCGAGAGCTTTGAGGCATCCTCTGCCCTCTGGCCAGCTGTGTCCAAAGGGGGGTGCAGATGGGAAAGCATGACTTTGCGCTGGTCATAGTACACCAAGATGATTTCTTCCTCCTGAGGGTTCTTAGAGTTTTTCTGAAGGGTAGAACAGCTCCAGAATTTGCTGTCTCCCTCTTTGCTTATCTGAATCCATGGCTCATGGCAGAATATGGTCCCAAGGTCTTCCAGGAACTCACTCAGACTATCTTCTTTCTCCTGTTTGCTGTTGCTCCATGAGCCAAGCACAGAAACACTAACTTTAGTCACACGCTGAACTTCCCCGAGGTACTGCTTCACCTGGACAGGAATGAAGGGGAAGTGCACCACAGCAAGGATGACAGCAGAGTTCTGCTCCGAGATCCAGCGGCCGATCAAAATGCCGCTGTCTGCCGAGGAGCAGCACGACGGAAAGAACACCTTCAGTACCATGACAGTGACCCTGGAGGGACATACACCTGCCAATAAACACAGAAGTTAAACTTGAGGATGGGGAGTAAATGCAAGGAAAATGTGAGCTGGCCAAAGCCACTGGAGAGTAGAACTAAGCATGTTTGAAAACACTAAGCCCAACCACTTGAGTAATGATATTAGTGACAGCCAACAGCCACACACACATTCAGGAGGTTCCTGATGATCTGCAGTCTTTGAAGGTAAGCCTGGAGTTTCCCAGTAAAGCCCTTCTCCAGTCCTGGAGGGGTTTTTTGTGGTGGTACCTGGATAAGCACAGCCCATCAGACCAGCCAAGATCAGGAATTCACCTAGCCTTAGATCTTGGATCCCACACTGGACGTGCTGGAGCACTTCCTAGAGAAGGGACTACATCACAGCACACCATGGTGCCTCTGGGGAGTATTTCCTGCTGCTACCAACAATCAAACACTGGTTCATGCTATAGTCTCCTTTATCACCTCACAGCCCAGAGCTCTGCTCTGTGGCAAACTCACTGAGCAATCTTGATCACATCGCTCAGCTCTTCCCCTCATCTGGAAACTGAGATGATAATTTTGTCAGAAGAGACTACAGTGATTAACTGAAATAGTTTTAATTCATTAGATTCAACAGTCTAAAAGAGGAGAAGCATCTCTGCTTTATCAGTGCTCTTTATCTCCAGTGCTTTTCTCCCATCATTAAGAACACATCTCAATGGCCTTGGGAGACTTTTCCAAAAAGGAGCTTTGAGGCAGTTGACAGTGTCTCTTTAAATAAGGTGGAGGTTTCTACCAGGGATATAATTGCAGTAAGGAGGGCGCTGGCGCAGAACAGGCGGCATCCGGCGCCCGTTGTCCTTTCCTGTCCTTCAGTGCTTTGTTAGGGATGTGAAAACTCCGCAGGCCCCCGAGGCTGCTCCTCTGCGAGGGACCCAGTCAGTTGGAAAGGGAACACAGAGGATATTTACAACACAGAGGGAGGATGCGCAGCAGGAAGGGCCTGGTGGCTTTGTTTTCCTCTCCCTTAGTACAGGAGAGCTGAGCCAGTAAAGCTCAGCAGCTGGCAATTTCCTACAGCATGGAGGGATGGAGCAGCAGCTATAGGGAGTGATTAACCTCTGGGGTTATAGTGGGGTAAACTGGGGAGTTGTGGACTCCCCATCCCTGGAAGTGTTCAGGATCAGGTTGGAAGGGGCTTGGAGCAAGCTGGGATAGTGGAAGGTGTCCCTGCCCATGGCAGGGGGTGGAATGAGATGGTCTGCAAGGTCCTTTCCATGCCAAACCATGCCATGATTCCATGACTCTTCTGAGATCCTGCTTCCTCACAGACTCCAGGTCTCTGAGGTTATCCCTCAGGTCAGAGAGGGAGAAATGAAGTCCCTCTGTGGCCTCCAGATCTTGCTGGGGACTGGAGGATCTCTGGGGCAGTGAGGGCCAGTGCTGGGTGCTTTCAGCACCTGCAAACACTGGGCTTCCAGCACCACACTGCCAACAAAATCCCTCAGGAGAGGGAAGCCTTGGGATGTACTCTGCAGTTTTGCAGTAAAAGGGAAAATTCAGTCCAAGCCAAAACATCAAAGGCAGCCTCTGTGATGTTTTTCCTACTGAAGGAGGGACAGTTGTTGCGAGTATTGCTGTGAAGGACTCTCAGTGTCTGTGCACAGCTGTCCTTAAAGGTCTGTCCATCCACTGGAAATTTCAGAGAGGAACTGTCAACTGACTCTTCATACACACATTTATTTTTCACTGAGATTGTTTTTAAAGATAGCCACAATCCTCTGGGAAAACTTCTCATGGAACAGAAACACTTCTCACCCTTATCTTCTCTAGTTTGTGAGTTTTTCCTGTTACACCTTCCCCAACTTTTTGAATTAACATAGTTTCATGCACCCAACTACCCTAGCTATAGCTCAGGTCAAATGATCTGCCCTTTGGATGCTGGAGACATGGCAGAGAAGACTCTGATATGATTTTCAGGCTGTACAAAATATCTTGACACTTGAAAACCAGCTGATCAACTATTGTTATGTTAATGTGTCTCGTATTCCCAAATCCATGACTTGTCGTGCATCCACCTCACTCATTTCAATAGACTGATTGAAACATCAAATGTCATCACAGTCAACTGTTTCACTGCTGCTAATTTTAACAGAAAAATCCCACCAATGCTCATGCAGTGCTTGCTCATCAAGCGCCTAAAATCTTCCAGATCCACCTATTTCTGCTGAAAACATCCATCTTTCCCTGAGAGCATCAATGCAATGATCTCAAGGTCACCAAAACCAACAAAATAAACGCCACCTAAAATGTGTTAATGCAACCAAAAAAAATGAATACAGGACCCCAGGACTGATTAATTCCAGAATTTTTGTTAGAAAAGCAAAGGTGAACGGTGGGATGTGGCCATGGTCTCACCCCAGAGGCTGTCCTGTGGCCACACGGTGTCAAGGGGGACTGATTCAACAGCAAATCCACACCTGAGCATCCCACTTGTAGGGGGATTAGGGCCAGGATATAAAGAATCATAGAACCATGGAACTGTAAAGGTTGGAAAAGCCCTCGGAGAACATTGAGTCCAGTCATTCCCCTAGCAGCAGCACCATCACCACTAAACCATGTCCCCAGGTGCCACATCCACAGGGCTTTTTGAACACTTCAGGGCTGGCATTCCACCACTGCCTTGGGCAGCCTGTGACAGTGCCTGACCATGCTTTTCGTGAAGAAATTTCCACACCTATCCTATCTATGTTCAAACTAAACCTCTCCTGGCACAATTTAAAGACATTTCCTCTTATCTTGTCCCTTGTTCCCTGAATCCGACCCCCCCCCGGCTGTCCCCTCCTGTCAGGGACTTGTGTAGAGCCACAAGGTCCCCCCTGAGCCTCCTTTGCTCCAGGCTGAGCCCCTTTCCCAGCTCCCTCAGCCGTTCCTGGTGCTCCAGCCCCTTTCCCAGCTCTGCTTCCTTCTCTGGACCCGCTCCAGCCCCTCAGTGTCGCAAGGGCCCGGCGCTGCCCCCGGCCCACCGGGGCCTCCCCGGTGCCCGCGCAGGCCCCGCGCCCGGCCCGGCCCGGCCCGCTCCGCTCCTACCGCCGGCTCCGCTCCGCCGCTTCCGCCCGCGGTTGCTCGGAGACGCCGCTGCGGCCGGGCCGTGCAGCGGGACGGGCCCGGCCGGCGCCGTCACCCGCCGCCCGCGTTCCGCTGTGCCTCGGCTCCCCGCTCCCCGCTCCTCGCTCCGGTCTGTCGAGCCCCGCCGGCCCCGCTCCCGGCAGCGCCGCTCCCCGGGCTCGTCCCGGCGCCTTCCCGCGGGCCCCGAGAGCGGCGGGGCCGCCTGAGCCGCGCGATAAGGAGCGGCAGTGCCCCCCGCCTCCCCTGCCACCGCCCGGCCTGGAGCGGGGCCAGGGGCTCGGCTGTGCTCACGGGACGCTGTTGGCTCCATCCCCACAGGCCAGGGGCTCACCTGTCCTCACAGGACCCCGTTGTCGTCTGTTCCCAAAACCGAGGGCCTCCGCTGTTCTCCCGGGACCCTGCAGTCCCTCATTCCACAGGCCAGGCTGTCAGCTCTTCTCATGGGATGCCACTGTCCATGATCCCCCATCCCCAAAGTCCAGGTCTCACCTCTCTTCACAGGACCCTGCTGTCCCTCATCCCACAGGCCAGGCACTCACCTTTCCATGGGAGACCACACTGTCCTTCATCCCCAAAGTCCAAGGACTCGCCTTTCCTCAGGGAACCCTGTTGTCCCCCATCCCACTTGCAGGGGGCTCAGCTGTCCTGATGGGAGCGTCTTGACCCCCATCCTGACTGCCTCAGTGGATGCCTGGCCCAGCAGAGGCCCACGGGTGCCAACAGGTGCCCAAGAGCTTTGTCCTGTGATCCAGCAGTGGGTCAGGGTCAGCGAGCTTGGAAAGATGCTGGGCAGCATGAGGGGGTCCCCACATGGAAAGAGAGAGCAGGTGCAGAAGTTGGGGTGGGCTAGAGAAAAGGTTTGGGATGCTATTTTTGTTGTTGGATGCCACAGAATTGGAAATAAGCTGGGGGAGATTTGGTTTTCTGGGAGCTCAGCTTCCTGGGATGGGACAGGCTCATCCCCCCATTCCTGCAGACCATGCAGCCCCCCTCCCTGCTGCTGCCTCACTCTGCACGGAGAGGGGTCTTGGAGGGCACCACGAGGTGTCTGTTGTGTTCAGTGCCTGTTCCAGGGCCAGGAGGGAGCAAGACCCTCTCCAGGGATCATGTGGGATGAGAGGCGTGACTTGGGTCTGGGATATCAGCAGAGACCGGGGAGTCGTTGAGCGCCATGCCCACACGGAGGGCTGGAGTGGGGAGAGGAAAACGCCCGTTCCTGTGCCGGCACACCCTGCCCGCCTTCCCCTGGCCGCTGCCGATAAAGGCAGCGGACGTGGCTCTGACCCCTCCTCTCCAGAGCACAACAAGGCAGCTCCAGCCGCAGGACGCGGGGCAGTGTGAGGAGTTCCACGTTTCCATATGGAATTTGCTCCATGCAGTGGTTGTTGCTTCCCTGTAGAGGTCAGGAATGCAGCACAGAAGGAGGTACCATCATCTTACCCTTTTCCTGAAGTCTGCTGCAGACCCAGTGTGCTGTTCTCTGATTGCAAAACCCTCCCTAATAATTAGCCTGGGAATGAATTAGTATGGACCAGTTGTCATCATGCCAGGCTGGACAGGGCTTGGAGCAACCTGGTCTAGTGGAAAGTGTCCCTACTCATGGCAGGGTGTAGATCTAGGTGATCTTTAAGGACCCAATCCAAACCATTGTGTGATTCCATGATTCTGTGATAGAACATGGACTTCCAGCATGGCCTTACCCCTCCGGTCATGCTCTGGCATCAGGAAGATGGGACCATGGCACACCAAAATCATATGGAGAGAGGAGAAATACTTATATTAGCTTTGGAAAACACACAAGGAATAGAGGGTGTGCTGATAACAAGTTTGCCAAAGCACCAATGCAAGGCCAATTCTGAGTAGCTGGGTCATCCTTTAGGTACTCCGGTGGGTCCAGAGCTGGTCTAGTCCTGGGAGAAGCTGGAGACCATCAGGCAGTCAGGTCTGGGGCGATGTCCCATCCCTGCAAGTGTCCAAGGCCGTGTTGGACGAGGCTTGGAGCAACATGGTCTAGTGGAAGGTGTCCCTGCCCATGGCATGGGATGGAATGAGATGGTCTTTACAGTCCCTCCCAACCCAAACCATTCCATGATTCTATGACATGAATCTGTGGGAGCAGTGGAGCTCTCAGCCCACCTACAGACCCACAGCTCAGCAGGGCTGCAGGGGAACCACCCTCCCTCCCCATCTGGATGTTTGGTTGGGGCCAGCACATGGTGCCCTAGCATTGGTGGGTCTGTATGGGGACCTCACACAGTACTTGAAGACTTTGACACAATTCTCCACTGTGTCTGCCACGAAGAGGTGCCCAGAGGAGGAGCAAGCCATGCCAGCGGGCCTCCGCAGCCCTGTGGACACCAGGCAGATGGGAGCTCCATGCTCTGGGAACAAGTGGACTGTACGGCGCTGCTCATCTGCCACCAGGATGCTGCCATCCGTGTCCACGCAGACCCCAGCAGGGTTGCCAAACTGGTGTCCGTATTTGCTGCTGAGGGAGCAGAGGAGCTTACGGCTCCTCATGAAGACCTTGACGTCTCCACACTCCTCGCTCACCACAAAGCCTCCACCAGGCACCGGACTGACGTAGCGAGGTCCCTGCAGGTTGGGGACAGAGCGGACATTGAGTGTCCTGAAAGCATGGTCCAGAGCAAAGCTGTGCACTTGGCCTTGTGCATAGTCTGCTACCAGGATCTTGCCCACGGAGTCTACTCCAATACCCCTGGGGGAACCACCCTTCCTGACCTTTATCCATTCCCCCTTGGAGAGGCTGGTGTGAGGGTTGAAGACCCAGATGGCTTCATTCACCATGTCAGCTACAGCCACCATTCCCATCCTAGTCACAGTAACATCTTCTGGCAAGAAAATGCTGCCTCCCTTGCCCGTCTGCTGGCAGCGCAGGGACCGCAGTGTGTGGCCTGTGCTGCTGAGGACGTGGACCCAGGGAGCACTCTCAGCTGTCACGTAGATGGAGCCATCCGGGGAGCAATGGATTCCACTGACACCCCCATAGCGGCTGCCGGTGGGGTTGGGAATCTGCTGGACCAGCTCATCCTGGCAATAGCAGAGGAGGTTCTTGATGTTGTCCAGATCTCCACACAGGCTTTTGGCCTTATCTGCCAGCTGGTGGACCTGGTGCTGGGTCACCATGCCCATGCCACGCTGGCTGTGCAGCAGCGGGCTGGCTGACTGCAGCGTGGCAAATGACTTCAGCTGGAGGCTGTAGATGGTTTTCAGAAGCTTCTCTTTTGTCTGGCTGGTCTCCAGAGTGTCGTCCATGACAAATCTCTTGTCCCTGTTTGGGGGAAGCAGTAGGACCATGACTGTCCCTGCCTGCTGCCATCTCTGGGGCCATGCTATGGTGCTTGCTATCTACCCGGGATCAAGGCATTGGTGCTAGTCTGGATTCACTTCATGCCAGAGAGACCATGTCACCTTATTGCCAGCTAATTATGAAATAAGGACAAATAAGGACTATGGCACAGCAATGAAAGAGTCACCAAGATGGATTTGCAGCTGGAGGAGCCAGCAAAAAGGTCCAACAGCTCCAACAGCTCAACTGGTGTAAGATGTGGCCCGAAGATTTATGTGTAAAGGTGAGCCCTGTGTGTGAACATATTGAATGGGACCTCAACCTCTCCAGTTCCTGAGATGGTGGCTTCTTTCAGGTCTTTAACACTTGTTACTCCTATTTTCTGTGAGCCTCATCTCTCCAAACCAAGCTCGACCCATGATTAGATTTGAGTCACTCAGGGTGACCATTCCTCAACTCCCACATGTGTCAGATGTCACACGTGGCCAGTGCATGTCTTCGCTAATGGCAGCTCCTTTCCCATCCAAATAGTTTCATAGAATCACAGAATATCCTGAATCAGAAGGGACCCACAGGGATCATCCAGTCCAACCCTGGCCCTGCACAGACACCCCAACAACCCCATCCTGGGCATCCCTGGCAGCGCTGTCCAAACGCTCCTGGAGCTCTGGCAGCCTCGGGGCCGTGCCCATTCCCTGGGGAGCCTGGGCAGTGCCCAGCACCCTCTGGGGAAGAACCTTTCCCTGATATCCAACCTGACCCTGCCCTGGCCCAGCTCCAGCTGTTCCCTGGGTCCTGTCCCTGTCACAGGGAGCAGAGATCAGCACCTGCTGATTAAGTTACCTCTGAAGTAGCCAACAACTTGTCAGGGAGAAAAGGGGAGGTTCTGCTCTGAAAGATAGATTCAATCTTCACCATTTTCTCAGACATGAGAACCACCATGAGAACCCAAATTCCTGTTTTGCTCACTCTCACTCTGTTTTAAAACCAGGCAGCAATGGGAGCCCAGCTTTGCTGTGTCCTGCCCAGGCCTGGCTGGAGTATGGCTTATAACACACAGCCAGGAGCTGGCAAGGGAAATGTTAAGAGAAATATGACCTCATTAAAGCTCCTGGAGAGGCACAGCTTCACTTTGCTTTAAATGTGATTATAATTAATATTATAATGGGCACACTTGGCTGTTTTGAGTTGTTTGCAAACCATCACTCCACTTTTATTGCCCCATGTCCCATGATTGCCTGGATCATGTGCTCTATGCTGCTCACAAAAGTGACATTTCCCCAGACCACAGCTGAAGAAAGCTAAGGCATACGGTGCCAAATAGTCCTTTTCATGTGCAAACACTACAGCTATCTAAAAGCCATCCCTGAATAATTGCAGAGCTATTAAATGCAAATATATGATGGCGGGGATGAGAGAATACAGATGGAAATCTGATTCCTGCTGGTTTTGGGGCCTGGGAACAGCTTTTTCCTCCCCATGGTGTTTTTTTCTTCCCCATGGTGGTTAAGCCTTATATCTCCAGCAGCAGAGATCTGCTTGGTGGAAACAAGCCCTCCACATCTCAGGACTGCTTGTCAGGGTCCTCCTTCAGAGCTGGACAGAGTCCTCAATCCAAGAAACTGGATTTTACAGATGGGGAAACTGAGTCACTGCCAGGGAGAAATGTACTAACTGCCACATCAGGAGCATCTACCTCGCTTCCTGGGCACTGGACACCCAAAGCTGCCATCAGACCCTTGATGGTGTGTCCTGAGCTTAGTTTGAGCTGCTTGGGGTCCAAGCCCCAGAAAAGGGCTCTGACACTGTCCCCCACACAGCTCAGGCCAACCACCTGTGGCTACGAGCCCAGCCCCACAGATCCTGTACCTCAGTCCTGCTGTCCTGGGGGCTGCCTGTCCTTCCCTGGCAGCGCTGCCCTCCCACCGGCTCCGTCCTGCTCCCTCGCCGGGCTCAGGGCAGTGGGACCGAGGGATGTTGTGTTGTTAGTGACGGGCGATTGCCCTCAAGTCTGGGTAAACACAGCTCCTTGTGCTGACAACCAGAAGCAGCAAGACAAGGGCTGATCCACACGGTTTTTACTCCCTGCTGGTCTCCTGCCCAGAAACAAGGTGCCTTTCCCCCAGGATCAGTCTGTGTCCCACCTGCCTGCTCCAGCCAGAGGGAGGCACCCAGCTGCAGGGGTGATGTGGGGTTTTTACGTAGAGGCAAAAGGGCTGATTTGCTGCTCCTCACTCTTGGCAGCTGCTGGGGGGGCACAGGGATGCTCACACTGTGAATCAGGGCTCCTCACAGCTTCATCACTGCCTCCCTGTGTGCCCCAGCCTGAGCACAGTGCAGGTGTGTGCCTCAGTCTCCTCTCTTACATAAAGAAGACTGGTGAATTTTGCCATGTCAGGCTTTGAGATGCAGTGATGGAGAAGCTCTAGAAGAGGCAGATCAGCCAGGACTGCTGGAACCCTTTCTCCCCTTTCCATGTCCATGCTGCTCAACCCAAGATCTCCACAACTGGACAAAACCGTGCTTGGAGTTGATGGTGGCATTTATGAGTTCTGCCCCAACAAAGAGGGTCAGGAGTAAAAGCAGAGTTAGCAAGGAGGAGCCTGCAAGGGGCTGCTCAGGACCTGCCCTCCCTCCCTGGCAGTGACTCCTGACAGTGCTTCCTGAGAGTGCCCTGTCCACTTCTGCCCACAGTGAGCTCAAACCACCCACCTTAAACCTGGCCAAGTCGTGAAGAAGTTTGTGTCTGTTCATTATTCAGATGGGCCAAATGTAAGTGAAGTTTGAGTCAGACTCAGGCACCTTTTTGGATGCTTGGAGGGGCCGCATGTGCCTCCCTTAGGACTAAGGAAGCAGGTTGGGGTCTGTCTGGCTGCAGGAGCTGTGGGATGAGGATCTGCCTCCAAAGCCCCAGGGCTGGGTGCTCTTCTCACCAGGTGTTTAGGGCCCTTCTGGTCCTGGATCAGTGCATCCCTGAACCTCACAGTGCCTGCTTCAGACCTAATACCAGCCGAAATTAGAAAAATAACTTGACATGACAAGCGCTGGGGCCGCTCCATCTGAGCCCCAGCAGGACAGGAGGCAGCTTCAAAAACCATCTCCCAGGGCAACAGGGTTTGACCTTTTGTTTCACTGTTGTGTGCTCCATCACCAGGATAAACAAACACAGCCTGGCCCTGGGGCTCCTGTTCACCTTTCCAGGACCGTGGCTCTGTCACAACCTGTTCGGAAGCCATCCCGGACCCCAGGAGATGCCTGTGTCATGGCAGAGCCCTGGCACAGCCCATGCCCACACCAGCACCGGGAGCTGCAGGGTTCAAGGACATGGGCATGGTCAGCCTGCTGCTGCTGGAGATGGGCCAAACCAAAGAGAGGTTGGGTTCAGTTCAGGCTTTCCTGGAGCACATTCCTTGCACGTATAAGTGGCAAACTTCACCCCTTGTGGCTTTTCCTCCCCTGGCACGGGGCAGCAGCTCTCGGTTGTGTGTCCAGAAGGAACACACAAACCCTGGGTCTCTGCCAGTCCCTGTGCCCAGGGAGACAGGCACGGTGCCTGCCTGGCACACTATGAGCGTGCAGGGAGCCAGCGGGAGATCCCACAGGAGGAGTTACCAAGTCACAGGCTCGTGGGAAAACAACTCAAATCCATCCACTGAGAATATTTCCCCACCTAGAGCACAGCTCTGTGACTGGGGAGCATGTGGGGGGACCCGAAAGTCCACAGTGTCAGTCCAGTGTCAGTTGTGGTGCAACAAAACCCTCCTGTGGCTCAAGTCCCTGCTGGACACCAGAGCACTCCGGCCCCGAGGGTTTCAGCATTCC
>NW_024581129.1:14530004-14644612 GCF_017639235.1 Corvus kubaryi | reverse complement strand
CAGCTTACTCTGGACCCTGCTGGACACCAGAGCACTCCGGCCCCGAGAATCCCAGCAGTCCCCAGCCTGCTCTACACCACCGTCAGCGCAAGAAAGTTGCAGCCGAGGGCTGTGGTGGTTTGCTGGGACCGAAGGGGCGATGAGGGGACGGAGCAGGGTGGCAGCAGGTGCCAGGCTGGACACGGGCTGGTCATTGCTTCGTGCGGACACCAGGCGGCCCCGTCTGTCCGAAGAACCGGGAATGATTGGCACTGATCATCAAACAGCTGGAATGCACCCTGTCTGTGTCTGTGCGTGTGCGCAAGGGAAAGTCGGATCCCAGGACTGTGCAAGAGGTTTCGGTGGGAAGCTGGAGCAGGCACTGCACATCCACACACAGAAAACATGATCCCCAAGCAGAGCAGAGCCTCTGTCCTGGCTGCACTCCCCCACTGTCCATGGAGTGCTTGCAGTGTCCAGCTGGGGACATGCAGGGACCTGGGGACACTGCGGGACACAGCTCTTGGAGTCTGATCCCCCACGCAGGGTGAGACTGGGCGGGGGATTCCTAAACTTTATTCCATGGAGGTGAGAGCAAGAACTCAGCTCCTCTTCAGGCAGCACAGAAATCCCTCAAGAAAGGAAAGCTGTAACTACTCTGGTCCCTAAAACTGACCTGGTCCTGCATGGACATCCCGGAATCCCCTCTGCTGGTTAGCTAACCAATGGAAAAGATTCTCCAGGGTCTGATATGGGCTCAGCTGACACCTCAGCTTCTCCCTTTCTCCCTCCTCCTGCACAGCCTCCCTGCTCACAAGGCTCACAAGAGGATTAGGGAGTTAATCCTCTTTAGGACATCAAGCTCTCTGTTGAGCCTGCTGGGAAGGGCCAGAAGCTGTGAAGCACAGCGGGGCACTGCCACAAAGCCTCTTTCATGCCAGGAACAGCGCTGTGGATGAATCCCTGTCCTGGTGGCAGCATCCCCATTGCCGCCCCCTTCTCCACCCGACCCAGGCACGAGCCTGTCCCCGTGGGAGCTGGGCAATGGTCCCACCAGGCTGTCTCCCTCCGCCCCATCGTGGCATCTCCACCTGGTCTGGAACGGTGGTGGGAGGAAAGCAAAGCACCCTCCTGTCCTGGCAGGGAACAGCATCCCAAGGCCATGCAGGAAGTGGGAAACAAACAGAAGCTCTCTGCAAACACAGCTCCATGCTCAGCCCACTGAGGAGGGCTCTGGATGTCCAGGAGCTCTGTAGAATCCCAGGGGCGTGGCTGTTACTGGAGCAAAGCTATGTGCCAGAAATATTCCTGTATGGATGGTACTGAGCCAATTGGTCTTCCACGAGGGATTGCTCCAGCTCTTCCTCTGGTGAGGAAGGGTGCAGGCTGGCACTGCTGGTGTGCCACTGGCTACAGGTGGGCAAGGAAGCACCTGCACCTGCAATTTCTGTTCCCACTTCCCACCCAAACCACAAAGTGTCAACATCCTTGGGTACCCTGCACCTAAAATCAGGGAGGAAATAACAGGGGCTGAGTGCTTTGACTCCCTGAGCCCCAGATCTGGGAAAATGATGTGGGTGTTCTGGCTTTGCAGCAGCTGCTGCCTGCAGTGGGGGAGCCAGGGCTGCCCAGGCACAGTACCTAGCTGTGCAGGTGCTCCTGGGTCTTCAGGAAGCTTCTGCCTTGCAGGAATGTTTGATCCTTCTCTTTCAACCATTCGACCCTCAGCATCTTCTCCTGCACCCCAAGGCAGCAGTGGGGAACACGCAGCAGTGGTGCCCTGGTACCACTTGGCATCTCCTGTGTTGCCCCAGTCCCAGCAGGCATGGGCCCCTTCCAGGCAGGGAAGTGGGCAGGAAGGCAGGAGCTGATCAAGCAGCCGCAGCCAGGATCTCACCCTGCTTTAGCCTGCAAAGCCTGAGGGAAACCTTCTCTCTGCTCAGCTTGGCTGCCTTTGGAAGGATCGGCCCTGGTGAGATCCAGAGCACTGCCCTCACCCGCCCCAGCTCTTTTAAGTACCTAAACCCTCAGTGCTTCCCTCCGTGGGCCTTTGATCCAGCTCCAAAGCTGGAAAGGTTCTGCCCTGGGCAAATACCCAGGGAAATAATCCATTCAGAGGCATCTAGGAGCAGGGAAAGGAAACCTCCAATTGCAATAACAGATGGGAAAACGCAGCAGGGAAATTTTGTAGCCTTTTGCACTGTTTTTCCTCATTTAAAGCTGAGAAGATGGGATAGCTACTCCTCTGCACTGGCTACATGCTATGGGGGGGTGGAGAACACAGCTGCTGCCGGAGCAGCTTTGGAGCTGCAGTCTCAGGGACTGCCCAGCACTTCAGTGCTTGTGGCTGACGGGGGTTGAAAAGTTCATGTGGGACTTGAAATACTCCAGCAGTGCAGCAGTGCTCCTGTCAGAGCCAGGGGACAGTCACCAGGGCACAGCAAGATGGCTCGAGGCAGAGATGCCCTCACAGTGGTTGTGGTGGAGAGAGCGATGAGGAGCAGCAGTGCTGCTTCCACAAACAGCTGGGAGCAGAGGATCCAAGATAAGCCACCGGCAGTGTGTGGAGTGATGCCTTCTGTCTGCCTCTGCTCCTCTTCCTCCCACAGAAAAGCTCCCAGGAGGATCAGGAGGACTTGCTGTTCCTCCCCAGGAGCTGCAATTGGGGTGAGAGCTGGGCTGTCCCTCTGATCTGCATTGCCCTGGCAGATCAGCCCCTGCCAGGTCTCAGCACATCTGTGCTGCTTCCCTGCTGTGCTACCAGCCCTGGGGGCAACATTTGTGCCTCGAGGGGAGTCACAGCCTCCCCTGCTTGCTCCTACTGTGCTAATGCTTCCAAGCAAAGGGAGGAACAATGCTAAGAAGAGGGGTGAGGAAGAGACAAAGGGAACGGTGTTCTCATGGCACTGTTAGTACCTCCCAGCACACCTTACTTGGAGCTCCCAAGACCAACACCACTCCTTACTTAAGGTCATGGGGAAACTACCTCACAACGTGCAGCCATTTGGCAGAAAGAAAACCTTCCCAGCCTTTCCCCAGGTGGGAAGTGCAAGGTGAGTTGGGACAGGCCCTCTGGAGTGATGAGACCCCTTTGGGGTCAATTCCTGATGCGTCTTCCCAGCTCCAGAGTCCCCCCCAGCCTGGTATCTTTCCCTGCCCTCGGCTCACAGTTAAAGTTGCCCTGTCACCGCTGCAAAGCTGGGTCATTGCCTCCCTCCTGCCTGAGATGGAGCAATTCTGCTCCAGGTTGTCTTTGCAGCTTCACACGTCTGCTCAGAAATCTCCTGGCCGACCTTGGCCCTTCTTGAGCCCACGTTTGGTAACTTTCCACTGCTCTGAGCTCCGGCCTGCCCACGTTGGGGTAAGAGAAAACTGGTTGTGCTGGGCAGGAACCACTTCTCGTCCCCAGCTGGTTCCACCTGGGAGCCCACAGCTCTGAGTGAGTGCCCAGCTCCCCAGCCAGCTGTAGGTGGGGCCTGGGATGCCCTGGCACAGCGGGGTGGGGCACCTCAGCACTCGCCCTCCTGGTCATCTCTGTCACGGCCTCTGAATTTGCATGGTGCCAAATCACTTGGATCTCCCCCACACAGCTGCACATTGCTGTGTGCAAGGGGTGAACTCCCCCCGGCACCAAATGTGTCCCCATTTCTGGGTGTCACAGCCAGCACCCTGCTGGTGCTTGGCAGCACCCAACTCTGGACATGGCATTGGCTCCACCACACCTTTTACTTGTGGGCAAACCAAAGGGAGTTTGCAGCTCTGTCCCTTGGACCATGGTTTCCCTGCCAGGCTGGAGTGCAGTGGGAAAAGGTGATGCCCACCACAGCCCCAGCCATCCTCCATGCAGGTGGATGACTCCTGGGACTCCTGGTGACTGTACCTCTGCAGTGAATGTCCCCTTCCACCTTGGGATCCACCCCCAGATTTTGTCCCTGGCCCTTTGCCACCAAGCCAGGGAAATCTGGGGACACAGCATTTTCAGGGGTCTCTGGGATGTTCCCACCTCATGCTTGGGGCTGCCCTGCTCACAATGAGCAGCCTGACATGACATCCTGCCACCCTTCCCCAGGAGCTCTGGTCCCATCCCTGTGTCCCAGGGTGTCTGGTTTGCCCCTGCACTGTCTCCCCTTGCTGCTGACCCTGGCAGGGCATCCAGCCAGAGCTCACAACCAGTGGCTGGAAAGCTGGTTGGGGATGCAGCAAACCCACCCTCCGTGTCCTCCACTCCCAGCTTCCCTGGGGCCACATCCTTGTGCCAATGGGATGGGAAGTGTAACAACCTCCTCTTTTACAAGGAGCCTTGGAATCTGGTTCCTTCCACTGCCTTGCCTGAGATAAGCCTTCCCTTAGGGTTTGTTTATTAGGAAACTTCCCTCCCTCCCAATCCCTGAGCTCTCCATTGCTCTTGAAGCCAGAGGAGAAGGAATACTTGAGCAGGAGCAGCTGTACCCACCTGGGGTTAGAAACCCATAAAAGTTGTGCAGCACCATTGACCAGGAGCTGCTGGGCTCTGGGCTGGGCCAGGGACCTGCTGTGACCCCACATCCCCCCAGCCCCAGGAGCAGGGGAGCTGCTGCCTCATCAGGGCAGGGGAGGGATTTGGCTGGGTCCTCCATCTGCTGATTGGGAGTGGGCTTGGATGGCAGGAAAATGGGGGGGGACATGCAAGTAGGGGGAGTGTGGTCAACCATGGCCATGAGCGATGGCTATCTGGTGGGACTGCGTGTAAAGGGTGGGTAATGGCTCCCTATCAGATGCCTTTAGGGTGACCAAATAGCTGTGTAATGGGTCCTGTGCTGGAGTGGGCTGAGGGCCCTGGGGGTGCAGATTGCAGCCTGGATAAGCCACCCCAGTAGTTCAACTCCCATCCATTATTTAAATGTAAGGGTAAATGCTTTCATCTTTTCAACTGGAATGGTGCCACCAGCTCAGCCACCTCCCTGGTGGCCTGCAGGCAGGAGTCCCTGGGAAGGGAACTGCCTTGGACAGCCATGGCCGGGCAGAGAGGGGAGAAACCCCCTCTGTGGGGGTGCCACCAGCACCCCTGAGGACAATGTGCAAAGGCTGAGGGACAGGGTGGCACTGGGGACACGGGATATGACCCTGCACCTTCTCTCTGATCTTCCCTGCACCAGGGTCTGGTGTTGTGGTCCCAGGGTCCAGCCGTGGTGGATTGTAAAGGAGAAGGGAGGAAAAGGCCGTGTGTGTGTGCAGGGACTTCAGCAGGAGCAAGCAGTGTCTTGCCAGGACAAGGGGAATGACTTCAAATTGAAAGAAAGTAGGTTTAGATTACAGGTTAGGAAGAAATTCTTCTGTGCGAGGGTGGTAAAGCCCTGGCACAGGGTGCCCAGAGAAGCTGGGCACAGGCTGCCCCTGGATCCCTGGAAGTGTCCAAGGCCAGGTTGGATGGGGCTTGGAGCAACCTGGGACAGTGGAAGGTTTCCCTGTTCATGGCAGGGGGTGGAAATAAATGAAGTTTAAGGTTCCTTCCAACTCAAACCATTCTGGAATTTTGGGATTCTATGAATTAGGACCCTCATGGCTTCTGTGAGGACATTTCTCAACCTGACTTCTGCTGTCAGACACAGTGGGCAGCTCCTCTCCCCAGCTCAGGGCAAGCCAGTGGGATCCTGGTGTTGATCCAGCAGAATGAAAGAGTCAAACCCCACCCACGTGAACACAGACCACACTCAGCCAGTGCCAACATCTGGCCACATCCTGCTGGTGGCTCACCTGTCACCTCAAAAACAGAGGCTCTGTGATAGGAGCTGTGGCATGGGACTGCTGCAGGGTCCAGCCGGAGCAGGCAGAGCTCCCAGGAAAGAACAAAGCAGCCAGCAGCAACTCCTGCTCAGGGGTTTTCCCTTTAATGGTTTGGTTTTTGTTTTGTACATTCGTAAAACTGTGAACAATAAATACTATGTGATCAGCTCCCAGCTTCCACTTGCCCCCTCCCCAGCTGTCTGCAGAGGTGAAGGACACAGTGAGTGGCACAGGGAGGGCTAGCACCAGCTCTACTCATGGGAGGGTCCCAGCTCACAGCATGGGCACCACAAAGCAGGGCAGCATCCCAGCTCTGGCAGCAGGATGGAGTCAGGGGCTGGGGACAGAGAGGTGACAGTGTGCAGGCAACATCTCAGCTAAAAAGGGGTGAAAGGCAGCACTGCCTGGTGGTCTGGGCATGGATCTCCTGCTGAAACTCAGGGCTGATGGTCCCAGAGCTCAGCTACCCCTCTGGTGTCCTGGACCTCCAAGGTGCCCACGTTCAGATGGGGATCTGCTAAAAAATATGTGCCGATGATTGGAACTGGGAGGAGATGCTGTTTCCAGGTAGGCAGAGGGACCTACATGACTCGTTCCTCAGAGGAGGTAAAGGCCGGGTGGGCAGGGAAGGATGTGACGGGAAAATGGGACTCCAACTTCCTGGCTGTGCCTGTGGGTTTCCTGCTGTGATTGGGGTGAAGGTCCAGGCATGGAAGAAGAGATAGTGAGGGGGGAGAGTAGGGAGCCCTGAGATATGGGAACAGGGAGGTGCTGGCAGGGGGGTTAGGGGCTGCCAGGGCAGCGAGGGAGCTGGGGAGAGGAGATGACAGCAGGGCGTGGGGTGACAGAGGGGCACAGGATGGTAGAAAGGGCTGGAGGGAGACTGGGAGGCTGTTGGGAGTGGGTGATGTGAACAAGGTGCTTGATGTGGAGGGTCTGCTGTGCTGATGGTGTTCTGGCATCCAGATGACAGCACAATTCACACCCAGAAAGGCTGGGCAATGCCACCTCCCTGGGCTCTGGGACTGAGGAACTTCCACTCAGGTTCTGGGGTCTGTTCTATTGGGGTCTTCCCACCTTCCCTTGTGGGACCAAGGTCATGTGGGAAGCAGCAGGACATGGCCCATCAGGAAGATCTGGAGCTGGCTCAAAAGGGTTACACTGCTGAGCTGAGCATCTCTCCTTCTGAATGTCCCACTCCCCACCACCCCGAACTTTCCTCCAGAGAGAACAGACCAATAACCCCACAGGCCCCTGCGCCCTAAGCAAATTCTTGCAGTGAGAAATAAACCCCTTTGATGAGGTGGAAGCTTTGTCCAGAGAGCAATCAGGTGAGAAGAGCCAACTCTTCCTATTGTCTGGGTCCATCAAAGCACCCGGGAGTCCCAGGTCCCACGTGGGGCCTTGCCTTCTTCAGCCACCACGGTGGAATTGTCCTCTTTGGGCCCAAAGCGTGTAAAGCTCCTGGGATGTGCTGTGTAGGTCCCTTATTTGTGGCTTTGCCACTGTCCTCTTTGTCCTGCCTTCCTGGCCCGCATCCCAGCACATCCCATGTCAAGGAACAAGCCACCGAGGTGGTGAAGGCCCTGGGTGCTAACAGAACACCCCACCGTGTCCTGAACACCAAGTGTGGGTGGGAGAGGAAATGCTTTTCTAGGAGAGCACTACAGGGAGGGACTCTAAGAATTCCTGGCCCAAGCATGAGGGCATCCTGAGCCAGAGCAGATGCTCCTCAGAAGGGTGGTGGAGACAGGGATGTGTGACCGCCCTGCAGTGGGTCCCAGTCTGCCCAACAGAGTCAGGAGCCCCAGTGAACACAGGAGAACATGGCCTTTTGGGAAGGCCAGTGCTGATCCCACAAGCAGCAGGCACCTGCCTGGGTGGTTTGATCTCTAGTGCTCTGGCTCAGGGCTGGTTGCTTGGCATTGTTCCAGCCTGGGATGGGCCAAGTTTGTCCCTTCACTGTTTTTTTTTTTGGGATCTGTGTCTCTTGAGCTCTGTGGTTCATGGCAGCATCATCTCACCCATTTTGCTGCCCCAAGTGCCAGCGTTCGGGGGATTAGGAGTAGTGGGCAGGAGCTCCTGGGAGCTGAACTCTGCAGGATCGGGGCCTTGGTGAGGAACATGCATCGTGTCTGCATGGGCAGAGAGGGAGGGAAGGTCCTTTCTGTGTGAAGGCAAAAGGAGGAGCTGGACACTGGATGGTCAGTGGACAGGAACAAGTCTCCACAGCCCAGCACTCCCTACATGTGGCAAATGGCCCTGACAAGAGAGCTCAGGGCCCAGGTATGGAGCTGGCAAGGTGGCTCCTGTGTCACACGTGTCATTGTGACTGATGGGATGTTCTTGTCTCCACAGTGCAGAAAACTCTTGGCCTCTGGGTCAATCCAGCTGGGCATCTTGTTCCCGGCTGTGACCCTCCAGCCTCCGTGGGACGAAGTCACCGTGTCCTTGCTCTGTACAAGGTGACAGCCGTGGTCTGTTTTAGCACAACCTGGACCAAGGCTTGGCCCTCTGTAGTCCCTCCCCTGTCCACAGATTGTGGGAACTGGGTTGCAAATGTCCCTGAGTGTCCCTGATGAGAGGGCTGGGTGAGCCTTTTGATGAAAGCTTGGTGCTTTTGGCAGTTTTCTCTTGCTGCTTTTAGCAGTTTTCTCTTGGTGCCTGCTGGTGACTCCCCTTCTGAAGGGAGTTCCAGGACTGGGGTGCTGAGGCTGGGAGCATGCAGAGCCCAGCAGCACTGTCTGTGACACACTGGGGAGCACAGGGACTGGATTTTTACACCTTGTGGATTCAGCTGGGGGAGCTGCTGGAACCCCACACAATGTGGTCCCAGCCAGGCAGTGGTGGTGCTTTCATCCATGGGGAAAAGGAGGAGTGGAGAGGTGGGACACTGGGAAGGTGAAGCATGAGGTGGTCAGTGAGATCCAGGAGCTTTTGAGCAAGGTGGACTTAGGGGTCAGCATGCAGAGGGCTGTGGACACACACGGCATCGGTGTCGCTGGGGAGGCTGCAGGACAGGGAGCGCTGCATGGCCCGGCAGCCCAGGGGCCCATCCTCGGCGCTGACCGGGAGCTGCGGGCCCTGCGTGCTGCTGGATCTGCCGTCGGAGCAGAGCAGGACGCTGGAGTCTGCCTCGCACTTGGTGGTCCGGCTGTAGTAGGGCTCCATGACGTGGCGCAGCTCCAGGGGCACGGTGAGGGGCAGCACCTCGGCCTTGATCACGGCGCCCAGAGGGGCCTCGGAGGAGGCCGCCCGCAGGCTCTCGGAGCGGCTCATCTTGATCAGCAGGTCAATGGTTTTGTTCTCGGCCTCGAGGAGGCAGTTGGGCAGCCCCTCCCCATCTCCAGCCTCTCCGGGGGCCAGACATTTGCTGAGGGGCCCTTGGTCTTTGCCGTGAAGCTTCTCACTCCCCAGGCTCACGTTGCAGGGCTCCTTCTTGGCCTGCTGGACCTTCTCCAGACCTTCTGAGGATCTCTTCACCGACAGATCCAGCGGCCCCTCGTGGGGTTTGGTGGCTTTCTCCAGTGCCTGGTGGATGTGGTAGAGCTCCCTTCGGATTTTGACCAGCTGGTCCCTCAGCTCTTTTTGCCCGGGGGTGTCCTCCTTTGCCAGATCAGACAGTTTCTTCTCCACCTCTTGGTACTCCTCCAAGGTTTTGGACAGGTCCCCGATTAGCACAGTTGTGGCCTCAGAGCCTGCCATGGTGGCAGAAGTCTCTTGGGGTCTGCTCTGCTTGCAGAAGCCATGGTCCATGGCAGCACCCACAGAGGGAAGGACTTCTGTGTCATTGCCCCTCTCTGGTTCCTCAGGCTGGCCTGTGAGGACATCCGAGTGCCAGTGCTCCAGGGCCTTGGGGATGTGGCCAGGGTTGGCCCTTGAACCACTGCAGAGAAGAAGTGGATACAATCAGTAGGGAAAAAGACAGGAAAATCCTCAGGCTTATGTCCAGGGCCAGCACTACCAGATTTAGCCAGGCTTCCTCCACTGGCTGCTGCCAGCGTGAGACCCTTCCAGGAAGGGCTTTGGTCAGAGCAGGCAGAGCCCTGGCTGGACCTGCTCCTGGCACTGCTCTCCCAGAGGAGGATGGATCCTGACACACTATTTCATGGCACCGACAAAGGGAGAGGCCAGTCTGGGGAGATGGTGCTGATCCCACCTCAGCTAGCCAAGCCTGGATTCCCCCTCTTCTTGGAGCACTGGAGAATGTTGACGGAAATGACCAGCCCACAGTCCTGAAGGCCTAATTGGAGGGAATCTGTCCAGCCAGCCTGAGAGCATGGAAAGGGCAGGTGGAGATAGAAAACCACAGAGATCTACTCCAGAGAAAGCTCCTCTGGGTGTCAAAGCAGTGGGTTTACTGTGACATTTTTGTTGGAGCCACAGCTGGACTTGCACAACCAGGGGAGGAACTGAAATTCTGTTTAAAGGAGCTGTGCACATTTCTAGCCCCAGGTAAAAGGAAATGTTTGGGAACGTGACCCTCCTTCTGGGCTTTGAAAGCAGAAGGTGAATCAAAGGAATGCAAATGTGTATGTTTAAAAATAGACAATGATTGTTCCAGCAAACCTGGGATATCTGGGGACACGAGAGGCGCTTTCCTGGTGCCTGGGGAGCACAGGTCCACCCCACACAGACACCACATCACCTCTGGCTCTATATAGATCAGGGGAAGGCAAGGGACAGTGTGTGTGACATAGCCCAGGTGCTTGGAGGCACCTGGGAACTTTGGAGGCCCTGGAGGGCAGGGAGCTCTGCTTGGGTGGGCACTGGTGTGGACCACCAGCCTGAAGAGTGCTCAGCTCCCTGGGGCTCATCCCATGGATCAGTGGCGGGGAACAGAACAGGATATGGAGATAAACAAGGTCAACCTGAAGTGAGGAAGAGGCAGAGAGATCTCAGGCACCTTACCTGCTCTGGTAGCTGAGCTTCCCAGGCATCATCCTTTCAGGTCCTATCAAATCCAGCCCATTGGCAGGGAACTTCCTCTTCAAGGGGTTTCCCGGAGGGCTGCTCGTCTCCAGACAGGTCACCACTGGCAACTCTGTCTTCCTGACACTGCCGTGGGTGAAAGCACCATCCTTCATCCCCACCACGGTTTGGTAGATGTCAGTGGCTGACTTCTTGCGTAGGTTGCTGAGGCCCAAAGCTGGGTTGCTCTCCTTCTCCTGGGACAGCCATTTTGCCTCTTCTTCCTGCCCCAGCATGGCAGAATGGCCGAGCTCGGAGCCTGGCTCCTCCCGGACACCTTTGGACCAAGGAAAACCTGTCTTCAGCACAGGAACCTTCAGCAGCCCGGCTTTGTTTGGCTCACTGGAAGGTTTGGTTTGGGGTGGTGTGGGCATGACTGAGCCCACCAGCTGCTGGGGGTCTGGCTTGCTGGAGGACATCTTGCTCTCCGTGGAGCCGAAGGTGTGCTCGAAGAGCAGCGGGTAGTAGAAGCGGGGGAGGAAGGCTGAGCGCTCAGGGCTCTGCAGAGGCTGGAAGTGGGAGGCATGGGGGTGCATCAGCTGGGCTGTGGAGGCCAGGAAGGGCAGCTGAGCCAAGTGAGGGTGTGTTGTTGTGCTGTTGGCCATGGTGGGGCTCAGGTAGGAGAAGAGACTGGGGTTCAAAGGGTAGTTAATACCCAGCAGCGAGAGGTTCAGGCCCTGAGGTTCGTGGTAGTCACTGTAGGCTGGAGGGGGGTAGCACGGAATGATGTTGCTGTCGGTACAAGGTGGGGAGACCTCAGGCATGTTTCTCCTTTGCCCATTTGCCACCAGTTTCCACTGCTCCATCAAAATCCCACCGCTGGCCAGGCATTTCTTTGGCACTTTGCAATGCTTTGGCTTAGCATCTAGGTCAGGGGAGGCCATTTCCCTGCTCTTCATGACATGGTTCTTGAGGGAGAAGACATCCGTGATGATGAAGTCGGGCTCCGCTTCCTTGCAAGGCTTGTTGTCCCTCTTGTTCTTGAAGCCGAAGACCAAAGTGTTCACTTCTGGTTCAGCTGGGTCACCTTGGCAACCTGGCTCTTCATTTCTCTCTTTCTTCTCCCCCGCATCCATCTCCCTCAGCAGGCCAGCAACATCCTCCTCCTCCTCCTGGAACTGGCCACCTTCCTCACCAGCCCCTTCAGCAGGCAGGATCTCCACCCCTGTCATTGGCTTGTCCTCGTGGCCATCCCTGCTGGAGACCTGCTTGGTCCGGACGGAGCCTCCCGGGGTGGCCGAGGAGTCGCAGGCGTCCTGCTCGTCCCGCCGTCCGCGCAGGCGGGAGCTGTCCGTGTGCAGCAGCCGCAGCTCCGGGTGCAGCAGGTTGCCCTTCTTGTAGGGCCAGTCAGACTCGATGAGGAGGGAAAGGGAGTTCTTGCACAGGCTGTACTTCATGTGGTTGTAGAGGTGGGACTTCTCCATGCAGGTGAAGGGACACTGGAAGCATTTGTAGTTGTAGGGCTTGCCCCATGGCCTCGGGATGTAGTGAGGCTTCTTCGGCTTCCTCTCCTTGTGCTTGTAGACTGAGGTCAGCTTGCAGCCCACGTCGTCCTTGGACATGGTGGAGGCTGCCTGGAGATGGCTCCTGGTGGGAATGGAGGGGCACAGCAGGTGAATCTTCCCACACCTCTCCGGGAAGCACAGTGTGCCCTGGAAGAAGGACAGCATGGAGGTGGTGAGCTGTGCCTGCAGCTCCCAGGGAGATGGCTCTGCTCTGTGGGCACCTCCTGGCCCCAGAGAGTGGAGCTTTGGGGACCTCAGTCTGGAGCTCCCAGGTTTGAGATTTAAACCCAGGCCAGTGATGGAATTTTTGCCCAAACCCAGCAGGTATGCCTGTATGTGCTGATCCCATTATCGACCCTCTTCTCTCAAACCACCCCAGAGGAAAAGGAAAACAAACACTATTAAAGGCGTTGGAGCTAAACCACCTCAAACTGACATTAAGGTGCCCAGGTGACCTGCCTGGCCAGCCAGAGCCTCTCTGGGGCAGCCCCAGCCCAGCTCAGGGACCATTTTCCTGCTGAGGGCAGGGAATAAAAGAGAAAGGAGTCAGCAGCCCCAATACCGTGCTGGGCACAGACTCATTTGGCTTGCCATCTCCTGGGGTACTGCAGTGCCAGAGGTGTTCCAAAGCTCTGGCACCAAAGCTGCTGCAGAGCTAGGCTAAGTTCAGGTACCTGCAACCCTGCATGTGAATGTGTGATCCCGTGCAAAGAGGGCAGTGGGATGGATGGACTGGGTGGGAGAGGCTGCGGGCTGAGCCTGTAACCTGGTGTCACTGCTGGAAAAGCAGTGCTGCCTCCCTGGCCTGTGGGATTGACACTGTCCTGTGACAGAACAGGGATAATCTGGCCTGGAAAACCAATCCAGGCTAAACTACACCTCCCCCCCTTCCAGGTGGTGCCGAAATCAAAATGCCCAGGCAATATCCCCCACAGGACCCTGGCACTGGGCTGCCCCCTCTGTGCTTCCCACCACAACCTCCTGGACACAACCACAACCCGGGAACAACAGTGTCATGCCTGTTCCACAGCCTGGCCCCCACGAGCTCTGAGAGTGGCCAGGGGGCACAGCTCCCCCACTCCTCATCTCCCAGAGGAGCCAGACCTGCACAGGCTCCACGGTCATGAAACTGGGCTCCTTCACAGATGGCCAAGCAGTCACGGGGGCACCCAACACCGACGCAAACGCCTGTGTCACTCCTCCAGATGCTGCTTTGCTCTGGAGGGACTTGCCAGCTTCTCCTGGGGAGAGCAGCGAATTTGAGGGCTCATTCTGTATGTCTGGGGCTCGTTTCTCAGGGACCAAGCCCTTCCCCCATGCATCAGGTCCCAGGGCAGAGCTCTGCCCCAGAGACCCTGCAGCCAGGCTGGTGTGGGATTGCAGAGCCCAGAAAGGCGAAGGCCAGAAGCAGCTCCAGATTGGGACCAATGTGGCAGCTGCAGTCATTTGGGGAAAAAATCTGCTCCCTGGCTTCTGGGAAGAAGGAGACAAGATTTGCAGGATCGGAAGGGAAACAGCATGTATCTCTGCAGCTTTGGGTAGCTGGGACAAGGAATTGCCAGGGGGAGGTCCAGGCAGTGGCTCAAGAACCTGACAGCCCCTGCACCGGGCCCTGCTCCCCAGCAGCCTGGAATGTGCCCAGCCATAGCCCACATCCTTCTGCACATGGTCTGGGGGGCTTCCCTGGGGGCTGGGGGGGAGCACTGCAGCTCCCAGGGCAGAGGGATGGGCACAGCAGTGCCGAGGGGCTGGAATCAGAGTGGGACGGGCAGGGAAGGGGCTCCTGCAGCAGCACCACACCAGAGGATGGATTGCCACGTGGCCCCGCGATAGTGCCCACCTCCCACAGCTGGATGGCATTCCTGCTGCTCCCCTCGGTGAGCCCACACCCTTGGGGCTGACCTCTCACCCTGCAGCCCCAAGGCCCCGTGCTTTTTTCCCTGATCATCTTGCTCCAGGTACACAGGGATGCTCTGGCTGCAGCCTGCAATACCAGCGGCCCTGGGGACAGTCCCTCCAGCCCCATGCCCAGGCAGTGGCTGTGCTGGGCTGAAGGATGCTCCCATGCTCTGGTACCCACTCTCCTCACTGTGGGCACCAGGGACATCCCCTTCCCCTGGGAGCATGGTGAGAGTGTTTGTGTGATAGAATTACCTGCACAGAACCCTTTCAAATTTCTTTCTGAGGCTTGACATCAAACAGCAGAGTATCTCCCACCCGCCATGGGGACAGGGAATGAGCCGTGCTGTGGCTTCCCCAGGGGCAGGCTGAGCTGCAGGCAGGGCTGGGGGACAACCCCCTGCATGCCCACGTTGTGGGCTGAGCTGGTAGTCGACCCTGCCACTAAGATCTGCTCATGCAGAAAATAGGCAAAAACGTCCCCTTGTAACGAACCTGAACTGGGATGTGGAGGGGAGCCCCGGGGTGCAGCCCTGACCCGCGGCAGCCCAGGCTGGTTTCTCCCATCGCAGTGGGATGTGTGGGCAGAGCTCGGGGCCTCCCGCCTGGAGGTTCACCTCAGCACTCCCAGCCTGCCCGCGGGGACACGCTTGTCCTTCAGCCCTCAGCCACGCTGGGTGTGCGTCACGCCTGTGAGCCGTGAGAGCTCCACACACTCTGCGCTGCCCGGGGGAGCAGAAGGGATGCAGCAGCAGCTGGGCAGGATGGGGCCCCTCTGAGCATCACTCCCTGGCTGCAGCCACTGAGCCTGGGGTGCCCCGAGCATCCCGGACCTGCCTGTCCGCCCCGTGTCACCCTGCTAGAGGGCAAGAAACCAAGGGTGGCCGAGCGGGGAGCTGGGCGCCTCGGCCCCGCTGCGATGCACGTCGCCTGTTTGCAGGTCAGTTGAACAAACATTTGCTGTTTACATGCCAGAGGCAGATTAAATCTTTGCTGGAAGACTGGAACTGGTTGTTCCATTCCTGCACACCTGGTCCTCCTCCTCCAAGGCTGCTGCAAGAGCCGTTTGTTCCCCTCCTGTGCCCGGTGGTGCAGAGGATGGCAGAGAGATGTCCCGTGTAGGGACAGGCAGCTTGGCTGCTTCCACACCCTCCGCGCTGCGGAGAGGAGCAGCAAGGGAGGAAAAGAGGAAAGAGCAAAGAGAAAGAATGGGAGAGAGCGGGGAAGTGCCCTGCGTGTGAGCCAGGCGGGCTCCGGCGGAGCGGAGGCATCCCCAGAGCCGGCTCAGGCCCTGCGGAGCCGGGAGACAGGCGTTGTGGCTCCTGGTTGCTGAGCAGTTCCCGCACCAGCAGATCTTCGTGGTCTGCTGAGTCTCTCTCTGCCACAACACATTATTTCCAGTGGGCTGTCAGCTGCGGCGGCGGGGGCCGTGCCTGGGGGCAGCGCGCGGCGGGGACCGCGCACCTGTGCCTGGGAATTGCAGCATCCCTGCTCTCCTCCCCGGGACCGCCGAGGGGAGAGGGGCACGCTCCGATGGAGGGAGCCGAGTGGCAAGGGGAGAAGAAAGAGAGGGAGAGACAAAGGGAAGGAAGAAGAGAGAGATGCCCAGGGAAGAGACCTGCAGTCCCTGGTGCTCCAGTAGTTAAAAAATCCCAGCCTGGTCTCCAGGCGCAGGGATGCAGGGAAGGGCACGCAGCCGTTGGGGCAGCTGAGCTACAGCACCTCAGTTGTCCGTCCGGCTCGTGGTCTCTAATAACAGCCAAAACTCGATTTCCAGGATGTAGGACAATCATCCATGGTACTGCTCCAATTTTCCTAACCCATCCCAGCAGACCGGGTGCCGCTGGATGCAGCACACAGGATGTACATCCCCACTCTGAATCTGCAGGAGCTTCTCTGGAAGCTGTGGAAACGTTCAGCCCTGAAGCATCCTGCAGCAGGGAGTTCTTGGCACACCACCCAGAGCTTCATCCTCCAGCTTGTCCCCACAAGTCTCATTTGATGCCCCCCAATTCTTTGACTGGTAGAAGCAGCAACTACAGTCCCTGTCCACCCTCCAGACACATGGTTCACCACCACACCCCTGCTTCACCATCTCCTTTCCAGGCTGCAGCTGGACACGGGAGCAAACCCTTCCAGATCCCACCCCCTTCCCTAAGCCTGCTCCTGGTGTGTGGCAGCCACTTGCAGGAAGGGGCTCAGTCCAGTGGGTTTCCTGTAGCCATACAAACCCTCTCCACCTGTAGGTGGGCATGTGAACTTGCCCTGATCTGCTTCTGCAGACTCCCAAGAGCTTTTCTGGCTGGAACAAAGACCCCATCTCTCAAACTGATGTCCTTTCTTTGCTTCTGACCTCCAAGTGCTCCAGTGCTTACTGGGAGGCTGCCAGGGAGCTGCAACGCTCCCATGGAAATTGGCTGCCCTCAAGCTTTCCCAGATGGCTGTAGGACATGGCATGGAGGAATGGGCTCAAGAAAGGCACTGAAGTTCTTCTCTTCAGTGTTGTTGTGATGAGCCTCCTGCCTTGCACCTCGTCCTGCAGCTGAGGATTCCTGTGGTCTCTTACATGCTGGTCCTACCTTCCACGGGTGGGATTTCATTGGTGGTGCCCTGTACACCCGCCACCAACCACAGGGACAACTCTTCCCTGCTCCTACATCCACCAGTTGCTTCCTTCCAGGCCATCCAGGCCCCTCATTTCCCAGGGCTCAGCATCACTGCAGTCTGTGTGGCCCTGGCATTGCTGTTTGTCATCCAGGGATGCATTTCCCTGGTGATTGTGCCAGGACAGGACGGTGTGGAGCAGAAGGATGGCCCTTTGATGGGATCTCACACCAACCCCACAAACCATCCTGCTCCTGCCATTACCCGGACTCTGCCTTTCTGGAAATTCCCGTGGGGTTTTATCCCATTTTCCCCAGCGCCGTGGCTGGAGCAGCTGGGTAGAGCCGCGGGAGGGGAGCGTGTGGGGCGGGAGCCACTGATCAATGCAAACCACTTTCCCTACACTGCACGCTTTTGCCGCAGGGGCTGCTCGGCTATTAGCGGCTATCGGGTCCCTTTTCGTTTTCATAGCCTGGGGTTGTGTGATTTGAGCTTTTAAGCGTTTATCGGAGCTGGGATGAAGGCAATTGGCCATGGCAAAGCAGCAGGCACTCGGCAAGAGGAGGGAAGCGTGGCTGGTGGGGCTGGGAGCTCTGTGCCTCCCCAGCCTCACCCTGCACAGCCACTGTGTGAGGCCATCCCACCACCTCTGCCTCTGGCTCCCTACATCAGCAGCTTTGAAACTATTCCCACCTCGAGCTGTGCCTTTCTCCAGCTTGATCTCAATTGTTGCACCAAAATTTCTCCTCTTCCCAAAACCACTTCTTCAGAAGAGCTGAGGTTTCCTGTCTCCTCCAAACAGCCAGTCTTTCCATGTCTGCCCACCCACCACGTCTTCGTGTGCGAGGCCAGAGGCTGTGACCCACGTCCTGTAGCTCAGGGTGGCTCCACTTCTGTGTCTCCATATGTGGGCTCACCAAACCATGTGCTTCACATCCCAGGGGCAAAACCAAGTCAGAGTCATGGTCTACAAATATGACAGCATCTGGATTCCCAGCCTTTGGGTTTCCAGCCTTTGGAGGGATCTGGAGTGTCTGGTTGGGGAAGCTTAGCTCTCTTCACAGGTGGATTTAGGTGAGACCCAAAACCCAGCCCAGACATGGGGTGGGTCCATCTTTGTGAGCATTGCTGCCTTTGGATGTGCAGGTTGTCTGGCATCTCCTGCCCAGCCTTGGGGTATCCTTCAGCCAGATGATGAACTTACTCCCTGCCATGTGCTGGAGTCACAGCACCTCCACATGTAAAGTTTTCCCTCATTTTGGGTCAAATCTTCTCCCATTTGTGCACTTGCTCAAGAAGTGTGGCTATGTCTCTGACCTCTCCTCCAGCCTCCACCCACAAAAAGTTGGCCTGAAGTCTCCCTGTGGCAACCCCAACACCCCGTGAAAAGCATTCAACCAAGTGGCAATGGGCTGGAGTCATCATCGTCTGCCTGTGACACTCACAGCACAACTCACAGGCTCCTTGAGAGATGAGATCAGGCCGTCACAGCCTCCAGGCTACTCTCCAGAGACGTGAGGGTCCTCCACCGCAAAAGGCTTTCCTCCCACAGCCTTTCCTGCTGCGAACCCTTCGGGGGAAGAGGCAGTTCCTGGTGAGGAGATGTAAGACTGTCTCTCCACATTATATCAACCACCCGCAAAGCTTCTGCCTCGGCCCCACTGTGGGAGCTTCCTGCATCTTCCTCCACCTCCTCTCTACCTGCTAATGGAGCCTCAGGAGACCACAGGCTCCCAGCCGTGGAGTCAGCAGCTCAATGGCAAAATGATCTCCAAATTTGTGAAGACATCATCAGTCTCCAAATGAAAATGTGCAGCTGGGTAGAGGGGAAGTTGTCTGTGCCACTCAGGAGGATCAACAGTGTGGTTGGCACCCAGGGGTGTGCAGAGGAGGTGGTGTCCTTCCCATCTCCATGGTGAGCATGGGAAGATGATGGACAGCTGGAGAGGACTTGGGCAGCTTAACTGTGTGTAGCTGGAAGAGGAATGTAGGTGCAGCCATCCTTTGTGCTAAAGTCTGTGTCATGCCTGTAATGTGCAGGCCTTTCCTGTTTCCAGAAGAAAATTCCATAGCTTCTTCCAGTTTCTATGACCTTTCCCCACTTACAAGTTTCTCCTTCTCCTGGTGACAGCCGAGGATGGATCCCACTGCCTGTGAGCGCCTGCACTGGGAGGTTCCCTTCCACCCTTCCATCTGGAGGACCTCTGGGGATGGTGGCAATCTCCAGAAGCCCTTTCTGGTCACCGGCATGTGTCCCCTGTGTGTGCTGTGGCACACCAGCAGCAGTCCAAGAAGGGCAATGTGGGGCTTAGCTCTGCTCTGATTACCACAATCCACTTCTCCCACCCAGCACAGACCAAGCCACATCAGTGTCCTCAGTGTGGACACAGAGGTTAGATCATCTACCTGCCCACACGAGCACAGATCCCCAGTGCAGATATGGACAAGATTCCACCTCCTCTGCCACCTCCCCTGCAAAGCAATGAGCTCTGTCATACAATGAGGTGCATTTAGTCACCCCTTGACCAGCCTGAAGGCTCCCTGAGGCTCCCCAAACTTCTACAGCCCAGTTCTTCATACTACAAATGTTCTCCTCCTCTTCACTGTCCATTTATCCTTGGACCGTTCACGGTCCATAAATGCCCTGGGGATGGGAATGATAAGAAAGGAAGGAGATCTCTGCTTTGCTTCTCCTGGCTTGGCAGAGCCCAGCTCTTTTTGTGTCTCCTAAGACACACTGAAGGTGGCCAAAGGCTCTCATATTGATATGGCCTTGCTCACATCCCGAGCTCTCTCTCATCTGCTGTTCTTGTATTTGCTGCTCCACCAAATCACTCTCCATCTTCCCCCCAGAAAATTCACCTTCTTGCAGTTCAGATCCACCCAAAATCCTCTGGGGACAGGAACAGGGAGTCTTCACCCCTCCTCTGCCTGGCCCCCTCCTGCCTTGCAGCCCAGCCCTCTCCTGCTCCTGGATGTGTCCATCGCTGTGTCCTCACTTATCCTTTGCTACAGGAGAGGAGCTTCACACAAGGACATCCCAAGCATTTCCCTCACCCTTCCCTGTCTCCTTTCTTCCTGCTATCTTCAGAGCCTTTCCCATCCTCTCCTCTCTCAGTCCAGCTCCTGGCAGTCAAGATTCTGGCTCTGTTTTTGTCTTGGATGTGGCTCCTTTCCTGCAAAGCTGCTTTTTGGCCCATTTGCCAGGACATGCCCTGCTGCAGGGGGTTACTGTGTCCCAGCTGTGGGACTTTGCCATTCCCTTTCTCCAGCTGGGAGCTGCACCTTGCACAGCCCATTGAGCCTGGCAGTCCAGCCAGTTCTTGACCCACCTTGTCTTTACATTTCCAGCTTGGCCATGAGGACACTGCAGCAGGCCATGTCAGGGCGTGCCAAGGTCACTTAAACAGGATCCCTTTCTCTCCCTCCCTTGTCCCGGCAGCCAGTCCTCTCCTCACAGTGGGCAGTTGTGCTGCTCTGGCAAGATTTTCCCCCAGTAAATTCACCCTGGCACCTTCTTGCTACCCTTGAAGGTGGAAAGGACTTCAAGGAGGGTTCACAGCTGTCCCAGAGACCAAGATTATGTCTGGCTCACTCTGGGTGCTCCCTGATGGGTCTATGGGTGCCATGGGTGCTGCAGGGCCAGGGGCTGTTGTGTCCCTGCAGGGACCTCTGCACATCTCAGCAGAGACTGGGATGGAGCTAGCAGTGCCCAGGAATTGCTTGGCTGTCCCACAGCTCGCCCTCTTGGGACTTTCTGAGTTGGGTCAGTGTCCCCAGGGGCTTGCAAAGCAGAGCATTGCTGGTGGCAGCCACCCAGCCCTCATTTGGGATCACCCCACGCAGCTGAAGAGCTTTCCTCAGTACACCCTCAGGATACAGACCTGCCAGCAGACACCCTGAGTCACTGCCTCCCTCCTGATGGACTCTCCTGCCAGCTCAGGTGGGCAGGGGAGAGCAGGAAAGGGGACCACAGGTCACAGGGAACAGACCCTGCTGCACGCCCCTTCTTTTTCTTGGCTGGGATGTTGTTCTCCCAGGCTAACCCCCAAAGATCCTCCGTCCCCTGAGTTACAGGACGGGTCTCTTTTTAGGCAGAACATGGCCAAGATGGGGCCATGATTTCAACTACCACTAGAAAAGGGGGGCTGTTGCAATGCTGGGGCCCCAGCCAGGAGGACGTGGGCTTATCCCTGCTCCTGCCTGCCGGCTCCCAGCACTGCCTCCAGCCAGCAATTTTAGGATGGAGCCATTTAAATCATTACAAGGTCTAACCAGCCACCAAGGAATTGCCACCTGCGAAGGACTTGGTATGTTTAAGGTTAAAGCCAAAAATAAACTGGGGAGGGGGGCTTGATATGCTGACCCGGCAGTGACACCAGTGCAGTTCCGTGACCACATCCATGAAATCCAGCCCACTGTAAAACCCATTTCAAAATGGTCCTAAGTAGGAACATCTGCTGCTTCTCCCTCCCCATCCTTAGGGGAGCACAAACAACTCCACCGGCGAAATAAAAACCTACAGGGGAGACGGTCCAACGCTGGTTGGGGGAGCTTGGGAACAGCAGGGAAATTGCAGAGCAGAAAAGCCAGTTGGGATGGACTCCAGGGAATGTGGAGGAGCTCTGCTAGGCAGAAACCTTCTAGCAGGGATGGGACACCGAGGATCAGGGCCAGCCCACTGGGACACCCATAAACCTTTTAGGAGAGGAACTCAGGTTGTTCCTGGGGGATACCCAGCTCCCAGCAGAGAGGAGGGAGGAGGCTGCTCCGCAGGGACCTGGAGCACAGCAGGCAGCACATCACACCCTGAACACATCACACCTCTTTGCAAGCAGATTTCTCTCCAAAACACATTTTTAGTCTCGAAATACTCATTTATTCTTGGGCAGGAACCTCTGCAGTGCCGTGGGCTGACCCGTGGGCAGCAGGCACCTCTCTGCCTTCTGCCTGGTACTTGGTGACAGTGTTTGGTTGAGCTTTTAATGTAGATCAAGGGTGATGCTGCCTGCTGGGATCCTCTCTGTGTTTCCAGCTCCATTGCACCCCAAAAATGGGCTGAGCTGCTCAGCCCCTGGCCCCGCACCGTGGGCAGTGCTTGGGCTGCAGCGTGGGGAGCCGAGGGATGTTGCTGTGAGCGGAGGCAGGGACGCCGAGCGGGCAGGTAGCACTTGGCCACCAAATTGCCCAGCGAGGTCCGTACTGGCCAAGGGATGACCAGGAGGAGTAACAAGGGCCCGAGGCAAAGCCACCGGGAGGAGGCAGGGATGTTATTAGCTGGTGCAGGGAGCGGGGATGCAGCTCGTTAACCTGTGCCGTGCCGCAGGACCAGGTGGAATGGCCGTGCAGCCGCATTCCTGCGGGGCCCGGCTGCCCGCACGGTGCCGGGAGCAGCTGCTGTGACACTCCCCGAGATGCCTGCGCAGGAAGGGGGTTTTTCTGCATCCCCCCTCTCAGCCGGCGTCCCCCCACTGCATCTGGGTGGGGCAGCGCTCTGAAATGCATTGGGATCTCCAGGAAAGGGTGAGAAGACCTAAGGGAATGAGGGGTGACACATCCACATCCTCCTGTCCCAGGTTTTCACAGAGGGGAACTCAAAACCTCGCCATGGAGGAGGAGTGAGAGCAGGGCAGCAGCATCCCGTGGATGCCAAAAACTTCTCCCCGTGCCAGTCCCAGGATTTGCCACCACCCTGATGCACAGCTGGGCCTCACTGATTTCCTTACCTTTTTTAAAGAAGCCTCTGACTGCTGTGAGTTGTTCCTTGTTATGTGACCTTATGATTTGTCAAAATTCCTACCAACACGCATTCCCTGGCGTGAGGAAGTATATTCCTAGCTGACACCATTAAGCATCTCAGTAACTCACCTCCTCTGGCAATTCAACAGCTCAGTTTAGTTTTCACTTCCTTTAAGAAGGATTTAGAGGGAAAATAAAAATACGGATAACAAGGATAATACTGCCTTACTGTTAAATTTCCCCCCTTCCCCTGGTTTTTATTTTTCCACAACTGCAAGTACTCATCACATCTCCAGACCTGCAGAAAACCATTGATCTTTTTGATTATTACACAAATGTGGAGAGGTAAATACGTTAAAATTAACCTGCCCTCTGTGTCCTCCCAGGCTGGTTCCCTTTTTCCGATGTATCCTTTCATTTTTCAATAGGGAAACAGTGAAACCTCTGCAACCACCACACGGTCACGGGGAAAGCATCCAAAATCCTCCACAAACTTTCTATTGTCAGGGACTCGCGTGAGCAGACCCCCGGCGAAGGCAGTCGGACGTGTCATTAGGAGAGCAACCCAAGCAGAAAAGCCCCATATGACCTCCCCGGTGCCGAGCGCCTTTAATAATCAGGAGTTACACGGCTTGCAAAGAGACCGGAGAGCGGGATCGGACGGCATCCCTTGGGAACAGTGGCCTCGCTGCCCCCAGCGGGTTTGCACATCCCCGCTCCGGGTACCGGCTGCTGCTCCCGGCAGAGCCCCTGCCCGTGGCGTGGCGCATGGCTTCCCTTGGCACCGCCAGATGCCCGGGAATTTATTTGGGAGAGTGCAAAACTGGCAGGAGCAGGCAGCTTTTAGCAGGGGGATGTTTTCCGCTCCAGGTCCCAGGTGGGTTTTGTTCCCTGCCCAGACCCGCAGTGAGCCCCTCTGCTGCCTCCAGCACCTTCCACCCTCCGCGCGCCCCATCCATCCCCAAAACAGATTGAAATGTCAGGACTTACAGCTCGGCCCCCGTCCCGGCTGGGTGCCTGCTCAGGGCCGGGAGGCTGCGGGGAGGCTGTGGGAGCGGGGCGAGGGCTGTCCCCCCCGTCTGGGACCCAGCGTCCCCAAACCCCGCCGAGGCGGGGGGCAGGTGATGTCCGAAGCCACTCCTGAGCATTTACAGGGTTGTTTGCAGGAAACATCAAACTCGGGAACAGAAGCGCCAACCCAGGAGTCATCGCCCCCCCCTCGCCGTCCCTCCCCACCCTCTTGCTTGGTCTCATTTGTACCGATTTGCCCCGCAGGCTTCGCGCTGATTTGCCATGTCCCTGGCAGGGCTTCGACCGGGGAGGGGGAGCGGGAGCCAGACGGGGAGCGGATCGGGGGGAGCAGCCATGGGGAGGGTGGTGGGGACCAACAGGAGCCTGGCTTGCCAAAAGCAGTTCAGACCTAGAAAAAGCTTTAATGTGCACAGACGGAGCAGGCTGGGAGCAAAACCAGCTGGGCTGGAAGAGAACGTGCTCGGCAAGAGGCTGGTTTGGGGCTGGGTGCGTGCGTGGCTCCGGGCTGGCTCCTTGCTCCAGCCCTCTGCCCCCGGAGGGAAGGCAGAGAAGGGAGGGGAAGGTTATATGTGAAAATTCCCCTTCCAACATCAACTTTTCCTATCGACGAGTGATGGGCAGGATGCCAGCCTGGTTTTCTCCGGCATTAATGATTTACCTGCTCCAGCCACCACCCTTGCCCTGACAGCTCCTGCACCACATCTCCAGCACAAGATCCCCCTCTATGCCACGGGATGGGTCCCCTCGAGCTGGGACAGCCCCACCGTCATGCCCACCCTGCGCCCACCCTGGAGCCGATACCATCGCTGCCAGGTCGTGCCCACCTTGGAGCTCGTGCCCTGTGTGGGCTGAGCACCATCACCCGTGGAGAGAGACAGAAGCATCACGTGGGGATGATTCGGAGCTTGGGTGCTTCCCCTCTCCCCTTGCAGGTCCTTCTCTCCTAGAAGTGAGTCCCAGACCATCCAGCTGGGGCGTCTGGCACCCACCAGGGTTTTGCCCTGGCTGGAAGGACTGTGGGAAGCTGTATCCTGAAAATCTCCTCACAAGATGTTGGATCCAGTCCAGACATCTGCATCGGGCTGTCCCTGCATGGCATCGTTTAATGCAATTCCTTAAAAACCGGACCCTTCCAAAACCTCCTGATGCTGTGGGCCAGCTCATCTCTTTGGAGCCAAGAGAGGAGACCCTGTGTCCCCCCTCACACTTGACCCACCAGCTCCCTGTCACCCGTCCATGTCCTCGGTTTATTATCTTACAGGGCTCTGGCGTCAGTGCTGAAGCGCTGGGTCCAGCACTGGGCACAGCATTGTGGGCACCCCCTGTGCCATGAGGGGGCCCTGGCTCTGCTCTCGTCCCCGAAGCGTGGCAGGGACACAGCCCTTCCCGGGCACTCCGCAGGCAGCCGGCCCCAATCTGCCGTGGCACAGGGCCACCTGTGCTGGCTGCCCACGCCATCTGCGAGGGGGGGGCCGGGGGGAGCCGGCTGCCATCCCCCCGCCCGGGTCAGTGAGCAGGGGGACAACTGGGGTGGGGGCAGCACGGCTGCCTCGCTCCGGCCGGGGGGATGCCAATGCGTCCCGGAGGGGGGAAGAGGAGGGGATGGGGGCAGCCCCCCGTAGGTTCCTCCCGGGGTCTGCTGCCGTGGGGCTTGCGGGGACATTCCTGAGCCCTTTAGTGGGGACAGTGTGCACCCCGGCCGCTCCGGCTGGCTGCAGCATCCCAGTCCCTGCTGCCTCTGCGCGTGCCCTGGGGCATGGACGCAGAGGTGGATCCCGGGCGGGTCCTTGGGGGTGTCTCGAAGCCGGACCCCCTTGCACTGAGCACATGGCTGAGCATGGGGACATCCCATCCCCTCCTGGGTGTCCCAAGGGGAGCAACCAAAGGACCTCCGGGAGATTGTTAGCAGAGAGATGTCCCTGCCCTCCTGCTCGCGCTGGTGGCAGCCACCATCCTGACTTCCTTCCCTGCTCAGCTCCAGGAGCATCCTGAGAGCTCCCGCCCGCGGCCGGAGCCCACCGCGTGTCTGGAGCCCTACACCCGCTGGAGCCAGGCACCGGCAGGCTCATCCCAGGAATCCCCCCGGGCGCCGAGGCTGTGGCTGTCCTGCTCACGGGGGACGTCGTCCTTTGATGAGCCGATAACGGAGCTTGCCCTGCGCCTTCCTACAGGTAGCCGGAAAGTTTTATTCGTCACCGGCTCCTGGAAAGGTCACGGCGTCCTCCTCCCCCTTCTATTTCTGGCCCGTGCCCTTTCGCCGTCAGACGGGAAGCGCTCCCGTGCGCTGGACCCCGGACACGCCGTCTCGGTGCGGCCGCGTCCCCGGCGCCCGGTCCCGGGGGCGGTGGGAGCGCTGCGGGGAGGATGCTCTGTGCCTGCCCGCACGCTGCCCACGCCGCCCGGGCTCTTCACGGAGAAACCGCTGCAGGGCGGGGCGAGCCGTGTGCCATCGGCTTCACGGGGAAATAATGGGAATTTTGGGATGCTGCTGGAATCACCTTGCTACAAACCCGGAGGAGGTGGGTCTGGCCCCGGGTGTCACAGCTCCCGAGGGAACGGGGCTGCAGCAGTCGGTGCTGTGCCTGGAGTGGGGTGCCAGGGATGCAGCGGGGACTGCGGCTCTGGAGGGATCCCGGGAACCTCACCCAGGGTCGGTCCTTCAGCACAGACACACGGTCAGCTCGCAGCTTCCCTGCGCAGGCTGGGCAGGCGCCGCTGATGGGAAGGAGAATCACGGGAGCATTCCAGCGCTGGGGAAGCATGGACTGAGCAGTGCTGCCGGGTCTTAACTGCTGCCACCCAAAAGTGGGGAGCAAAAAAGGGAGCACCCCTCACTGACAACAGAAGACCGAAAAAGGAGATTCACCCTGAAAACTGCCCTCTGCTAAAACCCTGCAAGTGTTTTCCCCTAACTCTGAGGAATACCCAAACCTTCATCTGAGCTCTTCCCAGGGGCCAGGCAGGGTCAGCCCAGGGATCCACCAGCCTTCCCAGCCACTGTGGCCTGGGATCACCCTGGACCCAGCTCTGCATGCGTGGGTTGACTTTCAGCTGTACAAGGAGCCCTGGAGACCCTTTGTACCCCAGGGAGGGACCCCCGTTACTACTCACAGCATCCCAGCATATCCTGGGAGGGCTGAGACCCCAGGAAGAGCTGCAGAGGAGCCCAGCTCCCCTTTCCAGCCTCCCCAGTTTGCCCAGGCAGTGTTGCACCATTAGACCCCTCAGCGTACAGAGCCTTTTCCAGCTCTGGGCCAACCTTAAAAAGGTTGAGAAAAGCCCCGGGGAGCTTTTTCATCCCTCTTTGTTCATGGAGCAAAGATATTCCCAGCCCTGAATCTATAGATTGGCCCTTAAACTACAACAATCTCCGGGGACCAGAGAAACAAACGTAGATTTTCGTTGCGGTTTGTTGTGTTTTGTGGTTTTTTCTGTTTCTTTTCCTGCGCAGACAGCCTTTGCCCAGGAGGGGTTAGCATGAAAAATGCATGTGGGGATTGGGGGAGCGGGGGGAGTGGGAGGAAGGAGCTATCGATCAAGTATCTCTGAAAGCCACACAGCTGTGCCAGCCCCGCTGCCTCTGCCAGCCCTTCCCGGCGCTCCCGGTGCCGGGCTCGGTGCCTGCCCCGGGTTTGGGATGGGGTGCTTGATGTTGTGCCCAGGAAACCGCCCTGGATCCCGGAGACGAACCCGTGCTGCAGTGATCAGATACCTCTGCCAGCCCTTTCCGGCGCTCCCAGTGCCAGGCTCGGTGCCTGCCCCGGGTTTGGGATGCAGTGTCTGATGTTGTGCCCAGGAAACCGCCCTGGGTCCCGCAGAGCGATCGGATCCTCGGCAATCCCTGCCCTGTGTGCGGCTCCCTCCAGCCAGGCTCGCAGATCGCTCCCTGCCATACGGCGTGTCAGAAATGGGCTCGGTCCCTTTTCCCCCGGATCCAAAGGATTCTCCTCCCAAGCTCTGCAGGACCGTAAGGAGGATCTGTGGAACAGCAACAGCTCTGCCCCCTGTGCCCATCAACCCTCCTGCCAGCCCCACACCTCTTACCACTCCAATCAGAAATAATTATAATAATTGCAAATAAGAACGATCCTGAGCCTGATGCAAATATGGACACAACCCAGGTATGAGCCCTTGGGCTCCAAGGCGGGCAGCCACGCACAAAGGTGGGTAACCCAGCCCACCCCCCGGACCACGAAGGGCAAGCTGAGGCATCTCCAGCTCCAGCAAGAGCTGGTGCTGGCAGGAGAGCAGGGACACAAGTCCTGCTCTCAGCTTAGGAGCTGTGCCTGGTCTGGTCCCGGCAGAGCTCCCAGCAGGGCTGGTGGTTCCTATAGGCAGTGCCCTCACAGCCATGCCACTGGAAACCCAGGACACAATCTCTGGATCAGGGCAAGGCACTGCAGGGGCAAAACCTTCTCCAGATGGTGCTCATCGAGATGGGAACATCAAGCAATGGCGCTGGAGTGGATGCTTCATGCTATTGATGTCTTCCCCACCAAACCCAGCACTGCTAGGCAAAACCAGTCTGGAGCCTGGGAGAAGTGGAAGGGCTGATTTTAGGTATCACCTTGGCTGAAAGTGCCCTGAAATTTGTCCCAGTTTTGAGATTTGGGAAGGGTGGGAGAGGAGGAAAACAGTGAGGAGAAAAGCAGTGAGAGAGAGGGATTATCTTATCCCAGGAGGGGGAAAAAATCCCTGACATCTTTGCTTCTCCCTCTGGCTGGGCACTAGTGTATGGCATTGGGGACCTCCTGCTTTACCAGTGGCACCAGGATGGGGCACCCAGCAGTACCAGCTTGGCCTGGTTTAGCTGAGATTTTGCTCAGCTCCCACCACGCTCAGTTCCTGTGCACCCGGGGAGAGCGGCTCAGTGTCCTGCTCAGAGCTGGGACTTCCCAACACAACCAGGGGGGCTCAAAAAAGCTGGAGAGGGGTTGCACTGTCTTCATTTCAGTGCGGAAATCTGAGAGCATTTGCCACCAGGATTTTCAAGGGTCCGGAGCCAAGGGGATAAGGTGTTCTCTCCTCTTGTCCGCTGTGGTCCAAGCCAAGGGCAGGGGACTCCCTGAGCCCTTCCTGTGCTGCCTGATCCCGGTGATGCTGAGCTACTGAGAGCCCTCAGATTTCCACCCATCACCCAGAAAAGCTCATGGCAGCAGAGAGAGAGCTTGGCCCAAATCACTGAGCCCACGCAGGACACCCAGCACAGACCCTTGACTCCCTGACAGCCCCCAGCACATCCCTGGCCCATTACCCAACTTGATCACACTTGCTCGCCTTCAGGATGGGCATCTCCAGCCGTGCCCGCAGCCTCGGTGCCCACAGCAGGGTGCAGGGTGCTGCTGGGGTGACCCCTATCCCAGTCTGGGTGGTGGGGACACGGCCATCCCCCTCCCAGCCGTGGCCAGCTCTGCTGACAGAGCTGCCTCTGCCCGTTGCAGGTTCTCTGAGTGTCCTTATCTAAAAACAGTCTGAATTATGCTCGGTGCCTGTGTTCTGATGCTCCCCTGGGCTGACCCTTCCTACGTGCATCGAGTGCTGCCCCTGCACAGGGCTGACCGGCAGGACCCGGGCAAGGGAAGTGCAGAGAGGGGGAAACTGAGGCACAGAGCAAGGGAACATCCTCAGCCTTGCACCCACAGAGCAGTTTATCATCTGTGCACTTGCTGGGGGTGTATAAGCCCAAATGCCCCAAAACATTAATTTTAATGATTTTGTCCAACTTTATCCTGATTACAATTACCGAGTCCCTTTCGCCTGGGACTGCCAGGGCTTCTCCAAGAGTCTGGCAATACATGGAGGTTCCCCAGCCCCGAACACAGCCAGGGCTCCTCAACCCCCACACCACCACCAGGCGCAGTCAATACCCCAAAGCAAACAAACCCCTCCCTGCCATAAACCCGGCGAGGCCCCGCGGAGTGCGGAGCTGTTGCTAGGATGATTTTCCATTCAGCAGGACACAAACTATCCCCGGCACGGAGCCTGGTCCCCGTCCGTGGGGCCGGGTGTGAGGTGCAGGGATGCCACAGGAGCTGGGCTGTACGGACCCCCCCAAGCCCACACACCCACACAAACCCTCGCCTGCACACGCTGGTTGGTGTTTTGCCACCCCGTTGCCTCCAGCCCACGTCCCCCCTTCGGTCCCAGCTGGGAACAGCTTCCCTTGCAAAGGAAATTCCAGTGCAGGAAGGTGAAGGCAGCCAGGCAGGCGCTGGAGGCGGCGGGCTGAGCAAAAGTGCTTTTCAAAGTTGTTTGAGGATTCCTTTTGCTGCTTTGTCAAAGGCGAAGGGACCCCCAACGGGGCCGGGTGGGATGGGACGGTGATGGGCGGGAGATGCCGGAGAGCAGCCGGGCAGGAGCCAGGCGCTTCCCACAGCCCAGGCGGACCTCGACAGCAATTAATGCGAGTAAAGGAACGTCGCCTGGCCCGGGATGCTCTCCCACTCACGGTGTCCGTGTTTGCAGGGACAGAGACTGAGGCTGGGCTCTGCCAGATTCCATCTCCCACTCTCTCCACCACCGTCCTGAACTCCGCTGGCGCCAAAAAAGGCTTTAAAAATTCCCACGGATAACAGCAAAACTGCCCCATCCCACCTGCCTGCACGGCAGCCGGGCACGGAGCGGGTCCCTCGCACCTTCCCCCTCCCTGGGACACCCTCCTGGAGAAGGAGACGAGGGGGACTTACCTGCACACAGGACTCTTCTGCGCTCGCTGCGGCTCCGCTCTGCCTGATGTTCGCTCTGTGGAAGTGGGAAGCGTTTTAGATCATGCAGTAGGTTATATATTGTCTGCAAGTCTGGCCCTAGGGCGTCCATCAGTTGGTCTTGCTTTGCTCCTGCCCCTATATGGAAGATGCATCACATGCTCCGCGGCTCCCAGCTATCCGCCTGGCGAAAGAGGAAAAGAGGAAGGAGAGGAGAAGGGGGGAAGAAAAAAAATTAAAAGGATCTTCATCACCATGAAAGAGGCAGGGAGAATTTCTCAGCGGAAAACCCACCAGCCAGAAATCCCTGCCTGACCTGAACTTTCCCTGCTCTCCTTTTGTTATCCCTGGCTCCCAATGCCCCCTTTCATCTGCTGTTCAAGGCCGGGGAGATGTGAAGGCGCCTTCACCTTGATCACTCTCCTGCCTCGCCTCCGAGCAGGTGAGGGGCTGCAGCTTCTGCCGAGCGCCGCCATCCACCTGCAGCTCTCCAGCACTAAATATTTATCCCTCCCCAGCAATGCCCCCGGTGCTGCCAGGCAGGGCAGGGATGGGGCACTCCCAGGGCTTTCCAACCATCCTGCCCCAAACACACCCAACATCCTGGGGCATCAGGGCCATCACACGGGGGCAGAGTTACTGAGGTGGCATCTCCTGGAGCAGGGTGCTGGCCAGGGAAGCTCTGGGTGGTGCTTGGAATGGGGGCTGCTCCCTTCACCAATCCAGGGAAAAGGGGCTGGTGGGGAGCTCCTGGCAGAGTCAGACGTGAGCGTCCTGACCACCACCGCGGTGGGGACAGGAAGGACGGGGGGGAGACTGCTGCACCTACTGTCCTGCCAGATGTCCTGATGGTTTGAGGACATTTCTCCAGAAGCAGCAGGAGTTTTCTCCCTTTTCCCCATCTCACCTCCCCAGCAGGGCTGCACAGCCGGTTGTGCAGAGCAGAGGCTGCAGAAATCCCAGTTGCACCAAATTCTGCACCAAATTTTACCTGGTGGCTTCTCAATCCTTGGTACCACTGCCACCACCCCACCAGCTCCCCAGGGCAATGTGCAGGTCCTGCTTTTCTGCTCTCCTCCTGTGTCTCTCGGCTGGGAACCAAGCAGGACATGTCACTCTCCTGCTTTGGGTAGGGCATTCCTGGCTGGAGCTCCTCTGGGAAAGCCTTGGCCTCCCTGTCCTCAGAAAGGGGACATGAGGTAATGATGTCCCTCCCAAACCCAGAGTCATCCTTGGAGCCTGCTGTCTTCTGGTGCACTTGGTCACATGCAGCACAGATGGGTCATTTCTCTGTCCATAATGATGGGTTCCTGGTTTAATTATGAGTATAGTCGGGTTTTTACCTAATGTTTTTGTTTGTATTTTGTTAAGGTTCAAAACCTAAGAATTTTTCATCACAAATTTCATTTGTTCCTTTCCCAAACATCCCAACCTTGGCTGAGCTGACAATGTCCTCCCAAGGTCCCAGACCCTGCCCACAAACCTGCGTCTTCTTCTGAACTGCATTTCTACTTCCTTCAGAAATATTGGGGGAAAATGATTTTGTGTTACCCCACTTAATTGAAGCAATTCTGGAACCTTGGGTACACTCACAGCTGAACCTGGGTGAGGGATTCCCATCTCCAGGTGGCACAAACATGGGGAATTTGACTTTGAGGTGGCATCTGATAGGACCATCTAAATAGAGGGCATCTGGAGCTGAGCCCCATGAGGTCAGGAGTAAAGATTTCCTTATAACACCTTAGGAGCTGAAGGGCCAAGGGTCAGGCTGGTGATGTGTCTGCATTGAAGGGTCTGTCTGGGCAGAAGGCATCTGGAATCATAGAACCATGGAATATCCTGAGTGGGAAGGGTCCCACCAGGATCATGAGTCCAACCCCTGGCCCTGCACAGACACCCCAACAACCCCACCCTGGGCATCCCTGGCAGCGCTGCCCAAACGCTCCTGGAGCTCTGGCAGCCTCGGGGCCGTGCCCATTCCCTGGGGAGCCTGGGCAGTGCCCAGCACCCTCTGGGGGAAGAACCTTTCCCTGATCTCCAACCTGACCCTGCCCTGGCCCAGCTCCAGCCGTTCCCTGGGTCCTGTCCCTGTCACAGAGCAGAGATCAGAGCGGCCCCTCAGGGGCAGCTGCAGCCCCCAGTGAGCTCTGCCCTCAGTCTCCTCTTTTCAGACCAAGTGACTCCAGCCACTCCTCACCCGGCTTTATTCCCCTCTAGACCCTATACCATCCTCGTGGCCCCCTTCTGGTGACTCTTCAATAGGTTTAGATCTTTTTTCTGTTGTGGTGCCCGTAGCTGCCCCCAGAACTCCAGCTGGAGTTGTGTCTACTGCCTTTGGTTCGTCACAGCTGGGCTGAGCTGAGCTCTCCTACCTTGGAGCTCACACCTCCCTCCTGCTAAAGCTCAGCCTCACCAGTTCTCATCATTCTGAGGATCTTGGAGGCAAAGTCATGGAGAGGCCAATGCCTGGTCTGAGCACGCCTTGTCCAGATGGAGCAGGAGTTCCTCAGAGTGCCACGTTCTCACAGTGTAATTGCTTCTGGTGTCCCTGTGTGTTCTGCAGCTTCGTGGTGTTGCTGTAGAGGGGCTCATGGCCTCCAATGGTCTTCTGAACCTCAGTTAAAATGGCTGTGTCAGAGCAAAGGGTGTTCCCCTGGATCCCCATCTCCAGGGATGCCCTGCCGTGTGTCAGACCAGAACCTGCTGAGGCTCTGTAAGGCTCACAGGTCTGTCCAGCAGAGGAGCGCAGTGCCCTGTTAGGACTCCTTCTCTCAGCCACAGCTGTGATCTTCAGAGCAGGGCAGTCCCACCCTCTGGGATCAGACAGCCCTGCTTGGGGATGGCCTGATGGAACGGCGCAGGGGAGTCATTCTGGGGACAGAGCAGCTCTTCCTGGGAGCTCTCATCAGGCACTGCTCCTTTCTCTTTAGTTTGAACTTCACTTGGGTTCCACTTCAGCCTCTTCCTGAGGTTCTCAGTGACTTTCAGCAATCTTGAACTCGTGGTTCTGATCATGGAATTTCTTGCTGGATCCAAACTTATCCTAATATTTTGTCATACACAAGCACGCTTTCCTGGCTTTGGGGCTGGGTAAGTGCCCCATCCCCCCTGCCAGGATACCCATCCCACTGACCACCTTCCTCTCATGCTGATGCCACTTTGACATGACCTCCCACCAGGCTGGAGGTTTCCTTGCTCAGATAATAGAGCTGCATCCAGCTGGGAAGCTCAGAGGCAACACAGCTCAGACCCAGGTGAGAGACACTGATCCTGTTGCTGAAGGATCCAGGGAATCTGAGTTCTGGTGCAAATCACACCTTCTCCCTGCTGAGCAGGCTCTGACTGACAGACTCAGCCTGCTCCCAGGGGATGGGAACGGGAGTTGAGGGATGAAAGCAGCCAGGATAGCTAATTGTGGTTTGGTACTTGAGAATGTTCAGGAACTGGAGGGCTCACAAGGTCTTTGGAACGGGAGGGATGGGCAGACCTTGCCAAGCACTGCTGAGGTGGGAGCTCCAATGGGAGCCACTAAATATGGAGAAATCACACCTGGTTCATAAAGTCCCCCAGCTGTGACCAGTAGGAAGCTTGGAGAGTGTCCAAGAGAAGCTTCCTGTGAATTTGCTCTGCCTGTGTCCTCTCCCTGGGGTTTCTGCTGTTGAGCACCACCAGAGACCTTGCCAGAAGGGCTTTTTTCATGACTTTGTGCAGCCACCAGCTTCTTGTGTCCTGTGTGGTGGCCTCAGACACTGGAGAAGATGGGGAAGTTCCAGAGGGACCCAGATGATATTCTCTAGAATTAGTTCAAGTTTGCCCTTTTAGGAAGATCTATTCCCTTGATCATAATCTTTGACAAATCAAATGGACAATTAACAGCTGTGCATATCTGTTTTCTGGAAGGAATTTTTTTCCCTGAGGACCAAAGGAAGGACCAGTTCCCATTCCCATGGAGTCTTGAATCTGGAGGGTTTCGTTCTTCTGCCCAGAGCTAAAGACAGTTTCCTCTGCTTTGCTTTGTCTGTTCAGCTGAAACTTCCACCAGAAGGGTTTTGCTGAAGGTCTCAGAATTGAAAACTCAGGTGTCTACACATCAGTGCCTAGGACTGTGGTTAGGGCCTAAAATTATGAGCCTGAGCCTGGTTAAGGGGGGAGAGCTTTGTTCTCCAAGGAGCCAACCTGGCCTAAGTCAGCCTTGCCTCTGCAGCTGGCCTGGAGCTGGCCAGAGGAACTCCCTGGGAGCTGTTGGGGTCCTGTTGGGGCAGCTGCCTCACTGCCCTGTGCAATGCTGGGGTGGGAGGGTGGGAGGAAACCCCTGCCAAGAGGGGGGATTTCCATTTTGCTGTGTGGTTTGGTGGTGATGGAGACCATCACAGGTGATGGAGAAGACAGGGAGGCCTGAAGGCGCTGTGGCTGCAAAGTCCATCAGCTTTTGTTGTGACAGAGGAGCTCAAGAGGCTGGAGGCAGCTGCTGTGACAGAGTGAAACTGGAGCCCATATCCCTCCCTCCTGCAATTAAAAAGGCGGAAAAGGGGAAAAGAGCAGCTTCACTGGTGACCTTTCCCTCCTGCAAATCTCAGCCCGCCTCACTTCATACACCAGCATCAGGAGCAAACAGCCGGGCTGGGACCTGGCAGACCAGTAGTGGCACAGAACTACCCAAGGAGGTTGGCCGTGCCTGTGTGTGTGTGCACACCAGAGTGGCTGCTTTCTTCCAGCCTGCAGGCTGCTCCGGGGAGGGGGAGCGGCAAGGGTTCGCTTGCCAGCTTCTCCTGAGGTCCACTGAGAGGTGTCTGTAGGGCTCATCTCGAAGAATGTCAGAGTGCATGTGCTCCGCGAGACGGCCTTTCAGAAGGCATCAGTCCTGCTGTCACGCAGTGGACCACAAATCGGGAGTGACAGCTGTCTCCGTGTGCACCATCCATCTGTGGCAAATGTGTCAGCTAGCTGAACACTCCCGAGGAAACTGCTACGGAGCTGGGAGAGGAGGAGGAGGAGGAGGAGAGACACAGAGGGGGAGTGAGGGCGAGGGAGAGGGGGGAAAATGCAGCAGCAACAGGGGCCAAGAGCAGCAACACGTTAACCCAGCAAGGCCACGGGTCCTGGGTGGCCTTGGAAGAGAGAACAAAGGGCTCTTGTGTGGTGGCACCTCCAGTGCTCAGTGGAGATGCCCATTAAACAACAGCCCTTTGCTCTCCCAACCCAAGAAGCTCCAAACCATAAACATTAATGATGCCATAAAGCTGCCACACAAGGTGGTGTCACTGGTGCCACAGTGGGGGGAGGAGGACATCTGGGCTTGTCCAGGGCCATGGCTGGAGGTGCAGCAGACCTGGGAGAGGATGCAGCAGTCCCAGCAGCACCCCAGCTGCTGATGCTGCGCAGGACCAAGGAATGGGTTGGGCACTGGGGACAAGGTGGGACAACCTGTCTCTTTTCCTCTAATGGATATCACCTCCCCCTTCTCTCCTCTCCCCTCCTGTTCTTTCCATCACACTGAATTCTTCATCCTGGATGAATTTGGTGCTGTGGGACATAACAGCCACGGGAACTGCATTTGTTTTACCATCCTTCTGAAGCCGGTGCACACGGTTAACAGACAAAAGGCACCTCTTCCCTTGACTGTCTTCACTCATCCCATTCCAATGTGCTTGAAGAGGGGATTTCTTGGGCTGGAAAAAACTTGGTACTTCAAAACCACTCACTCCTTCTTCAGATGATACCCAAAAAGTTCAGTCCCCTTACCTGGCCTGTGTTTTTGATGCTTTTCCAATAATACCTACCAGTGAGATCCTCTACCACAGATTTACCATCAGCATGAAAAATCCTTGGCATTGTTGTACCACTGCTGGGGAGCTACCTACTAAATTATGCATGAACTGGAGTCTTTCCCATGGAAAGCTGCTTGGAGTATTATCCATGTACTCCTGGACACCAAGGAGCTGGAAGCTCCAGGCCACCAGCCATCGGTGACACACGCTGCTCGTCACCAGCTCAACCCTGAGAGTGAACAACAACCTGAGTCTTTCAGCAGCTGAAAGTCTTCATTCTTGGACAAAAATGGTGCCTCAGGGCTGCTTGGAAGGGAGAGAGGCTTACCTTGCTCCTGTGCAGGCTGGGGGACAGAATTAAAAGAAGGTGCATAGGAGGTCGAGATTGGGGTCTTCCTCTGCAGATATTTCTGCTTTATGGTCTCAGCTAAACTCCAAATTCCAGCTGACAATGGTAAACTGGGTTGTTTCTGGTCATGGGTGGGGCCACAGGAACAATTTAATTTCCAGCCTTAAGTTTTCCAGTAGGACACACCCACTGCACAGAGGAACCTTGGCCAACACCCGTGTATGGGTTCTGTAATGATGAAACACCAGTTTCCCACCCCAGATCCCAAATTGGGCCAGACCTCCCCAAACCTGGGGGCATTTCCTGGCTCAGAGTGCTGCGGCAATGACTGTGAAGTGCTTTGTCCGTTCTCCAGTATAGAATGGAATGGGATGGGATGGGATCGGGTGGGATGGGGTGGGATGGGATGGGATGGGATAGAATGGTTCAGTTGGAAGAGACCAACAATGACCATCTAGTCCAACTGCAGTCCTTTCACACATGTAGCATCTGAGCTGGCAATTACAGCAAGACAAAGCTCTCTTTTCCTCCGAATTCACTGGAGTTGCAAGGAAAACTTTCCAGCAAAAAGAGGCATGAAATCCCTGGCACCGGCTAGGACAAGCTGGACATCTCCCTCACTGCCACAGTGCTGCTGAGGAAGTCCCCAGAGCACAGGCAGTGACATTTCCATGTTGGCAACCCCATACAGGGGGCTGGGAATACTCATGGGAGCGGAAGAGTGGAACCAGTGGGGCACAGAGGAGGGGGCTGGGAGAGGAGCCCACCAGCTGGGAAAAGGGAGCCTCATGTTGAAGATCAGTGATCTCAACCATTTGTCATGCCAAACCACTATGCAATCAGAGCTAATTACAGTTGAAACCCCAGAATAAGCACATATCCCTCCTCCCATTGGATTTGAATGATAATCCCTCTAGTAGTGCTTATTTATAACATCACTCAGCACCAAACTGAGCAGTGAACACAGCTAAAACCTTGTCTGGGAGACAGGAACCTGTCAGCCAACAAAGTCAGTGAAAGGTGTCCACAGGGAAAACATGGAAAAGACATGCAGGTAATTCCCAGCTGGTTTCCAACAGCCAGGGTGGCTGGAGAGAGAGGTGCACACGAAACTGAATCAGAAAGTTCAGTGACTGAGTTACCAAAAGCCACATTGGTCTGGCAGAGGTGAGTTCTCTGCTTATGAGCAGAGGGGATGAAAGAGTTGAATACGTGAAATAATTTACAGGAGGATTAATTCTGTATTTCTTAACCAGCTAAGGACCATTGGGAATCAGGGCAGATGAGTTAAAGTAAGCTGTGGAATAAAAATTATCCCAGGAACGTGGGAAGGTGAGAGCAGAAGCAATCCTAGTCCAGCTGTCACGGGTAATAGAGCTGCACGAATCAGGCTCTAAAAGAGTGACTTCCTCCAGATCACTAAAACTGCAGCTTCTCTGATTGCCTTGCTGGCACTGGGATGCTGAGCCCTTCATCCCCAGCCCGTGTTTGTTTTGAATGTGGACAAATGATCTCATTAGGGACAAAGCACATTAGGGAGGCTGGGTGGGAGCAGCGCGGTGCTCCCGCTCCTCAGGCGGCTTCCAAAGGTGCTCCGAAGAACAGGGGTGCAGGTCTGTGAGGGACTTCCAAACAGCAGCAAGTGGGATCTTATTTTGGGTGTGGAAACCTGAGGAGCAGAGGGGAAGAATGAGCATAGCAGCATTTGAGGGGAAAGTAATTCCAGTAATTCAACAGAGCAAGAGCTGCTCTGATCAAGGTGTCCAGGACACCAAATTGGGCAGAGGTGGCTGAAACAATGATCTGAGTAAGACAAAATGGAATGCTAAAGTCTCCATTCTGTTGGTGTGGAGCTGCTCTATCTTGTGCCTGTGTCAAACACATACCCAGAGGTATTTCATATTAAATCTGGGCAACTGAGACCACCAGAGAACGTGTACTTGCTCAGAAAATGCAGTAACAGGATGGGTAAAGAAATGCTCAGGGACTCAGAGAGAGGAGCTGGCTTTGCTTTTCTTTTCAGGGATTGATCTCCAAACTTCTCCAGGAGAACAGGAGCTGGGAGAAGCTTTGCACAGGGCCCAGTCAGCACCTTCTCCATCCAGCTCCCCTGGTGCATCATCACTTGTGCCGTGTCTTCTGAAAGATGAGGCCAGACAGAGAGATTTGGAACATTTTTACCCATCCGATCTTCTGTTTCATCGCTGGAAAATGCTTTCACAGATGTCCTGGTTGCCACAGGTCTTTGGTTGGCAGCATTTCACAGGGACATGTGACTTGCATATCAATAATGCTCCCCTTGGCAGGTCCTTCAACTGCTTGCTCTTCCTTTCTCCTCAAAACTCTCCCAGGACTGAGCTGTGGTCTGTGTTTGGTGGCCTGGCCATTTTCTTGGCAGCTGGGAGAGATTTAAACTGCCAGAGGGCAGGGCTGGATGGGATATTGGGAAGGAATTGTTCCCTGGGAGGGTGGGCAGGCCCTGGCACAGGGTGCCCAGAGCAGCTGTGGCTGCCCCTGGATCCCTGGCAGTGCCCAAGGCCAGGCTGGACACTGGGGCTTGGAGCAGCCTGGGACAGTGGAAGGTGTCCCTGCCCATGGCAGGGGGTAGGAAGGAGATGAATTTAATGTCCCTTCCAGCCCAAACAATTCCATGATTCTGTGGAGCCACCAGCCTGCAGGACTCTGGCTGCAGACAGAGCTGGTCCTGCTGTTTTCCTGTTGGGATGTTCCCACTGTTTGCACTGAAGAACAGCAGTCATGGGCACACTCCTGCCTTGTGGATCTCACCTGCTTTTTTGGGGAAAGTGCTTTTCACCAGCCCAGTAAATACCCAGACTCCTTTGAAAACTGATCTCCTTCCCCCTGCCTTCCCTGTCCGTGTTTGGATCTCACAGCTCGGTTTTCTAACAAGGGACCAGGCAGAGCTCTCATCTCCCTTGCAAGAAGTGTCCTTGCTGGATCCCAAAGCCACACGCAGGGCCCTATTCCATGTGCTGATTCCCAGCCCCTTCCAGGGGCTTGTCAATCTCAAAGCCACAAGAGAAGCCAAACGAGGGCCTGCACCTCTGCCACCGCCTCCATCCAGCCGAGTCAGGGAGCTCTGTGCCACCCGCCAGCTGCAGGCCTGTGCCCCGTGCCCTTCTGCCCCAATCCCAGTTTCCTGGCCCCATCTGGCACCTGCCAGACTCTGGATCTCCACCCAAAACTCCTCCACGCAGCCGACAGCAACGCGTCCCTGGCCAGCAGCAAGGCAGAAGCACACCGGAGCCCTGCGCGGCCGGCACAGCCCCCTCCTCCTCCCGCTGCCCCGCTCCCCCCCGGCCGGGCCGGTCCCTGCGGGTTCTGCCAGCGACAGGAGCAGAGCTGACCCCGCACACGCGGGTCCTGCCCGGGGCGGCCGTGTCCGCTCGATGCTCGGGTTACTCTGCGCTGCCTGATGGGCTCCGGCTGCCTTCAAGAGCCATTAACACCAAGGCAGGGAGAGAACAGCAACAAAAGGCTCTGAAGTTGTCCCTTCCCTGCCTGGGAAAGTCCTCCCTGGGCTGGGGGTGCCAAAGCCGGCGAAAGACAGGTGCTGGACAAGACTGAGGCTCTCACAGCTGAAAAATAAGAACAGAATTAAAAATCAGCAGGAGAAAAATGGCAAAAGCCCCTGCGACCTGTCTGGGATGCTTTTACGACCCAGGGAGGAGGAAATCAGGTTCAGAGGCCCACAAAAGTGGTTCCAAAGGATAAAAAAAGCCGTGGTGGGAGCAGCTGCTTTCCTGGGTTTACATGCCCATCTCTTCCCACCTCACTTTTGCGCTCTCTGTCCTGTGACACCCTGTACCCACCCACTTCCCCAGCTCTAATGAGACCTTCCCATTCCTGTCCCCTGTCACATCCTCTGCCTGCAGGACCTGAGGCAGGATCTCCTGGAGCCCTGGTGCTGCTTGGGTGGCCATGCACACACTGGTTGGCCTGGTGGTGCTTCTAGGAGGTCCTGGTGACTTCCCATGGCAGCATTTTCCCGGAAATTTGGGTCTTTTACTGGACTAAGCTCAAGAAGCTTCACAAAAATTCTTACTGCTTTTCAGATTTTGACTGTTTTGTCCAATTCAGCTGAAATGGGGGCAAACACTTTGGGAGGGTGGGGCTGGGACAGCCAGCTCCATGTGAACCTCGTCCAGCAAGCTACACTCACAGCACTACATTTAAACTGGAAGAGGGACGAGGATAGGCAGGAGCTGGGAGCAGTACCAGGGATGAACCGGCAGGGATGCTCACTGGGCATCAGCACCTGGCAAAGTCAAGGGCTGCTGGAGCCATATAACGAGGAATTGGAGACAAGTCCATGTCAGTTGACACAAACTGGCTTCCTTCATCTCCTCTGACGTGTTTTTGGAGAGGGTGAAGCTTGGCCAGTGACAGAACAGCTCTGTGGCCAGTCGCCTTGGAAGTGCTGGTCTGGTACCGTGCAGCACATGGATTCAGAAAAGAGGGAAAGATAAAAATAACCTGCTGCATGTTGAACAAGCCAGACCCTGGCTCGGGAACCTCTCCCGAGCAGGCAATCAGCTCTGACAAGTTGTGTTTGGGTTGTCATCTTCTCCTGCTCCACCACCCACCTGCTTCTTAAGCTAACATGGGCATCCACTGGGAAATGGCAGAGCTGGAGGCAGCTGGGAAGATGTGAGAGCCACGGGGAAGGAAGGGGGCAGGTCCTGCTCTCCTGGTCCTGCACGGAGCCCAGGGTGGACAGCGGGGAAGGAGGCCCTGTGGGAGGGAAATGGTGAGGAAGGTCTGGGTGAGGGGCTGAAAGAGCCCACCTGGGCTGTTCCCAGGGCTCAGTAGGGTCGGTGGAGGCACCAGGGTGTCTGCAGGGTGCTGGGAAGGGTGTAGGGAGCAAAGGGGAGCGCTGTGATCCTTCGCTGTGACCCACCAGAGGTGTTGGAGGCAGAGCCTTGTAACTTCGGGGTAGCAAATGTGTGCAAGACAACAGCAGGAGCTGCAAACCAGAGAGAAATGGAAGGGTGAGAAGCTCTTTCAAGCAGCCAGGGAAGAAAAAATAATCAAAAAAAGCACTTTGGCTAGAAGGTGCTTTACAAAGTATTTATGAGGTGTGCTCGTTAAAAATGGATAAGCTGTGCAGTGAGGCTGCAGAACTCCTGCAAGCGCCAGGGATGGGAACTTCTGCTGCCCGAGGAAGGTCAGGAGGAGCGAGCCTGTGCTTGGGGAAGCAGCGTGGATGTCACTGCTGTGCAGCCACGCTGGGCTGCAGGACCCGCACAGGTCCTGTTGCTCTGCTTTATTTGTGTTCAGGATCCGGATTGAAAGGGATCTCTACCCCTCATCTTCTACCTCCTTTCTGCAGGAGCTGGAGTAGCTCCTGACACCGGGCTTGCGTCCCACACATTTGAGGGGCTACTGCATCCGGGCTGAAGCCACCAGCAGCTTTGCAAAGCTGGCTGCTTCCCGCAGGGAAAAGGAATAGGCTCGGCTGCAAAGTGGAGGAGCACAGGGCATCCTCCGTCTTCAGCAGCAAAATGCTCCTGGCCAGAACTGACCATAAATTGGATGGGCCGGCAATAGCAAAGCAAAGGTACAGCATGCTTGGATGCAGCTCTGGAGGTGGCAGATGAAGAGAGGAGAGGAGAGTTTTGCAGGCGTGGGTGAGGGATCGCAGCCAGGTGGGAGCGGTGCGCTGGGTCAGCGCGGCGAGGGTGAATTCTGCCGCGCCGTGTGGAGACCTGCCCGCTCCCGCACCTGCACGCCCCGGGTCCCCGGCAGCCAGATCCATCTCCACCGTGCCCATGGTCCCCGGAACGATCCCAGCCCGCCGCGCTCCGCGGCTCCCGGCGCTGCGGCAGCCGCGTCCCATCGGCGCGGGCAGCGCGACGCGAAGTGATGGGGAACAGCTGCTCGGTGCAACGCGACCTCCCCCGGGCCGGGTCCCCCCGCTCGCAGCACCCGGCGGGGCGTGAGAAAAAGAGCAGCGCTGTCAGGGCCCATCAGCGCGGACGGGCGCGGGGGGAGCGGCGGCGGCGGGGGAAGGCAGGGCTGGAGGGGAGGGTCGCGGCTCCTCGTCACGCGTGCGGCTGGGACAGGGTCCCTGAGGGCCGGGGACGTGCCCCGGGTTTGGGTTTCCCGCAGCGGCGCCTCCTCTGGTGCTTGGGTAAGAGGTAAGACAAGAGTGGCTTTGAGGAGGAGGAAGAGGAGGAGGAGGTGAGGCAAAGCCAGCAGGGTCTGTGTCCCTGGGAGCGTGGGGTGGGCAGCAGCTTGGCTTGGATGGATGCTTCTCTCCTGGTGCCAACCACAGGACCCCAAAATCCGCGTCTCTCCTGGACAGCCGGGCTCCTTGCAAGGCTGGGGCAGAACCCTCGCGGTGTCCCAGTGCCGTGAGGCACAGACAGACCGATCCTCTCTGCTTCTCATTCAAACCACCTGCTCTGTCTGGGCCGAGGGCTCCAGAAGAAAAGATGCTCCCAGCTGTAAGAAGCCAAGCACGCCGGTCGGCAAATTCCCTAAAGGCGCAGCTGAGCCTCCTAGCAACCCCAGGGAGGAAAAGAAGCAAAAACCCCGTCTCAGTGGGTGAGATTCTCCCTCCTGCCCTCAGCCGAGTGTCAGTGCTGTGACAGCGCGGGGGAGGGCAGCCAGAGTCTGGGGACAGCAACAGATGGGAACGGCTCTCTGCAGCTGCGAGCCAGAGCTGGGGCTGGTTTGCTGCAACTGGGGCTGAGCTGGGCTGCTCAGAGCATCCCCACAGCGTCCCTGTCCCTTGGAAAGGCCACAGGAAAGATACCTGCAGGAGCCAGCACAGTGAAAGTGCAGCCGTGGAGCTGGGAGTGGTGGGCTGTGGGATTGTCCTGTAAGTGCCACAGGAATGTGGTCACTCCTGCTCCTTGCGGGAAAGGTCCTGTGCTGGGGCACTGCCAGTCGAAATGACCCCCAGAAAATGGCCTTTTCTGCTGGGACTTGTGGTGAGGAGCAAGAGCTGCTGCTCTGGGAGATGTTGAGACAAGGGAAAGAAGGTCCTTCTGTCCCATATCAGATCTTCTCTGTAAAAGAGTCACAGAACTCATAGAATAGCTTGAGTTGGAAGGGACCTTAAAGGTCTTCTAGTTCCAACTGCCTTTCCCAAGGGTCTTCTCTCAGCTACACATGGAAACGGTTCCCTGGCCAAAATTCCCAGGTCATACCCATGTCAGACAACCCCCCAAGACACTCCAAATCTTCTCTGAGGATCCTGGAGTCCTTATCATGTCTTTACTCAGTTCACCCATCACTGGCATGGGATAAAATGTAGACCCCAAATGATGTCCCATGAACGTCACCTCCATAAGAACAAAACAAACAGCAGGCTGGGACCCGCTGCTTGCCTTCCTCAGCAAAATCCAGGGCAGCAACAGGGTCCTGCTCCATGAGGCTTGAGCTCCGAGGCTCTGGCCAGGGGGGCTCAGCACCCTGGGGACAGCAGCTCAGAGCAGAAACCTGCTCCTGCATTTGGTGAGTCACTGTAGCTGTGGTTGTGGAATGGGATCTGGGGTCTGGTTTTGTCCGGCCAAGACTGGACAGAAATTATTTGTAGACACCCTGCAGCCAAGCCATGAGCATTCTGTGCAATCTCGCTTGGGACCACAATTTCCATGGGAATGTGGAAAGCTGGGGCTTCCCCACACCTTTGTCTACCTGCTCCATCTTCATTATGAATCTTTTCACCACCCTAAAGGGTGAAACCTCCTTGACTTGGCCTGTGATAACCCAACTTATAGAGGTGGGTTTGATGGTCTGGAGACCTGAGCTACACAGAAACCCTGACCCTTTTCCTTCAGGCCTCTGCAGTGCCTTTGGGCAAGCAAGAACCTTCAGTCATTAGAAAGGCTGGATTGAAACTAATTGCCCCAAAAGAGAAAAGCTTCACATCCCATCCCCAGGCCCCCAGGCCTTTAGGATTTCTATGGGCAGCATGAAATTAGTAAATTGCTATTTGTGTGATTCCCTAGACCCTTGCCCATAGGACATTTTTGCTCTGTCATATAACGTAAACTGCAGGCTTGGATATTCAGAGAATCACAAGTAACCAGAAGAAGGAAGGCAAAATGTAACCTCAGAGAGCTGCAGGCTCCCCAGAGCCTCTCTGGGAACATGGCACTCACAGGCAGAGCTGAGGCAACCACTGACCCCTCTTCAGCTGAGCACATCCATTTCCTCCCACTTGCTTACTGATGGGAAAAAAAGTCATTATTAACAGCCAAATTGGAATTTTTTTAAAAAAATATAATGAATGGATGGATTTCACGGCAAAAGAGATCTCTGCTGGTTCTGGTCCTTGTTGCTCTTTGGTCCTCGTTTGTCTCCTTTATTTCAAGGTGACCCCAGTCAGGTGCAATTTAGGTATTTCTGTTATTGGCCGGCGCTGAATTTGATGGTTCCTCCGTGGACACGAATAATCATTCACACCAGAGAAACTGGGACAGACAACCCTCCCTGGAAACAGTTCCTGACAGCAGCACCAAGCTCGGGGCTGCTCCTTGCTCTGGCCACAGACAGGGAAAATGCTGGCTACACCCAGAACGCTGCACCTCCTCCCACCTTCAGATACAGAACTGTAGAGCATCTCCACCTCGAAGGGACCCATCAAGACCATCAAGTGCAACTCCCTGCTCCTCACAGGACCACCTAGAGCTAAACCATGGACTGTGAGCACCAGCCAGGCATCTGAAATTGGGTAAAAAGAGTTTTGCTCTTGCTCTGAAGCTATCTTGTCCCCCGAAGTTCTTACCAGGTACTTTTGTTCCAGGTAGGTCACTGTCTCACCCACCATCACATCCAGCACCTGCAGAAGGGAGACCTGAGATGTGAAGCTCAGGAGATGGAGGACTAACATCAAATCATGGAATTTTATGGGATTCTCTTGACCAGGAGATGCTGCTGGAGAAACCTTGTTCAAAAGGCTGAAACCTCTCTCTGGACACCTCTCCCTGATTTTGTTTCAGAACAATTCAAAACAAAATCTGGAATGCCCTCAGCAGAGGCTCCAGAGAATGGCCAGAGGGACAAGCAGACCCTTAACCATTAACCATGATGTGCTGCTGCACTCCTGGTGTTTGCTCAGGTGCTGCAGCCACGGCAGACACGTGAATCATCTTTTTTTCTCTGTGATACGGTGGTGTCAGGGAAAAGGGAATAATGGAGTGGACACACACCCTGTAGAAGAGATCTCAGAATCACAGAATCATTTAGGCTGGAAAAGCCCTCTGAGATCATTGAGTACCACCATTGACCCAGCACTGACCATGTCCCCAAGTGCCACATCTACCTGGTTTTTAGTCCCTCCAGCGATGGGGACTCACCACTGCCCTGGGAAGACTGGTCCAGTGTTTTGTGAAGAGCAGCTGATGCCAACCCTTGCTCTGGGCTGTGTCCCACCGCAGAGCAGCAGAGGCAGCTCCGGATGACCTGTGAACAGTGCAGGGTGACGGAGGTGGGAACGGACTCCAGGATGCTGCAGGAGGGGTTTTGTCCCAGAATGCAGATGCGGAGGGTGAAGAACAGCAGGAGGAGATACTGAAGGCAAGGGAGGCAGGTGGTGTTCTCTCATGAACTGCTCTCCCAGGTCCAGCCTTGCACTTGTGCATGTTAAACCTTCTGCCCTGGTTTCTGGATCCTGAAGGCCAGCAGGAGGGGGTTTCCAGGTTATCATCCTGGGCAGCTGGGCAGTCGGACAGTTCTCCAGCCGAACTAGAGGGGTGCTGCTGTGTTTTCCCAGAAATCATGAGAACAGTCTGGTAAGAGACTCATCTCTTGACCTTCAAGCAGCAGATTCCATCCCCAGTGCCCCACCGCTGCCACCCCCACCCTCCATCCCATTTGGCCTGGAGGTGCCTGGAAGAGGGTGGGGAGCTCTCTGGTTCATTGATCCCATCTCTCCAAGGCACAGGAGGCGCCTCGGCACCGTCAGCGTGGCCGGTTGTTATTGTCGCTGCTGATTTCTGTGCTCTCCTGCCTCTTTCTCCCTGACTGGTTTGGTGGCCCTGTCATTACCAGGTTTCTCCAGCTGCCTGTCAGGGTCCTACTGGCCTCAGCGTTGCCTCAGGCTCCTGGATAACAAATAAGGCACAGAAGAGTCCTTGGGCTTCCACAGCCTTAATTAGCTGGTGTCGTTTTAGGGATGTGTGTCCTGCTGGAGACACAGACAGCTCAGGAGGCATCTTTAAATGCATCCAATTAGAGGGGGCTTCAGAGACAAGCAGGCAGCTCCTGAGCACAGGGGCTGCTGTAAGACCTCGTGTCCTCACTGGAGGCTGGAGGTGAGTTGTTCTCCCCCTGGCAAACACCAGTCTCTCCTCGGTGGGACCTGTCACTGCTGTGGCCCTGGTGGCATTCACAGTGTCCTGCCTGGTTTTTCTCCAAGAAACCTGCCAGCCAATCCTGTCGTACTCAAAGCTTGGGTGGATGTTGGCATAAAATCAGTCAGTGTTTGCTCCGGTTCTCAGCAGCCCTGGATCTCCAAAGGAGCTGCTGCCCGGTGTCTTTGGACACAGCACAACTCCCCTGTCCCTTCCCCACTGTCAGGTTCTGCTGTGTGTGACAGGCTGATGTGCCAATTCTCAGCATGACCACAGTCAAGGAGTTGGACTTGATGATCCTTGTCCGGAGTTGGTCCCTCCCAGCTCAGGATATTCTATGATTCTTCGACAATCTGTGGCTGAGGTGCAGCCCAAGGAGATCCTTTATTCCTAAGGATGGCTCCTTAGGAAGTCTAAGGAGGCACATTCATGGACACATGAATTCCTCTGCAGGCCGTGACTGAGGGGTGCCTCCACAAGCACCCCCTCACCACTCCAACGAGCTTGTGCCCAATGGGATCCATAGGGAGAAGCCACCCTGAGGTGCCACTGAGAGGCAGTGGCTTGGTGACTTCACACAGAACCTCCACTGGCATGGAAGTGACCTGAGTTACCTGGAAATCAAATGAGAGGCAAATGGAGTAAGGATGTGAATCACAGAACCACACAAAGGTTTGGGTGGGAAAGGACCTTTAAAGCCCACTCAGTTCCACCCCTCCCTGCAAGGGACAGGGTCACCTTCTGCTAGACCAGACTCCTTCTAGCACCCTCCAACCTGGCCTTGAGCACTTCCAGGGATGGGGCAGCCACAGCTTCTCTGGGCACCCTGTGCCAGGGCTTCACCATCCTTATTGCAAAAAACTTATTTATATCCTACCTAAATCCCCCCTCTTTCAGTTTAAAACCATCACCCTTCATCCTATCACATCAGGCCCTGCTAAAAGGCTCATCTCTGTACCGTGAGTGTTATAGGATGTTTTCTGGGATGTGTTTATTCTTTAACATCTGCACACAGCTGTTTGCAAAGCCCTCATGGGGAACTCTGCATTCCAATCAACCATGAACATCTCCAGCCAAACACGAACATGCTCAGACTGCCAGAGTCTTCCTGTACAAGGTGAGCTCATCCCTTCTCCCTGCCCACATCCTGGCTATGACAGGTCACCTCTGGCACCTGCCTTTCCCCCAGGGAGGTCCCTCGGCGTCCCCATCCTCCCCTCCTGCCCCAAGCCTCGCTGCTGCTCAGGTAGCAGCACCCACCACCATCCCTTCAGCCTCCACCTCAGCTCCCTCAGCCTCTTCAGCAGCAGGCAGCTGGGTCAATCCCCTCACCAGGGTTCAAAAATTATTAAATCGATTAAAATCTCATGGAAGCAGGTCCCCATCCCAGCCCCAGTCCCGGATGTGGTGCTGAGGAGTCTGGGCTCTGCTGTGGCCGGGCTCAGTGGCGGAGGCTGCCCAGCTCTGGCCTCTCAAAGAGTTAACGCCGAGCAGCACCATTAATATTCTCACTGATAACCCCAAATACCAGCCCTGCACGGCTGTCGCTTTCATTAGCGCCGGGAAAATGAGCCCTTCAAAATAGGACAGGCGGCTGGGGGGGGGCGTGGGGAGGAGGGCTCTGGGGCCAAACATGCGATTTTCCGTGCGATTGACGGATATTAAACCGCCTTCCAGTGACGTCAGGGGTCGCTTGGCTGATGGCGAAGGATTCCCCAGCCCCCTCGGCCCCGAGCCCCCCCGGCCGTCCCCGGGTGGGTGCCCCCCGCCCCGGTGCCCCGCACCGGGTGCCGCGCTGGCCGTGGCCCCGAGCGCCGCGTTCGGGAGGTGTGCGGGCGGCTGTCACATCGCATCAGCTCCCGGCCCCGGCGCGGTGACTCGATTAAGGTCCTTTGCCGCAGAACCGCTTAAAGAGTCAGCGATTCACTCAACCGGCTGGGCAGAGCCAGGGGTGGCCGGGCACCGCCGGGCACGGGGACCTCCCGGGGATGGGGCAGGGCGGGGAGATGAGGGCTGGGGATTTTTCCTTTTCAGATGTGGAAGGGGAGCGAGAGCCCCGCTCGGTGTGTGGGAAAGTTCGTCTTCCACGTAACCTGTCGAGGAGGTGCAGTGCTCGCGGCACCTCAGACCTCCTAAATTTTGCTTTACCACGTGTATTCCCAACAAATCTGAGCCCTAGGGGCACTGGGAAAGGACGGCTCAGGCAGGGGCTGGATCCATTCTGCTCTCCACCGCAGCCTTCAAGGGGATCCCTGGGAAGTTGCCAGAGCACGGATTGGTTGTCTCCCAGTATTTTGGCTGCAGTTGTCCAGCTCCTTTGGGATGCTGCTGTGGCCAGGGAGAGGGATCTGATGAGATGGGGAAACTGAGGCAGGGGCCAGGTGCTTGAGCACACATGCTGATGGATGGATGGGGTTTAGAGCTGGGGTTGTGCTGCTGTTGGCATCACAGGGAGCCGCAGAAGGAGCTGCAGCAATGGGAAGCACAGCCTGTGGCTGGGCAGAGGCAGCTGGGGCAGTCTGGTAGGACCACACCAATTTGTGGCACCGTGTCCCCAACCAGGTCCCACGGTCCGTAGTGAGAAACAAGTCTTGCAAGATGCAGAGTGTGTGCCAAAGCCCCTCAAAGAATCAGAACCGTTCAGAAGGGACCTCAAAGCCCATCTCATTCCACCCCCTGCCATGGGCAGGGACACCTTCCCCTATCCCAGGCTGCTCCAAACCCCGTCCAACCTGGCCTTGGACAATTCCAGGGATCCAGGGGCAGCCACAACTTCATCCTTCTCTTCCTAAAAGAAGGCCCTGAAGCAGCTTATGTTCAAGCCAGGCATTAACTGGGAAATGAAGATCCACTTTGACCCATGCCCAGAGAGGGTGATGACCAAGACAAACCTTCCCCTTGACCCAGAGGCATCTCTGAGAGTACCAGGACCCAGTCACGATTCAAGGTTTCTGGTCTACACAGTCCTGGGGGACACTGCCATGGGTGCTTGTGCAGGGACTGTAGCAGAGCTCCATCCCGTTTTGTATGGACCTCGTGGTCCTGGGACTCTCCAGGCACAGAGCTGCCCCCCTGCCAGGCCCCAGCCTGCTCCTGATGGGCAGAAGGGTGCCCTGGAGATGGGTGCCCCACTTTGTGCCCTGCACGTGCCAGGGTGACAGCACATTCCTCGGCCCATGGTGCTCCCCCTGCACGGCACCAGCTGCATCCCCACAGAGCCCCGGCACTCCTGGGACTGGAAGGGCCTCTGGAGATGTTCTGGTCCAACCCCCTGCTCACAGCCTGCCCCCTCCCTGACCTTTGGGGTGCCCTGTTCGGCTTGTCTTCTGATCTGCCCAAGCTGTCCCCAGAGGTCTCCTGGCACCCAGGCATGGGATCTAGCATGGGACAACCCCGGCAGCATCCTGTGAAGAGGGACAGGGATGTTCTCGCCCGGCTACAGCACAGCTGGGGGTCACTGGTGGAGAAGAGGCACTAACACCAAAGTCAGCAGCAGGGTGGCACAGCTGAGAGAAGAGGGGCTGCATCTCTCTCCCCACCTCTGCTGCTTTCAGGCCGATGTCCCTGGTGCTGGGAGGGACCAAACCCGGGGCCGAGGGAGCCAAATCCCAGTGTGTCACACACGTGTGGCCGGGGAGGCTGTGCCGGGCTCAGCCCTCGCCGCGGAGCAGGCGGCAGCCTGTGTGACAAGCCAGACCAGCATGGTGGATGGCAGTAATTATCGTGCCGCCCACAGCTGAAGGGGAGCATATGGTAAGGAAAAGGAAACTAACTTGTATTTTTCCGCACCCCCGGGCTCAGCCTTTCTGGGGCTGTCACAGTCGATTTGTGCTGCCTGAGCTGTTTCGCCCCGGCCGCCTCTGCATCCGGCAGCTCCCTCGCAGGCAGCGGCGGGGCTGGTGCTCGGCGCCCGCTGCTCCCGCAGCCCCCCGTGCCGGGGACGCGGCCGGCGGCTCCGCGGGGTGCGACAGCCACGGCCCCGCTCCCTGTCCCTGCTGGGACACGGCAGTGCCGGGGCGGCGGCGGGAGCTGGATGGGCCAGGGGTGCTGCCATGGATGCGTTTGGAGCCACGGGGTTGAAGGGGCACCTTGGGATGCAGAAGCCCTGAGGAACCCTGGACAGAGCCGGACACGCACCCCGGCAGGGGGCTGGATTTGGGGAGGTCTCTGCAGCAGCCCTGGGTGATCCATCAGCTCTGAGCTGTCTTCTGCTTTCCAAACACACCAGGCTTTCCTGAAGATGGGTTATTCCCCACGGGAGCTCCAAGGCAGCCCCTAAAAGCCACCATAAGTCCTACACAGAGCCCTCCCTGAGCCACTGCGTGTGCCACAGGCAGCCATTTGTAGGGTCCTGCAATGGTTTGGGTTGGAAAGGACCTCAAAGATCATCCAGTCCCAGCCCCTGCCATGGGCAGGGACGCCTTCCCCTATCCCAGGCTGCTCCAAGCCCCATCCAACCTGGCCTGGGACACTTCCAGGGGCCCGGGGCAGCCACAGCTGCTCTGGGCACCCTGTGCCAGGGCCTTCCCACGCTCACAGGGATGAATTTTTCCCTACTACCCAATCTAACCCTGCTCTCAGAGTGTCTCCATTGCACTGACACCCTGGCACGATGTGGTCTCTCAGGTGGCCTCTCAGGTGGCCCCAAGGTGGCCAGGATCTAGCTGAGAGGGAAAGCTGCTGCCTCACTCCATACTCTCTCCTGGTCAGTCCTCTGTCCAAATCCTCTTGCCAAAAGCAAGCCAGGAAGAGGTAGGTGCAGCGGGCAGCTGTCCCTGTTGGAAGCATGGTGTTTTCTACACCAGTTCATGGCCAGTGGAGATTTCTTGGGTATGGGAAGAAGTGGGATCTCTCCACGGAGCTGCCAAGAGGCGTTGGGGTGGGCGAATCCTGATGATATTGGCGTTGTCATGACAAGGAGGGTCCGATGCTGGAACTGAGCTCGTTCAAGGGTCATGATCCCCTCCGTGGCACAGCGCTGTGTAGGCACCACCTGGGCATCCTTGCCAGCATCACCACAGACTGGTTCATCTCCCAGTTGGGCATGGATTCACCCCTGGAAGGTAAACTTCCAGTTTTCATTGAGAAAGGGGACGTGGGAGTTTCCAGATCCTTTCCAGACCTGCTGCCAAGGGGCTCCTGGAAGAGGCTGGACCAGGACACTGTTTCTATGCAGTGGGATATAGAATCGGTTTTCTCACTATTGCTGGTGTCTCACTGGTACAGGGTGACATCTCGGGGGTCGGGTTTGGGTACAGAATCTCTGAAAACAGCACTGAGCCTTGTGGGAGGTGGGGACCAGGATCTGGCTGGTTTGAGACCTCAGAACTCTTCAGGATGAAACACCAAATCAGGTCACCCAGGCACCCTGCTTGACCCAAAGAGGGAGGATTTTGCAGGGGAGTCTCCTTCACCCTGGTGGTTGCTGGTCACAGGATGCAACACCAGCACCCCCAGCATCTGGGGGAGGTTATTTCTTTAGGAATAAACTCAATGAGCAGGAGAGCTCGGCCCCTCACAAAGCCCTCAGCAAACACCAATAGAAAGAGGGGACATGAGGAGAAGAGGGCTGCACCTCTGTGCCCTGGAGCTGCCCTTCCCACAGCCAGGGTCACCTTCCTGGGCTGGTTTCCAGCCCCTGGCAGCCACACAGCCTGGAGAGCAGGACTGGGGACAGCAGCCACCGATGGAGCTCCTTCCCCTGCTCCAGGAGGTGCCCGTCTCCATCCAGCTCCATCCTGGGCAAACCGGCTGCAGTGCCTGGATGCCAGAGGAGGGTGGCACGGGCAGAGGCTGCTGGTTTTTAGCACACGGCCCGGAGAGCCGCTGACCCCCGGGCACGGCGCGGGGCCCATCTGTCGCGCCAGCCTCTGGCCCAGGGACAGCTTGCACGCCATGGTCCTGAGCATTGCTCAACGCCGGGGCCGCGGCCCCCGGGCACGGCCAGCTCTGGATTCTCCCTCCACAGCCGGTGCCCCCAGCCCCTCCAGCAGTGCTGGGCCCCCCCATCTGACCAACATCCCAGGGATACAGATGGAGAAGTAAAAGGGGGCTGTGCAGACCCTTGGCTCATCGATCACCCGGGGTGGAGGGATTATGATGTGCACAGAGAATGGGAGCATCAATTAGTTTCCCTCTAACGGCAGGAGGAGGATGGGGGCTCTTGAGGGGGTGGGGAGCATCCTGAAATGCAGAGCTGAATTCCCAGGCTGGAGGAGCCGAAGGATGCGGCCGGGGTGCAGGGAACTCTTTCCATGTCTATGTTCCCTCCTCGTGCTGGATCCCTTGGGTTTGCCTGTAGGACCCCAAAAGTGTAACCCCCCACCCCTGGACTCCCCACCTACTCCAAGAGGCCTTTTTTGGGGAAAATTTGGTTTGAGGGGAAAAAACACCAAACCCGAGCTTAACTCCGCCAGCCAGGGCTGAGTGAACGGGAGTGGTGGGGTGGGCTAGGCAGGAGAAGACCCCCGGGAAGCTGCGGCTCGGTGCCTCCTCCCCCTGCGGGTCTCTGACCTCCCGTTTGCCTGTCAAGAGCGAGCTCCGCCACCGAAACACCCCCTGTCAAATTAGTGAGTCAGAAGACGTAAGAGAGACCACCGCTGCTAATTTGTACATTAACTGGTTCTGACAGAAATATTTCACAAGTGAAAAAACAGAAAATGTGCCTCAAGACAATGTGCAACTTCCGTACCAGCAAACTTCTGCTTAACTGTGCGGTGCCCGAGGAGGGGGGACCCCCCGCCCCGCCGCGCCCCGCCGGGAGCAGCGGGATGGGTTTAGCCCCGGGAGATGCTCCTGGAAGGCTGGATCAGGCCCTGAGCCGTGGAAGTGGGGCGGGTGGCCGCAGATTCCCCAAAATGGGGGGGGGGGGATGGGGGGGGTGAGGGGGGGAGGGCAAGGGATCCTGGCACCGTTCCCCATCGGGAAAAGGGAAAGGGACTGACAGGGTGGAAGGGGCTTGGTGAGAGCCCCCTCCTCGCCCCACGATAGAGGGGTGCTGCCCCTCCACAGCACCCCTCTATCACCCACCCTGCTTCCAGCAGCTGCCGACATCGGGGTCTGCTGCTTTTTGCCCCCAGCCCAGCATACGACCTGCTGGGGCTGTCCCCGTTGTCACCATGTGGGACAAGCGTGGGTCACAAGCTATGGCCACTCTGCCGGGAAAATCCAGGGGTGCAGGCAGCTGCCAGCTGTGCCCACGGGAGAGCAGCAGGGTGCAAACCCTCCCCGGGACCCACGGGAACCCTGAGCCACCGCAGCACCGCAGCTCCTTGTCGCCACAAGCGTCCCTGACCAAAGCCGGTGGCCAAAGCCGGTGGCCGAGCCTCTCTGCCGAGCCCCCGGGCAGCAGAACCCCATGGAGAGGAAGCAAGAACGAGGCGGCTGCCGGGGCTGCCTTGTGGCCCCTCACGGTGGCCTCACGCCCTGCCCGGGCCCGTCCCCCCCGCGCGGGGCTGGCACCGGTGCGTGTCGGGGCGCGGGTGGGAGCAGGTCCTCGGGCCAGCAGCATCGAGCACATGATCTGTTGTGGCAGGTTCCCTGCAGCCTGGAGCCAGCCCCGAGCGAGCGCTGGTGATGGCTTTAATTGCTTTCAGATTCGATAGCCCAGCCCGTGACAGCCCGGGCGACGCGGCCCCAGCTGTGCCGGCCCGGACCCTGCGCGGCCCCGCGCCCGCTGCCCTCGGATGGAGAGCCCGGGAGGAGGAGGAGAGGAGCCGTCCTGGGATGGGATCTTCCTCTTCATCCCGGGAAAGTCTTCTCCTTCCTCATGTGTGTCTGGGTGACCCCCTGAGCCTGGTCCCTGGGGAGACCCAGCCGAGGGACAGCGTGGCAGCCCAGGATGCCATGGCAGCCCTGCTGTGAAGCCACCCGACCATGTGCCACCGTGACCCCCAGGTGAGCACCCCAGAGCAGCTCCACCCCCACCCTCAGGGTGCAGCTCAGCCCCATTCGGAGGTGGGGGGGATGTTGGAGGGCTCTGCTCCCCCATCAGAGCTGGGGACGTGGGAGGTGGAGGGTCCGTGATGCCGCTGGGGCACAGGCTGGTCCTCTCTGTTGGCTGCTCGTGCCCTCCCAACCTGCAGGGCCCTGTCAGGGGACGGGGGACTGCTCTCTAGGTAGTCTGGGCCTGACACAGATCTTGGGGGGGTTTCTCCCCCATCCGAAGGGGGAAGAAGCTGACCCCAAGCATCAGGCTCCCACTCCACGGGGTGGTGGCTGTGGGGGGTCAGCTGGGGATCTCCGGGGTGGGAGGATAAAGGGCTGCTCACCACCTACAGTGGCACCCGTGGGCTGGCCCTGACCCACTGGTGCCTGTGCCTACATCCTCCTCCTCCTCCTCTTTCCCGCTGGTGCCATGGTCCGAGGTACCTCCCCCGGCTCCAGCCCAGCCCAGGTGGGTGCAGGCAGCTGCAGGATCCCTGTTTCCTTGCCTGGCACTGGAGTGTGCGCGAGAGAAGCAGGATGAGTCCCCTGGCACCCAGAGCTCACCCACGCACGCAGCAAGGCGGGGGGTGCCAGCCCGAGCCTCCCTCCTGGCACACGGTGGCAGTGATGACCGTGCCATGTGTCCTTCCTGAGTGCGACCAGCCGGGAGCCCCGGCCCCAGCGGCGCCCGCTCCCTCCGGGGGTGCTGGGGTGGGGATGGGGCTGCCTGCAAGGAACACCCGCCCGTGTGCCTGCAGGCTGGGCAGCAGCAGCAGCGGCTGGTGCCGGTGAAGGTGAAGGCTCCTCCGTGGCTCGTCAGCTCCTGGCAGAGCACGGGACACAGCGGAGGATGAGGAGGGGGCCGCTCGCATCCCGATCCATTATTGCGGGCAGCGCCGGCGGGCGCCCGGGGCAGGGGCTGCATTATTGACGAAGGGGAAGGCAGGCCGGGGCGCAGGCAGGGACCCTCCTGCAGGGCTCAGCCCCGGGCAAAGCACTTCGCCTGCGCCGCAGAGCCGCAGAGCTGCCAGGCCTGGCCCGGGGCAGCGGCCGCAGCGGCCGCAGCCACCCACCGCAGCCTGGTCCTGCGGCCGCAGAGCATCCCCCGTGCCCGGGCCGGTTCTGGGCTCAGGGCACCCATCGGCACCCCTGGGGAGGGTGATAGAGGTGGGGAACAACACCCTTGCGATGCTCACGCTGGCACTGGTGCTGCAGCTCTGCCCCCCTCAACCCAGCACAGCGCTGGTGCTGCTCTTTTTTAAGCTTCACTCTGTCTCCAGGCGGAGATTTGTGGCGTAAAATGCACAATATGTTCTATCTGCCCTGTGGGAGCCATAAAATATTCACCAGCAGCTCCCATTATAGTCAGAGTGAATCACAGAGAGCGCTCGAGCCCTCGCTCCCTGACATGCCCCTTCCCCGAGCAGCCCCGGCGCAGCCGCGGGGTCCCGGCGGTGCCAGGGCCTGAGGAGCGGCCAGAGCCCGGCCGGATCCCACGGCAAGGAGCCACATTCCCGCCTCTGCCCCCGGGAGATACTTCCCCAGGCTCAGCAGGTCAAGGGGTGGTGACCGTGCTGATGAGACGGCGACTGCCTTAGAGAATCCCAGACTGGTTTGGGATGGAAAGGGCATTAAAGTCCATCCCGTTCCACCCCCTGCCGTGGGCAGGGACACCTTCCACTGTCCCAGGCTGCTCCAAGCCCCATCCAACCTGGCCTTGGACAATTCCAGGGATCCAGGGGCAGCCACAGCTTCTCTGGACACCTGTGCCAGGGCCCTTCATGTTCACCTTCCCGAGCACCCTCCAGCGTGCCCAGGGAGGAGCAGCACCGGCCCTGCGGGTAGAGGGGACCAGCGGGACGGCAGCAGCAGTGGGGTGGGTTCACATGGCCCTGGCAGCCTGCCCTGCTCACGCCGTCCCACCAGATGAGCTGGGGTGTGGACATCCCTGCGGTGACTTGTGCTGTCATTTTTGCAGCCACAGCTGGGTGAGGTGTCACAGCCGTGCCAGGGCAGTGGGACAGCCCCTGCCTGCTCCCTGCCCCAGCTGTCACACCTGTGCCTCTGCTCTTCATGCGGCTCGGTACGAGAGCGCTCCTCCTCCATCTCCCCTCCCCAGTGTCCTGCTGTCCATCCTTCCCTTCCATCCGTCCTTCCCTTGACCCGCTGCTCCCTCTGCCCATCCCCATCTCCCCATTTAGACCTCAGGCTTAAGACTGACAGAGCCAAGGGATGACAAATTTCCTGACGAAGCAACACCCTCCTCCAGAGCTGATGTGTCAAACACAATTCTATCTTTTGCCACACAATTATTTGTAATTATAAAGCAGTTAATGTTGCCTCAGCCCTCGGGAATTGGGCACAATTAGGGTTGGATTTCACCTCCACCCTTTCCACGGCTACACTGCAGCTCTCAGCCCGGTCCGTGATGCTGGGGGTGTTCTGGGGGCTCCCAAAGTGTCCAGACAGGATCATTGTCCTCCACTGATATCCACGTGCCTGCTCCTGCGAGATGGTGTCCCCTCCACCCACCAGCCCACGCGAGTGTCCCCGGCTGCACCGGGCACTGCCGTGCCAAGCTCCTGGCACAGCAGGATTTGCTCCCAGTGCGTCGTCAGGCACGGGGCTCTCCAGGACGTGGCTCCAGAGAGCCGTGGCCGTGGGAAGGCGGGACACGATCACCACTCGGGCCGGTCATCACGACAAGATCCACCACCAGGTCACTGAGATGTCCCAGTGTGTCCTTGGCACTGAGCAGCGCAGAGCGGGACGGGGGGACCCGTGGTGGCCCCACAGCCCACCGGGATCGCCAGGAGGCGGCAGCGAGGGGCTGCACGGCCGCGAGGGTTAAACCCGGCTCCTCTCCCCGAACAGACTGAGGCAGAGGAAGGAGCGCGGCAGTGCCCTCCCCGCCAAAATTAACTCTCCATCTGTTTCTCCCCGGCTGAGGCTGATGGCTTGTGACAGGGCCTCCTGAATGCAAAGATGTTTCGCCCGGAAAAATCTATTACAAGTTGCTGTAAGAAAGACCGAAATCCCCTCCTTCTGTCTCTCCCTACTGGTCTCAAGGTGCCCACCCCGGGCGAGAGCGGGCTGGCAGCCGGCCGCCTCCGCTCAGCCGGAAAGTTCTCCCCGCGCCAGGCGGCCTCGCCGCCGGACAAAGGGCACGGCAGGGAGCAGGGGTGCTGCCCTGGGTGCTGCGGCAACCAGAGCTGCTCCTGCATCCCCAGGCCGGGCACGGTGCCGGGGATGCAGCGGGCACGGCCGTGGCGCTGCCCGGCATGGAGCGGGTGGGGAAACTGAGGCAGGAGGAGCGGGAGCGCATCCAGGCGGATGGTGGGTGCCCTCTCCCGGCCACGGCACAGCCCTGCTCGGCCCTGCGAGAGAACACCGTGCATTTTATGGGAATTTCTGGACTTTGCTTTTGTTTGGCTTTATTTCCGCTCCTTTCTGTGCCCCCGTGCCCCCAAGTGCAGCTAAACAACAACTTCGAATTCCCCTTTTTTTTGGTGCTCAGCTCTCCCGCCCAGCACACCACCGATTGTCACTGCTCCACGGAAATGCCTTCAAGACCCATTGCTTTGACCCCCAAACCTGCCCCCTCATCCCTTTCATCTCTTCCACAGCAAAACCAGGCAGCTTCAGTAAAAAACAAAACTTTATTTGGTCCGTCAGAACCTGAGTTTGAAAACCACCCATGGATAATTCGTATCATACAGGGATTACTGATCTGATTTACAATTGATAAAATATCCTATGATTCTGAAGAGCTGGACAGTATTTACAGGGTTAAAAATATTCACAGCTCAGAAAGACAGAAAGAGAGAGGAGAAAAAAAAAAGTGAAGGACAAATCACCCCAAGGAGGAAGGAGCTGGAAAGAGAGAAAACGGAACAACAAACAAAAATACAGACAGAGCTTGGCTCAGCAGCCCCGGCTGGGGGGGCTGGGAGGGTGCCAGGGCAGCCCACCCCCCCTGCCACCCCTCAATCCCTGGGGGACACAGAGGGATAGGCTGGGCAGAGTCCCCCACACCCCCTGCCCAGCCCAGCCGCTGGTGCAGGGTTTGGGGTGCAGGATTTGGGGTTCTAGACCCCCCAGCACAGTCCCTGCCAGAACAGGGTCCAGTATTGCCCATCAACCCCCCTCAGCTGAAGGTCCACACAGCTCAGGAAGGAGAGGGCACACAGGGGGACCCCCAAAACACACACACACACACACACACACACACACATCGAGTCGGAGAGCCACGATGCCCTGAAAACGTGGGGTGCAGCTCCCCCCAGGATCAGCCCCCACCTCGGAGCACCCACGGGGCCAGCAGCACCCCGAGGTGCAGCCCTCGCCTTGTGCTCACTGCCTCCTGCAGCACTCGGGCTCTGGAGGAGGGGGCTCTCCCCTTCCCCCCAAAACCTGCCCTCCCCAGCACACGGACTCGTGGTAACTCCAGGGAACTGCTCCCCGAGCCTGGGTCTGTACCTGCTGCCCCCCCTTCCTCCATGGGGCACGGGGGGGCCCACAGGGCAGTGCCCGGGGGGCTGAGCCCAGCTCGGGCCATGGCTTCTCTGCAGGCACTGCTCCCCCCGGCCGCCTTTGCATAGTGACACTTGTGTGACAGGGTGAGCGGGCCCGGGGCCGCAGCCCCCGCGAGCAGCACCCCGAGGCCTCGCTCCCCACCTGGAGCTGAGGAGGAGGTGCTGAAACCTCTGAGTTTCACCCCAATTACAGCGAAAACCCCTCAGCAGCAGCTTTCTGCAACAACCCTGTGCCCTCTCCCCCGCTCCAGCCCTGGCACCTGGGATGGGTGGGGTAGGTGGGGGGTCCCCGGCATGGGTGGCACCATGGCAGCATGACCCTGGCACCCCCCGGCCTGACCTCAGCGCCACGCTGGTCCTGGCAGCAGACAAAGGGGGCAACGAGACAGCGGGAAGGGCCCGGGGACAGACGGAGGGTCACACAGACGGACAGACATCAGAGGTATATTCTTCTTTTTGCAGCGCCAGCACCCTGGCGCCGCGGGAAGGGGCAGAGTCCTGAGCGTGGTGCCTGGGAAGGGCCTTGACAGCAACCTCCAGCCCCTCCCTCTCCCACAGCCCCTGGGGCGGGCAGAGGGCACCGGGCCCAGCGCAGGTACGGGGCAGGTGGGATCCTGAGATGGCCCCGTGCCCCCAACCGCTCCTCGTAAAGTGCGTGGGGGCAGCAGTGCCAGGGCGGGGGGCAGCGGGCAGGGCTGGTGCTGGCCCTGAGAACTCGCCCCGGCCCCGTGGTGTGGGGCAAAGTGCTGGGGGTGCCAGTCCGGCTCTGCCCCACGGCTCAGCGCTGGCGGCTCGGGGGGCACCCCGGGCCAGAGGCTCAGTGACAGGAACGGGCAGCGGGGCGGGGAGGGGGAGGCGCTTCGTCATAGGGGCCGGGGGCCGTGCAGCCCGGCGACCTCGGGCGTGAGCAGCGGGTTGTGGGTGCCCTTCGTCAGCATCCAGTCATTGAGGAAGGCCTGGGTGGCTTTGCGGTGCGCCAGGCGGTGCGTGATGGAGAAGCCAGCATTACCCTCCAGCTGGGACAGGATCACCAACACCTGCCTGTGGAGGGAGCCACGTGCTCAGGGCAGCAGCCTCCAGCCCGGCAATCCCTGACCTCTGCCCCACAATCCCATCTCTGCCCCAGGAATCCCACCAGTGCCCCGGCAATCCCACCTCCGTCCTGGCAATCCCCCCTCTTTCCTGGCAATCCCCCCTCTGTCCTGACAATCCCATCTCTACCCTGACAATCCCACCTCTGTCCGGGCAATCCCACCCTATCCATGCCCCCCTGCCAGCCCCTCTGCCTCACTCCCAGCCTCCTGCCAGCCCCGTGGCAGCCCCCAGAACCCACCCCTGCCTACCCCGGACCTGTGCAGGGGTGGGACGCTGTCCTGCGTCTTGAGGCTGCCGCGTGTGGACACCACGTTGAAGCTGTCGGTGCAGTCGCACTGCACGTGCAGGTAGGACTTGGGGTGCCGGTTCTCCACCACCACGATGAGCCCCGCCCAGCCGTGGGTCAGGTAGTAGCAGGTCATCCCCTCACGGCCCTGGGGCAGACAGCAGGGAAAGGGATGAAGCCTCTGGGCACCCCCGGCCCCAAATCAAAAGCCCTGCACTGGCATCTTCCACTCTAGCCAAGGGCTGCCCATCTGCTGGGGTGCCCCACGCTGCCCCAGGGAGCAAAGGGGGTGGGGATCCAGGGGTGGCAGCCAGAGCCGCCCAACCCCTGCCTGACCAAGGACACCACAGGCCCAGGCTCCCTCTGGCAGCATCACCCCCCTCCCCACTGCAGCCCCTGCCCTGTGCCCCCCACCCACCTCGTGGCGCTCGCCCTTGTTCTCGGTCAGCAGGATGATGGCATCTGCCAGTGTTGTGGGCTGTGCCTCCACCTGCTCCACCATCACCAGGCGGGAGCTGTAGATGGCCAGGATGTAGCTGGAATAATCAGTGGCTGGTCGGCTGCTGGTGGGACTGGAAGCTGCAGAGACACCCGGAGGAAGGGGGATCAGGGTGACTGTCACCAAGCCCACAGTGACAGTCCCCGGGAGCACAGTGCTCCTGAGCTGATGCATGTGCAACATGCAACCTCCACCCTCAGGAAGGTCCCCATGATGAGGACCAAAGGCTTTGGCACCTCTCCCTCCCCCAAGGCCCCTCCATCCCCTCACCCTGGGCAGCAGGGCCGGCCAGGGCAGCGCTCCAGTGGTTGAAGGCACAGCACACGACGGCGTATTCGCCCGGCTCCAGCATCACGTCGCAGTTGACGAACTTCTTGACGGCTCGTTTGCTGTGGGCCATCAGCCGGCCCAGGCTCAGCTTGTTCCCACTGGTGAAGGTGGCCCGGAAAACCATGATGCACAGGTCCAGCAAGTGGCTGTCCACTGTGTCCGACCTCCTGGGTCAGGAAGGAAGGGTCACACGTCACCCAGGACACAGGCAGCAGATCCAGGGAAGAGCTATCCCACTGCCCCAGATATCCAGCCCTGGGAGCAGCCCTGCATTCAGGGGTTGGTTTCCAGCTAAACATGAGCAGTTCCCAAGATCTGGAGAGATGGTGATGGGGGCCCATCTCTGAGCTCTGTGACCCCGGGGGATGCCATGTGGTGAGAGACCAATGTGTTTGGATTTCTTCTTGGCCCACAGAATCACAGAGCTGTGGAATCATTAATGTTGGGAAAGTCCTCTAAGATCATCGAGTCCAACCGTTCCCCCAGCACTGCCAAGTCACCACTAAACCATGTCCCCACATCCATAAGGCTTTCAAATCCTTCCATGGATGGGGGCTCCACCACTGCCCTGGGCAGCTGTGCCAGTGCCTGACCACCCTTCTAGTGAAAAAATTTTCCCAATCTCCAACCTAAACCTCCCATGGTGCAACTTGAGGCCGTTTCCCCTTGTCCTGCCTGAAAGCAGAGCCTGGCCCCCCCCCCCCCGGCTGCCCCCTCCTGTCAGGGAGTTGTGCAGAGCCACAAGGTCCCCCCTGAGCCTCCTTTTCTCCAGGCTGAGCCCCCCAGTTTCGCTGCCCTGCCCAGCTCACCTGCTGCCCTCCTGGAAGAGGGCAAACTCCAGGGCTGCGCGCTCCAACACCGTCAGCGACGTCACCGTCACCGGCCCGTTGGCCTTGTTGGGGAACATGCCCTGCACACGCACCTCGTGCCAGTCCGAATGGAGCTTGCAGATATCCACAGAGTCAAAATACCTATGGGGAAGCTGGGCTCAGTCCCAATGGGGCACGCTGGATGCTGCAGGACACCCACATTCCCTAGGGATGACCGGTCCCACCTCCCCCATTGTGACCCTGTGTCCCGTTTTCTGTCCCTGCCCTGTTCTCCACCCCACAGCTCTGCCTCTGGCAGTGCCATACTTGATGAAGTCGCTGTACTCCATCCAGAAGACGCCCTCACTGCTGCCATGGGGCATCAGGTCGTGGCGCAGGGGGAGCGGCCAGTGCGGCCACTCGTCTGACCAGCTGCCGTTCCAGGAGAAGCGGCCCCAGGGGTTCCGGAGACGCAGTAACCTGGGGGAAGGGGAAAAGTGTCAGAGACCCAGGAGGGAGGGGAGACCCAGGCAGCCCCCCACAAAGGACACCCCATCACTCCTGCCTTCCCAGAACTAATGTGTGTCCCCAGATGTCCCTGTCCTGCAGCTCTGGACCTGCTGCTGCTCCCTCTGCCCTTCCCTGCCCAAAGGGGCTCAGCTGGGTGCTGTGGGGAAAGGCTCAGCAGGGCAGAGGCTGCTGAGAGTGACATGGCTGAAAATACAGCATCCTACAGCAGCTCAGCTGTCAGGGTGGCACCAATTTCTATCCCCCCTCCATCCAAAGGTGAGCAGGATGCTCTGAGCACCTCACTGAAGTGAGAGAGCAACTCCATCCTGTGTGTCTTGTAAACCAGGTGAAACATTCTACCCCTGGACATGGAGCCAGCAGCAGGCAAGGACAGCTTCTATGACAACAGCATTTATGTGACACTCTAGGATGGTGTCATCCTTGCTGGCCATGAGGATGGGACACCAGAGTCCCCAGGGTCCTGTCCACCATGCCCTCAGTTGTCCATCCCCAGGGTTCCTGCTGGGACTGCTGGCAGGAGCAGCTGCTGTGCCACGGCAGGCTCCAGCCCGAGCTCACCTGAAGCCCTGCACATCCCGCACGTCCAGGATGGAGTAGGCGTGCCGGGGCCGGAGCCCCATGCTCTCATAGGCCACGTCATCCACCTTCATGTTGCCTCCGCCACAGGACGCACCCATGAGGAACCTGCACAGGGACAGCAAACCCTCGGGGTCCTGCCAGGCCTGGCATGGGGGGAAGCTCGTCCCTGCCACTCAAGGCATGGGACAGCTTCCCCCCAGGAGGCTGCTGGATGCTCCCTCTCTGCAACAACACAGTTGGGATCAACACCACTCCCCAGGCAGTGGCCAGCCCCTCTGGCCAGAGCTCCCTCTCCTTGCCCACAGGCACGCCAAGCCCAGGCTCCAAGGAGAGCTGCTCTGCACTGGGGAGCTTTGCCCAAACCTCCCCCAATTTCTGCCAGGCCCTGGGGTCTTGCCCACTTCTGCTGGCTGGCAGAGAGCCACAGAGAAGGCAGGTGGTCTATCAGCTAGACAAGTTGGCAGGGGTGAGGACACTATTTGGGGCAGGAGGTCTGCACCAGTCAGGGGGACACCATGTGCTGGGAGCTATCCATCCATGTGGCCCCATACCCCAGCCTTCAGCCAACCCAGCTGCCCTCCTGGCAGAGTGATGAGCAGGGGGTCTCTGCTTTGGCTGTGCCCCCTCTAGACTGGCACTAGCAAAGATGTCACATATGGGTGGGGGACATGTGCAGGGTCAAGCATTCACACAACAAAAAAGCTCAAAGCAAAGCAAGTGGGCTCAGTGCCACTTCCTAACTCCTGCAAGACAGCAGCAACGTGCAGGGGAAGTTCACCAGGCTCTTAATTTTGTATGAGAATTACTCACAGGAGAAATAATTTCTTAGAGCTTCGAGTGGGAGCTCCACCAATGCTCCAGATGAGTGGCAAGGGTGGAGGACTCTGCCCCCGCTAATGCAGTAACCCCTCTCCTGAGCCTCCAAAGACAAGAATGTTCCCCTCACCCCCCTCTCCAGTGTCCCTGCTCCTGCCTCGTCTTACCCAGCCTCCTTAGAACTCAGCATTTTGGCCCAGATGAGGTCAGTGTCAATGGGCTCCTCGCGAGGGTTAGTGGAGCTGACCTGCAGCATCAGGCTCTCGCAGGGGGCCCCCGTGAGCGTGGCCAGGCCTTCGATGGCACGCCCGGCCTGGAGGGCGAAGTACGAACCGTGCAGCTTGGCCAGCGCCTTCTCGATGAGGGCCACCCACAGCTGCTTCCTCTGGGCCTGCAGAGAGAGGGAGGGACACATCACCACCCTGGGCAGCAGGTGGGAAAGCCCCTCACACCCACCCCTGCCAGCCTTCCTGGGGCTGGAGAGGCAGGAGTAGCAAGGCCATGCCAGGGGTTTGTCACCTTGGCCATGGGTGATTTGTTCGCTCTCTGCTCAGTTTTGTTTGCACAGTTTAATTCCCCTTGGGAAAAAGTCCTGGAAGAGGCCTGGATGCTGACAGAGCTGCGCCCTGGGGTGCCCAGCAGCTGGGCTGGCAGGGTGGGCGCCCAGCCTGAGCCCCTTCTGTCCACTTCAACCTGGACCAAGGCTTCCAGAGCTCCAGGAGTGTTTGGACAATGCTCTCAGGCACAGGGTGGGATTGCTGGGGTGTCCTGTGCAGGGCCAGGAGCTGGACTCATGATCCTTGTGGGTCCCTTCCCAGTGAGGACATTCTAGGATTCTGTGATGTGGAGCACATCTGGAACAGCTGCCTTTAACTCACACACCTCTGCAAACCCAAACCAACACCCCTCTGGCAGAGGAGGTTGCCCAGAGCGCACACAGACATGGGACTGACTGGATGTCACCCAGGGAACACAGACACTGCTTCAAGGACAAGCTCCAAAAACTTGGACCAGCAAAGTCCTCTACTCCAGCATAGGGAACAACTACAAGGCCTAATTACAAGATGCAAGTTTTTTCCCAGCAAATGGGGTTTGGTATCCGGTGCTTGGAGAGCAGCAGGGAAAATCACTGGTACATTGTGACTGTTGTGACTCACAGGTGGCAGCCAAGAGCTGGCAGAGGAAAGGAGGGCAGTGAAGATTTCCTTCTGATGGATAAAGAGAGCTTATAAGTGCTTTTTGCTGGTTTTTGGGTCCTTCACTCAACAAAATCCATGTTGTTTATTTCTGCCTGAGCCACAGCCAGGGAGCTCAGATAGGAGCCTGATTTTCTTTTATTTTTAAAACTCTGTTTTTCCTTTTTTATCCCCCACATCCAGCTCCCACAGCTGAACACTCTGCAGAAAAATCTCATCACGATTCAGATGCCCCTGGAAACAGAGGCAAAGCAAGTCCAGCTCATGTGAAAACCTTCAATCTTAAAAAAACCCCAAAAGCAGACTTGAAATTCATGAAAGATGGATGAAAAAGGTAAAAACCAAGACAGGTAAATCTTATGCTGAAATAAAGAAATGCGTCTGTATCCTCTGTCTACTGAGAGGCAGAATGTAGACACAAACTCCTTCTTCTTCCCTTCTCCAAAGTTTGAGTCCTGTCCTGACATGGCTGTGCGTCAAAATGCAGAGGACTGCATTTGCAGAACGAAATCCAAGCCAGCAGTCCCAGTGCCTGTCTCCTCCTGACAGTGGTACTTTGTTTTCTTTGGCAGATTTTGCCGCCTGAGTTTCAATAGAGACGTTCTCAGTCTCCTTCATGGACATGATCCCAGCAAGTGCCCCTGGGCCTGGCAGGCAGGGCAGGGCAGGGCACAGCAACGTCCTGGAGGGGCTGAGGGAGCTCCACTGATCCGAGCAGATGCCACCCCAGTGTGCTCAGAGCAACTGGGCACTGGCTCGGAACAGGCTGCTCCATGTGCCATCCTCTCCCTCTCCACAGTCCCTCCCTGGCAAAGCCAAGCTGCCAGACCTCCCCTCAGAGGAAGGAAACAGCTTTCCCTCAGTCCCTTGCAGTGCAAAGCACAGGTTAAAATGTTTTCCTTTTATGTGAAGAGTAAGGGTGGCTTTCCATGCAAGTGAAGTGGCTGTGGTGCAACTGTAAATGAAACTTCTTCACTGCAAGCCTGGAAAATGCCAAAAGGGGCTTAAGTAGATGGGTATTATGGCCTCAAAGAGTTCTGCTGTCTTGAGGACACAGCAAAGAGCAGTGTCCTCAGCTGCAAACAGGGTGCAGCCAGTGCTGGATCTTGCATTTGTGTCACAGCATCCACCAGCAGCTTCAGGCTTGGGGCAGAGCAGCTGGGAAGCACCCGGTGGGAAGGACCTGGGAGTGCTGCTGGGCAGCAGCCCAACATGAGCCAGATGTGCCCAGGTGGGCAAGAAGGTCAATGGCACCTGGCACGACAAGAAGGACATTGAGGGGCTGGAGCGTGTCCAGGGAAGGGAAGGGAGCTGGGGAAGAGGCTGGAGCACCAGGAGCGGCTGAGGGAGCTGGGAAAGGGGCTCAGCCTGGAGCAAAGGAGGCTCAGGGGCGACCTTGTGGCTCCGCACAAGTCCCTGACAGGAGGGGGCAGCCGGGGGGTCGGGCTCTGCTGCCAGGGAACAGGGACAGGAGGAGAGGGAACGGCCTCAGGCTGGGCCAGGCGAGGTTTAGACTGGATATTGAGGAAAATTCCTTCATGGGAAGTGTGGTCAGGCATTGGAATGGCTGCCCAGGGCAGTGGTGGAGTCACCATCCCTGGAAATGTTCAAAAAACGAGTCAACGTGGTGCTTTGTGGCATGGGTTAGTGGGCATGGGGGCATTTGATCAGTGGTTGGACTTGATGATCTTTGGGGCCATTTCCAGCCTTAATGACTCTATGACTCTAAATGCAGCACGAAGTAGGGGCCTCACATGAACCCCAGCAGTACCTCTTCCCACTGTCTCTCCTGGGAGAGCCTGGGGTGAGCCTCCCTGACCCCTGGAGCACTGCCCACCCTGTTCCCCCCCCTTGGCACCGACCTGGGAGAAGAGCAGGTACCCGCACTCGTCGCAGGGCAGCATGTCATCCACCAGCACTGTGGTCCACGTGCCGTCCTTGCACAGCCGCACCTGGTAGGCACCCTCGGGGCACAGGGTCCTGGTGATCATCACCCTCTCCACCAGCTCCGGCCGCTCGGCCAGCACGGCCAGGGCACTCAGGAACCTGCCGGGCAGGCGGGGCGGCCTCAGCGGGGCACGGGCAGGCAGCGCGAGCTGCCCGGCCACGCAGCGCTGGGAGGGGGTGAGGCAGAGCATGGGCTACAGCCTGGGGGCACAAATGGGTTTGAGTAGGGCTGAGGGGGCCGAGCTGGAGCTGGAGGAAGAGGGGGGGGGAAGAGGGAAGGGGAGGGAAGGTGTCAGCCCGGCTCACTCGCCCTTACCAGCAGTTTCCCAGCAGTCCCTGCAGGATGTCCGAGGGCCGGGGTGTGCGGAACACTGACCACTTCACTGACCGGTCCTTGAAGATGCTGCAGTTGATCTCGTGGGGCCGCAGCCACTGCTTCACCCGCTGCTGCACGCTGTCACCTTCCGGGAACCCCACGGACTTGGGCCCAGGGGGGAAACTGTCATCTACAAAATTGACTTTGTTCTGTGAGAGCAAAAGGTAAGGAGAGCATCACTTGGAGCTACTTGGGACTGGAGGGCCTGGAGAGCCTTCCAGTGTCTCCCTGAGAAAGAGCAGAGCCCCTGGCCCTCCTGCTTGGTCCAGGCAGTCCCTTGCCAGCCCTGCAGGGGGGCAGGACTGGGCTGGTGTCTGCTGGCAGCAGCAGAGATGCTTTCTGGGCTTCGGGTCCAGCATTCAGCCTTGCCTCGGGCTCACCTCTCCAGCCCCAAGCTCTGGGCTGTGACTCCAATCTGCTTTTTTCTGTTTCACAGGAGCCTCCCCGGGCAGGGACCGTCTCACACTTTGTGCTGGTGCTAAAAGCTGGGCTGTGGGGGGCCTCGGCTGCCTCCAAAAGCAGCAAAGCCTGCAAACAGCAAGGCTGCGAGGAGCCACCTGGCACACAAACACTCCTCAACCCGAGCCTTGTCCCTGCCCCGGAGGGGACACGCTGGGCTTGGCAGCCCTGTGCCACCTCCCAGGCACATCCATGGGGAATGGGAGGGGCAGCTTTTGCAATTGCATTCAGCCACACCACAAGCAGGCAAGCAATTCCAGAGTGAGGGTATCCCACATCCCAGCCCTCCTGCAATAGCTGCTGCGTAATAAATAAATAAATAGGATGGGTGGAAGGGCAGGTAATCCCACAGGCAATAACCACATGGATGGAAGCACAGAACTTCACCAAGTGGAGAAGTGGTGGCTTTTTCAGTCTAACACGGGGTGAAATGAGAACAGGTGTTTCTTTGTTATTGTTAATTAAATGAAATTAAATTCTTTCAGCAAAAGCTGGCTCTGATTTAAATTAGCTTTGTGCACACCGAACTAGTAGTTGATCTCCTCTTTTGTGGCAATCCTATGTGAATGCTTCCTTTGTGGTACCTCAATTAGCACCTCCAGCTCCTCTTTCACAGGAGGGTGTTTTGCAGCTAATAGCTGTCCTGCTCTCTCAGGGGAGCGTCTGCCCCGTGCAGCTGAGGAGCAGCCACCGTTCCAGCAGCTCAGTCACATCCCGGCTGGGGACTGGGATGTGACCCATCCTGGGCTCCGCAGGAACCTGCTGTGCAGGGCCATGAGGACACGAGGGATGGCATTCTCCCCCTCTGCTCTGCCCTTGTGAGACCCCACTTTTGTCCAGCTCTGGAGGACTCAGCACAAGAAAGATGTGGATCTTTTAGAACATGTCCAGAGGAGGCCATGGAGATCCAGCTCCCAGGGCTGGAGCCCCTCTGCTCTGGAGCCAGGCTGGGAGAGCTGGGGGTGCTCACCTGGACAAGAGAAGGCTCCAGGGAGAGCTCAGAGCCCCTTCCAGGGCCTAAAGGGGGCTTATAAATAAAAGGCAAAGCAATTTTTCACATGGACAAATAGTGATGGGACAAGGGGAAAGTTTTAAACAGGAGAAATTTGGATTGGATATTGGGGGAAAATTCTTCCCTGTGAGGGTGGGGAGGCCCGGGCCCAGGCTGCCCAGGGAAGCTGTGGCTGCCCCATCTGTGGAAGTGTTCCAGGCCAGGCTGGATGGGGTTTGAAATAATCTGGTCTGGTGGAAGGTGAGGTGGGTTGGCAGGGCTGGAATGAGATGAGCTTTAAGGTCCCCTCCAACCCAAACCATTCTGATTCCATGATTGCAGTGGAAGAGGTCAGCTCTGCACTGCTCCCTGACAGAAGAGAAAGGGTAAAGCTAAAATAGGGACCACACACTGAGTTGTAAAAGGCATCCCTGGAATAGCAGAGAAAGGAAAACCCACAGCAGGAGCTCGAGCAGAAATGCTGGCAGGGAGCAGCAAGAGGGGCTGCTCCACATGACGTGGGGCAGGGGGACAACAGACGGAGGAGAACTTGGCCAGCCTGACTCCTCCAGGGGAAGGCTGAACAGCCTGGGAAACACTCGGACAGCAGGGAGCTTGGAGGCTGCCTCACACGGCAGCCTGAACAGGAGCACTGGGAGGGACACCGGGAGCGGAGCGAGCACAGGGGTGGGAGCAGCACTGTCCCTGCACTGCTGCCAGGCCTAACCTCACACCTGAACAGTGTCGGAGCACAGCCGAGGTTCGGCTGTAGGGGGATTTTTGGGGAGATGGCCCATGCTGATCTAACAGCCCTTTATGGGTGGGTTAAGGAGCACAACAGGCTCAGCCAAGGCTCTGACCAAGCACTGTGGCACGGGGCAGGGCAGGCTCCCCTTCCTGGCAGTGCCACGCTGCTAATTCAGCCTGGCCATCGTCATGATTCATCCTTCAGGCCTGATTCCTGATGTAACAGATGTTCCCTGCCTACAAAAGAGGCTATTCACTTGCCTAAAAGACGGGGATAAGCAGAATCTGGGTCTCTGCTATAAAGACACCCACGCCTGTTAGGAAGGACACGCAGTAATTTAAAAAAACCGCAACCCCAAAACAGGATCATTCTCAGAGCTTCCCCTCCGAGCCAAACATCTCTGTTCCCTGGACTGTGCACTGGAGGCACAGAAATGGACACGCTCCTCAGACCGGGCAGGAAAAGCCTTGTCTGTACGTCAAAATGGGACTGCAACTCCCTTTCCATCTGGTCCAGAAGAGCTGGAGGCTTCCCCCAGAAGGAGGCCAGAGAAAGCAGCATTCACAGGAGCTTTTAATGCCATACAGGGAATAAAAATGAGGCCATCAGAGTGGTGTTTGAGGCTGAAACCCAACTGACTGAACCAGATACTTCACAATGGGAAGGTGGGTGCTGGCACGTATTCCTGAGACCTTCAACTAGAGCCAGGCTACAGCTCCAGCTCAGCTGGCCTGCCCAGAACAGGAGGGGCCATTTGTGCTGCACCTCTGCATTTTGCAACACCCAAACCAAGAACGCCAAGGCCCAGCTCATGGTTCTGAAACACCTGCAGTTGCTGGCAGTGGCAGCAGCTCCTCTGCCTGCACTCTCATCCTGAGCCTCTGCTTGTTGCCTCCACAGACAGCAGTGCCACCAGCAAACCTGGACACACTCTCCCCGCCTTTCCCACCACTAGACACTGGAAGGAGATGGACTGACCACCTACAGGTGTTCCCTTCATCCCAGAAGTTCTCTCTCCTTGATTTAAAACACCACTGGGTTTCAGAGTTAACAGCTTTAGCACTAGGTTTTAGACTTCATCACCCTTGCACCGGCAGTGGGCTGTATGAGCTGTCTTCACCCTGGAGATTATTCTGCACCAAAACACGACATTTCAGTGTTAACAACCAGCATCCAGCTGCTGCAAGGGAAGATCCTTGGAATGCAAGGCATGGGAGGTGCTGCCCCAGAGCTATGGGGGAGGCAGAAAGGGAAGCCAGGAACAAGCAAGTACTCACCTCCCGGCAGAAGGTCACGATGTTTTCCCACAGGGCTTTGGCCTCGCCCTCATCCGTTTGCCTCCTCTTCTCCACGTGCATGCTCTCCCTCCTCTTGAGGGGCTTGAGGCCCTTGCACTGGGCCACGTACTGCTGGGGCGTGTGGCAGGCGCCGCAGTGCTTGGCCTTCACCTCGTTCAGCAGGGTGCAGGCGGGACAGGCCCACTGGCCTGGCCTCTCCTGCCCGCTGGGCAGCGGGGCCGGGAAGAGCCGGGCCACCTTGCGCGCAGACGGGGCCTTGGTGCCGCAGGAGCAGCCGGCCCTGTCGCAGGCGCCGCAGTCGGGGCAGCGCGGGGCCGGCTCGCCCGGCGCCCCGTGCTCCTGGAAGCCGTGCAGCTTGGAGGAGCCGCACACCTTGCACTTCTGGGCCTGCGTGGGGTTCTTGAGGGTGCACTTGGAACAGGACCAGGTGGTGAAGTCAGGGCTGGAGGGGCTGCACGGGGTGAACCGCACTGAATCCCCCACCAGGTTGATGGTGTCGCTGCCTTTTTGGGTGCTGCAAACCTCGCACTTGCCGGCCCCGGCGGAGTTGAGCAGGGAGCAGGAGCTGCACTTCCAGTGGGACGGACTGACCTCCATCTCCTCCTCCAGCACGCTCAGCCGTTTGTTGGACAGCAGGTCGGGGAAGCGCGCGGCAGGGGCAGCCCTGGCCTGGCCTTGGGGAGAGCCCTTCTGCCCCGCGGCGCCCGCAGCCGCAGGCTGGGAGCCTTCGGGGCCCGGCATCTGCAGCTGTGGGGGCACCTCCCGCCGGCTTCGGGGCACAGGGTTGTTCTGGAGCCCTGGGGAGAAGGGGCTGAAGGCTGGTATCTTCTGGGCCTCTTGTTCCATAGCCACTGGGCCCTGGGTGGCCACAGCATCACCGTCAGAGACCTCTGCAGAGACTAAAGGCTGCGGGGTGGAGGGGGCCATGTGGAATCCGGCCGGGGTGATGACTTCAGGGACGACCAGCGCCTCTGGTGGGATCTTGGGCAGGGAGAGCTTGCGTGGGCCACCACAGGCAGAGCAGGAGTTGGCCACGGGCGTGTTGTGCAGGGTGCAGCGCTGGCAAGCCCAGCCGCTCTCCAGCTCCGCTTCATCGGGGCTCTTTCCCTCCGAGTCCTCGCTGCTGCTTTCCGCTTTGGCAGCCTCCTCCTTGGACGTGCCCTTGGGCTCCACCAGCACGGCAGGCTTGGGCAAGATGCCATTGATGACGGGCAAAGGGGAGCCACTGGGTCCCGGCTCCGGGGTGAAGCCACACACCTCACAGGTTTCCTTGCCCAGAAAGTTCCTGAAGGTGCAGCGGGCACAGGCCCACTTCTGTTCCTCCACGCTGAGCCGCAGGATGTGGTTGAGGTCGGGCTTCTGCCGGGGGGCCTCGCAGATGGAGCACTGGCGCTGGCCCACGGGGTTCAGGAAGGTGCAGCGGGTGCAGGACCACTCGCGGACGGCAGCCATGGAGCCGGGAGAGTGGGAGTGGCTGCAAGAGAGAAGACACAGCGTGAGGCCAAGGCCACCGGGTACGCAGGGGTACCATGTGTTTCCTGGACTGGCATGGTCAGGACCTTGCTTCCAGGAAGGGCACAGCCATCAATCCAGTCACTGGTCTCCAGGCACGTGCTCCTCTGGCACTGATAAATTGTCCAAGTGCATGGCAATGCATTGGCTCCCATCTAAAATGCTCCAGGAAGGGCAAAAGAAGCAGCCCCAGCACCCACTGACCCCATTCTCACAGTGGGGTTATGCCCTGGTGAGCAAACACACCACCTCTGTGCCCAACCCTGGCAACTCTGTGTGTCTGCAGCCTGTTTGGAGCTCTCTGGAGGAGCTGACACCCTGCTCTGCCTTCTTGCTGTTCCAACATCAATTCTTTCCTCCTTCTTTACTCCACCCCACCATCTCTGTCTCACTTCCTGTTCCTGTCTCCCTCCTCTCCTTTCAGCTCCACACCACTTATCCACACTGGGATAACTCTATTACCCCACGCCAGACACCACCAAGCCAAGGAAGGCAGGTTTTGGTGTGCAGAGGTGTTTTTGTCTGGCTGTAGATTTTGGGGCCAGAAGCCTGGCCCAGCCAGCCTGGGAGCAGTAGCTCCGTGGTGCACCAGTGCCAGGACAGCTCACCAGCAGCTTCCCAGCTCAGCAAAGGGGGGTACCATGTCCCAGCTCCAGCTGCTTCCCCACTTATCTGTGAAGCAGAGAGGCCATGATGCCCTTCTGGCTGCACCAGCCCTTGGTTTCAATCTCTAATGCTGCCTGGGAATGCCTGAAACCCTGATGGGAGAATGGGTCCAACACGCGCCAGAATCACCTCGTCCCAGGGCAGGAGGTCACAATTACGTTTTCTAGGCAGGTTCAATTTCCAGAAAGTGCAGCAGCAGCAGCAGCTCCACGGCCCATGGTTGCAGGGAGCAGCCTTCCCCCAGTGTAGCCCTCCTGGTGCGTTCAGGATGCCATGTGTGCACTCACACTGAGAACAAATCCCAGGCCTGCATGGTGCCCTTTGTCCCCTGGTCAGGGTCATTTCCTGCAGCTTGGAACAAAGGTGGGGCTAAAGCAGAGTTTTCTGCTTCCTCCTCCTTCACACAAGGACAAACCAGCTCTCCCTCAGGTAAACACGCACCAGGAGCCCGGAGCCCTCTCTCCACGCACTCCTGCTCCCAGATAAGATGGCCAAGTCTTAAACCCAATCTTGAACCCAAGCTCCAGGTCAGCTGTGCCTCTCACCAGCAGAGCAGGCCCCTTCCAAGCCCTTCTACCCTGCTCTGCTTGCCTGAGACCACAGACAGGGTTAACTGTGCAGAAGAAGCCTCCAAGTCCATGCCATGCCCTCAGCTCTTCCCAAGAACAGCAAAGTCAGACCTCCAGAGACCACGAGCAGCCTAAGTCATGGAAGCTGCACCTCAGTGGGCTCACCACTGGCTGCCTCTCCAGTGTCCCTTCAACAACCAAGTTCAGCCACCACACCGGCTGGAACAAAGGGAAGGAGGGTGTTTAATCCCATAAAGGGCAGGCACAGACAGCTCCGAGACGCCGGTGCAGCCTGTGGAAGGAACCGGGTCCTGGCTGGTCTCCAGAATCCCAAGCAGCAGCACCTGCACACGCAGCTTCCCAAGGCTCTGAGCAGACTGCAATGCAGCAGCGGGGTCTGGAGGGGCAGAGGATGCAGCCAGAACCCCCCTGGGGAGGAGAGAAGTGACCCTCCCTTTGGCTGGTACATGAGAAACTCTCCTGGGAACACTCCAGCAGCAGCAGCAATCCTACCACATTTCCACAGCATGCTCCACAGCCACTGGAAGAGCAGCTCCACCTTACAGAGATCAGATGTAACCTTCAACTCCCTTCTTAAATCAAACATTTCTCTAAATAAAGCCTGAAATCAAGAAATCCATTTTATTGCAAGAGAGAGCTTGAAAATTCATTCTGGTTCATATACAGCGCCTGCATCGTTTGAACTCTGCAAGGTGTTTATTTACTGGAGTTATTCCCAGCTAAGAGAAATATAAACATTGATTTTTCTGCCTCAAGTCCTACAGCTGGGAGCCACTGTGCATCCCTCTCCCCTGCAGCAGCACCATGTCCACAACATCTGAAAGGGAGATCACTCCTCGAGCAGAGGAGGAGAAGGAGTTGCTGCCCGGCTCTGGCAGCAAATGGGGCCATGAAGGGCACCGCGATCCTGTCACATCCATTTGTCTTACTGGGTAAGGTTCATCAAACCACAGGCATCAGCAAAAGGCAGGGGAAGGCTGTCAGCAGCCCGTGCCATCCAGCTCCATCCTCCTGCAGCGTTCCATGCTGTTGTTACTCAGTGCACACCGTGCACTGGCTCCAAAAAATCCACCCCGAAGTGCAGATGCCGCAGTGCTTGCTGTGGATGGGGACATCCAGCCACCAACCTTCCTGCTGCACATCCCTCACACCCCCATGGTCCTGCCCAGCGGGAAAAGGCTTCTAGCAATGCCACCATGGGACTGTGGAAGGAATCACCCTGTCCCTTCCCACAGAGAAGAGAAACGCAGGGTAACCTAACAGACAGAAGTACCACACGAGGCAACACTGGGATGTGCCGCATCACCAGACCTGCTCGATGTGGCATCAGCAACAAGCTGCAGGCTCAGGGAAGGCAGCACCGTTTCACTTGGCTGGGTGGGAGATCCAGGCTCCAGGCAGCTGGAAGGGAGGTGGAAGCCAGGACACTGCAGTGTGCTGGAATGGCCCTGGGAAGCTGTGACATCCTCTGGTCACACTGTCCCACTCCTGGTCCCATCTTCTCGCCCCATGCCACAGGAGTTGGCCCCTAACACTGTCCAAGTGCTGCTAGAATTTCCACCTACTTGACCTTCTCGGGAAAACCAAAAAGCCTTCCAGAAGGGCCATCAGCTCTTCCCTCAAAGGTCCTGCAGTGGCTGGGCCACCAGTGTGACAAGCTTTGACAGGAGACTTCTCTGCCTGCTGTTGCACACGGTTTTCCCTGGAAGCAAGTGGGAGATGCTCAGAAATGGGAGAGGACATGGGACACGAACCTCCAGCTGTACCCCACAGTGCTGGGTTCCCAGCCACCAATCCCCCAGCCTTGGTGACTGGCAGGACACCAGCCTGCCTTCCCCACACCCCTGCCTAGGACTGATGGACAATTCCAGTCCCTGCCTGGAATGGAATTAAATTTAGATGCAAAGATCCCACAGGGCACTAGGCTGGAACCTGCCTTTACATGGTCCGAGCCACACCAGAACGTGGTGGGTTGTGGCAGCAGCCTCTGCCCCACAGCAACAACTTCCTCCCAAAACAGAACCAGCTGAAGGAGAAATCCATCCTCAGCCTGTCCAAGCTCCACACTTCTCCTTAAACAGCCTGGCTGGCTCCTTTCCCAGGAGGCAACAAAGCTGCGTGAGGAAATAGGGTTATCTCCAGCACCTATTCACCAGGCCCATCTGCTGTGTGTTAACACAGTCACTCTCCAGCCCCAGCAAACACAACTGAGATAAACATCTCCTGCCACCTTCCCTCGGGAGAGGAGCTCCTCCGAAACCAGGGACCTGGCAGCCACCCACCCATGGAAGGGCCTTCCTGGGGGACACTTCACAGGGAGCACGGTGACGCAGGTGCTCCGCTCCGCAGCCTGGCAGCAGGGAGCTGCTGGAGGCTCTTTTGGGGGTTGCACACAACAAGGGCAGCTCGGGGTGCAAGGAAAGGGTAACAGGGTACAACCCCACACCTCCAGCAGCATGGAAGGGGCTGGATCCGCATGGCTGTGCTTCCCACCACAGCAGCTCTCCCCAACCAAGGAGGAGACATCAGCTGGCAGGAGGCACCACCGCGTTGGCAGGAGTGCCCCTACCTTGGCAATCGCAGCAGCGTAATTATCATGCTTAAAAAATAATATAGAAGGTACTCAAACAAGCAGGCAGCTTTCAGCACATTGATCAGGTCCCAGGGAACCTCACTGCTCCAGGGATTAAGAAGGTTCCAGCTGGTCACCTTCCAAAACCACTTCAGGACAGTGATATCCCCGGGCTCTGCTGAGCAATGAGTTTGCTGAGCCCTGCGTGTCCAGCTGCTGCAGAGCCCTGGCTCCTACACAGCCATTGAACTGGCCAGGGGTGGCCACCACCTTTGGGCACCATCTGGGACTCAAGACTTCTCTGAAGCAGGGCAAAACAGGAAGGAACAAGGCAGGGTAGGAAATCGGGAAGTGCTTGTAACCAGCAGTTTGTGTCTTTCCCACTGGCAGGGAGCTGGTGGTGTGCCAGGGCTGTGTGATGTGCAGCTGAGCTCCAGGGCAGGAGATGGCACCCAGCCCTGGGCAGAAGCACCCTGGACTGCCAGAGAATGGCTTGAGGTGACCTGGGCACCCGAGTGAGAGATCCCAGGGCTCTGCTGCAGGGCCCACACTGGCAACAGGATTAGAGGAGCTTGTGTCAATCACACACAGCAACACAATCAGGCTGTTTCTCTAAATAAAACTCCTCCAGAGCAGCTAAAACCTTAAAACTCACAGCTTCGTTTCTCTCCCGCAATAAATAAACAAATAAATAAAAATCAATTGTTCTAGTCAGCAACACAAACCCCGAGCTCTCTGACACACAATGCATCCCAGCAAAATGCTCACTGACAAATACAAGAAAAAGCACTAGAATTTTGTGGAAGAAAAGAACAATTACCAAAAAACTCTAAACAAACCCTGCCTCAATGTCTGTGAGCTGTGAATCCCTTCCCCTCAACCCCATGCTTTCTATTTAATATTTCCCATTTAATTTTCTTTCAGTAGCACTGCGGATCCTGACCTAAGAGAGGACTGCTGAGCCTTCTCCTACACGGACCTACCACATCTCCAGAGCCAGCAGGAGCAGAAGGCACCTGTGCCCACCAGGAAGGGCTGCAGGAGGTCAGGAACCACTCGGAATCCCTCTGGCAGTGCACTGTTAGGAGCACACGTGGGTTGGGAGCATGAAGCCCGGGCGAGGAGATGCTGTTGGCTGAGCTGACTCACTCTTGCAGAGCCAGGCAAGGGCTGGGAGGCTGGACCTGGAAGGTTGCAGCAGATATACTGGCAGAGCAACACAGAAACACTGGGAGCTGGGACTTTCCACTTGGTACAAGTTTCTGTAGGAGCATCAGTGGAGACAAACAGTCTCTGATTCACCCTTCTGAACCCCCGAGGCTATAAAGTAAAGTGTCACCAGCTCTGTGCTAGCATCATCCAAACAGGGCAGGTTGCATAAGTACTCCCAAATCCTGCCTCCAAAGTGAAACAAGAAAATAAAACAGGTTTTAATATCAGTGACCTTCACCCCATCCTTCCAGGACCCTTCCAACTCAGGATATTCTGTCCTGGAGAGACACAGAGAAAAATAAAGCACCAGAAGGGACCTGTCTCTTTGCCCTTTTCTCCCAGATCTGCTGAGCAAGGGCAGAGACAGCAAAGAGACCCTCCCCTAACTCAGCCACGCTCTCCTGGAACACCACATCAAAGTGACCAAGTCAGGCAGTGCCAGGTGGTGCCACTGCAATGGCACCAACATTCCCAAAAACCAGGGGCTGCACCTCTCCACGGGTGTGCAAAAGCAGCACTCCACTCCCACAAGAGCGAGCGTGGAGGATCCCAGGATAACTCTGGTCAGAAGAGACCTCACAGGGGGTCTCCAGACCAAACTCCTGCTTCAAGCTGAATCTCTTAAAGAGATTACAGCAGCTTTAGACAGTCTGGTCTTGAAGACCTCCAAGCATGGAGACTACACAACCTCTCTGGGCAGCGACCTCACCTGACTGACTGTCCTTGTGCTGAAATGCTTCTCCTTATATCCAGTCTTAGTCTCCTGTTTCATCCTGTGTTGCTTCCTGCCCTCCCACCATGTGCTGCTGTGAAGAGCCTGGCTCTGACCTCTGCATGATGTGTCTGTAGGTATTGGTAGAGCTCCTTCAATGCTTTCTCTCCAGCTGCAACTAATCATGGAATAGTTTGAGTTGGAAAGGACCTTAAAGCTCATCCAGTTCCACCCCCTGCCATGGGCAGGGACACCTTCCACTGGCCCAGGCTGCTCCAAGCCCCAATGTCCAGCCTGGCCTTGGGCACTGCCAGGGATCCAGGGACAGCCACAGCTGCTCTGGGCACCCTGTGCCAGGGCCTCCCCTCCCTCCCAGGGAACAATTCCTTCCCAATATCCCATCCAGCCCTGCCCTCTGGCACTGGGAAGCCATTCCCTGTGTCCTGTCCCTCCATCCCTTGTCCCCAGTCCTTCTGCAGCTCTCCTGGAGCCCCTTTAGGCCCTGCAAGGGGCTCTGAGGTGTCCCTGGAGCCTTCTCTTGTCCAGGTGAACACCCCCAGCTCTCCCAGCCTGGCTCCAGAGCAGAGGGGCCCCAGCCCCAGGTGATCAACTCAGTGGGCTCCTCTGGACTCACCCCAGCAAGGCAACATCTTTCTTGTGTTGAATTCTTGACTGAGCCCAGCTCCCACACCCTCTCCTTGCAGGACTCACACTCCAGCCCCCTGACCATCTCAGAGCCCCAACACCAAAAACAGCTGCAAAAAGGTCACCACTTTCTTCATGCAACCTCTGACACCAGGTATCTCCTTCAGCCAGGACCAGAGCTGGGGCCCTGCTCTGAGCTCCCTTTGCTCCTTCAGTTGGTGGAAGGGAACCACAACAACTACAACTACACAAATCCCTCCTTTTGTTGAAGCCCTTGAGGAAATAAAGATTTCTTGATCCTGAAATATTAATTTTTGAGTGCTCTGGAGCTTTATCATGTATTTATATCTGCTCTCACTCTTTAGTGCCAATCCAGGACAATCTGTCAAGGAGTTCTCAGAAACACAGCTTAGGTTGGGGATGGAAAATCGGCCAAGGGACCAGCCTGGTCCCCTTCCATGACAAATTCTCCTGTGGCCAGGACATCCCTTCTTTCTGGAGGTTCCCTTCTCCCAGCCCAGTATCAGCGCTCCTGACCATTCACTGGGGCAGGACAATCACATTTATGCAGAAAATGACCATTTTCTAGAAGTAATAACCTGCAATGAATTGAAACAGGACAGCTCTATTTGTCCTGTTTAATAATAAAGCAATGGGGGCAGGCGAAAATCCCTCATCAGAGCAGAAGGGAGGGAAAAAAAAAGGTCTAATTCTGCAGCAGGAAACCATGCGAGGTTTCAAGCACTTGAATGGGGCCATTAAAGACCCAGCAACACCACACAACCCTCCCTAGAAGGTGCCAAGAGGCTCAGACAGACACGAGGAGTTTCCCAAGCTGATGACGCACTCCAGTTCCTGGGAATTTCTTGGTCCCATTGCACCAAACCTCCAGAGGGTTCTTGCACAGTTTCTATTTAGTTTCTTCTTTTCCCACACTGGACACAGCTCCAGCAGCTCAGATGTAGAGAAGAGGCTGGGACTTTTAATGAGAAGTTCCCAGGGGAAAGCTGAACTCTGCTAATGAGAGGTCTGAGAGAAAAAACACTGGCCCAGCTGTACAGAGTGCACTCAGCACAGGAGTTTTCTGGCAGCCAGCAAAGCCACAGAACACGCTCTCAAACTGCAGCTGTCCCTGCAATTTACTCTCTTGTCACCTCCCCAAAAACAGGGATTTCCTGTCAGATGTCAAGGGTGAGAGGGGATATCTTGCTGGGGGACAGGCAAGAAAAGACTTCAGAGAATCACAGAATGTCCTGAGCTGGAAGGGATCCACAAGGATCATCCAGTCCAACTCCTGAGCCTGCACAGGACACTCCAAAACCCCACCCTGTGCATCCCTGAGAGCGTTGGGCAATTCCAAGGCAATGCTCTGTAAATACAAGTGCTTGCAAGGGGTGCAAGTGGGACAGAGAACACACTCCTCTATGCTCCCACCAGCCATGAAGAGACACCAAGGAATGTGTTCAGAGTGTGGTGGGAAACAGGAGGAGGGCAGAAGCTCAGCTGAGACAGGAGCACCCTGAAAGCTCCTGTGACACACCCCAAAGTCTGGTTCTGATGGAGAAGGGAAGTTGAGGAGACTGTCATTGCTTGCAGTCCTCTTCCTGGCTGAAATGCCTGGGTTTTGTTCAGGAAAAGGGAGGGAAGGGGCAGAGTCTTTGAAGGGATCTGCCCACGTGAAGTTCCTGGAGTTGCTGCAGGAATGCCAAGTGACACACACCTGGAAGGAGCATGCCTCATGCTGGCTGCCCTCCAAGCCTGGGGACACACGGGGAGCCTTACCCTAAACTGATGGACAGGAGACAAAAGACTTTCATCATTCTTCATCAAAGCAGAATCAGAATCTGGAAGGCTTGTCTTGTGAGAAAAACAGGCTGTGCATGATTAGCCTTTAATACACCTTAATTGCTGCAGTGTTGTAAGAAATGAGCTCTCAGAAGAAAACCAGTTTGGCTGGCAGAGCACAGGCACGCTGGGACAAGACCATTCCCAAAGGCTCCTTGGCTAATGACCAGGTTTCCCATATGTCTGCCAGGGCAACAATAACAATCCCTGGGGATACAAAAGGAGGAGACAGACTGAGTATTTCAAGGAGGTCAGCAAAGTCCAGGTTCTAGCTTTGCTCAGAAGTTTTGCAAGCTCTGGATTCACGAGCTTTTGATGAGGCCTCTCACCCTAAAGCAGCACCTCCTGCACCTGTCCAAGGTTATCGAGATGCAGGGCACAGATGAGATAGCCAACAGCAATGTGACTTCTTCAAAACCCAGGATGGAGGCACTCTGTAGCTCAGGATCATCATGGGACAGGCTTTGGAGCAGCAAGGCTGGCAGGAGAACAGCCCAGGAAGGTCCCTCTGGAGCCTCAGCCCTGGAGACAGCCACCAGCATAGCCTCAGCTCCTCCCAAGCTGCACTATTTCTCATTAAGATCAATTCCAGCCTGTTGTTATAATTAATAACCTCATCTTGCCTCCCTGCATACAAGCAGGGGAAATTTCTGCAGTTGCAATCACACTTTACTTCAAAGAATCCAATTTAGCACAGCGCTACTGCTGCCATCATTCCTCTTACTCAATGACTTTATTTACCTTTTCTGTACCTAATTTCCCCAGTCCTTTGTGTGCCTGGGGAAATTAAAAGCAAAAAATACCGAGCTCCATTTGCACCCAAATATTACAGCAGGGGGAGGAAATTTGTGTCCTTAACTCGGGCCAGCTCTGTACCGTGGCCATTAACACATTGATTTGGCTCGAGGAGGTGATGAACTGAACAGCCTTGCCTTGACTACACAACACTGACTTTGACCAAAATCTACATATATTGGATATTTGAACCCTCTCAAGAGCAAATACAGAAAGGAGGTACAGCAGTTTTACAGGGGTTTGTCACAGTGGCGTGAAATCGGTGTAACTTGGGTGTAGAAAGCACAAAGGACCTCTGGTTCTGCCAAAACATCAGTGAGTGCTTCAGCGTGCCTGCAGCTCCCAAAAAAGCTGCTTTCCCAGAGGAAAAAAGTCCACAGTCCTCCAGCAAATGCAACACAAGAATTCAAGAATTTTATGGGTTTTTGTCAATAAAAGGCCTGAATTCTAAAAGACTGATGGCCCCAAGTTCTGTTGGATGCTTGTAGCTTCAGCTTCTTGCACACTTGGGGCAAGAAAACACTTTGAGAAATGTAGTTTTGCACTTTAGAAAGCCTGGTAAAAATTGGATCAGCTACCCTGTATGGTTTTTATAATTAGACTCCGTCTGTGGTCCGAGCAGAAAGTTTCCCACATAAAATAAAGTTGTCCAGCAAAATTCATGAGCACCTAAAACAGAGGAAGCACTGAACATGTGAGCAGGTCACATCACACAGGGATGGGAACACAGATCTCCAAGCCTCCCCTGACATCAGGACAGTGTAAGATGTACAGAAATCAGGGAATATCAAGAACAGCAGGGAGAGGATTTATGAGCAATGCACCAGCTCGAGGACTAGCAAGATGCTGGGGAGGAACAGCTGGGAAGATGATGCTCTTTAATACTACTGCTACACTAATTCATTTCAAATCATGGCAGGTTTTAATTTAAAAACCCAACAGAATCTGGAGTAGGAAAAGTGGGAGGGATGGCCAGAAGAGCTCAAAATGGAAGGATTTCAGATGAAAGACGAGAGGGAATGGAATAGAGGACATCTCTTTGGATGTCTCATGTCTGGAGAGCGCGGCATGGGACAGGTTTGAGGAGCTGCAGGTGATGCTCTGAGAGCAGCTCCACACTTCCACCTCACTCTCACAGCCAGCATCACCAGCTCAGCTCCAAAACACCACCCTGTACCTTCAGAGAGTCAATTAAATCCCTTCTTCCCAGCATGAGAAGGAAATTCAAAGCCACTCACTGTCTTTGAGGCCTGTGCTGCTGGGGGATGCTACACGAGTGTGGAGGTGGCTGCCTGCCCCTCATGTGGCCCCACAGGGGTTCTGGGGTGCTGGGAGCTATCGTGGCACAGGCCCAGCCACAGGAAAGGAGGTGGGAGGACACTGCCAAGCCCCTCTCTCCTTTTGTCCCGCCAGTTCCCAGCCCTACATCAGGCAGGCTGCTATTTGCTTCAGGAACAACCATCTTTTGCCCTAAATTCTCCCTGATTAAATAAATCAAGGCATAGCTCCAAGGTGCAATTAAGACAAAAACCAACAGTAGTAAGAGCTTGGTACCATTTGGGATGGAGGGAGAGAGTAAGACTTGTGTTTCCATGAGGTCTGAGACTAAGGAGAGCGGGGCTGCAGCCTGGCAGGGGGAAGCAGAGCCCTCAGCCTCCTCTTCCTCCCCTCCTACAGCTTTAACTTGGCCACCATCCCAGCTCCCGGCAGAGCTGGTGCCAGGAGCTCTTCCTGCAAACGAGGAAAGCTCTCAAGCCAAGCCCTGCAGTGGCACTGTCCCATGCCAGAGCAGGCAGAGCCCTTCCCGTGGCTGCCAGCAACGCTGGAGCACCTCGGGCAGGACCATCCTGGAGAGCTGGAAGGCAGCAGGGCACTGTGCTCCATGGCCAGCAGCTGTCAGGCTCCTCAGGATGATTAACAGGCCTTAATGAAGAGCTAAGCCAGTCCTGGACCTCAGGAAAGCAGCTCATGCTTAATATCTCAGCCAACAAGCTTTGCACTGATCTGCAGAGAGAAAGAAAGACCACCAGGGGACAGAGAAAGAGAGGAACTCTGGCAGCTCCTGGCATCCCTGGAGTTCAGTGTGTGGTCAAGGCACAGGAATGAAACCACTGCAGCTACTCTACAAACATCCCCTGGCAGCAAGGGAAAGGCAAGGACAGAGGTTCTCCTCAGAGCCACTGCCACCAACAGCACACCCTGCTGCCTCTCCACATGCCTGGCCATGTCACATCTCCTTTGGTGACAGAAGGTCAGAAGGCAGAGGGCAAACCTGAACACCCCCTCTCCTACATCAGGAAGCCTGGCCAAAGAACACCAATCCCAGCAGATTTCGGTGCACAGAGCGGAGTCCCAGCTGAACTGGGTACTGCAGCTTGTACACACACACACACACTCTCCACTGAGCCCTTGGCTCCCCACACAACTTCCCACTCCCTGCTAGGTGCTGCAAAGGGCACACCAAGGCCTGGTGCAGCTGCTGTGCTGGAGCCATGGACCTCCCACTGTGCTGACCTGGGCTGGAGAGGGGCTACCACGGACAGCAGGGGCTCTGGACAGCAGCAAACCCCACCAGCCTCGCAGATGGCTCCCACCTTTTCTGCTCCCAGAGCATCCACACCTTCTCCAGCTCTGTTCCCCTTCCCAGGTCATGTCAGGTCAAGCAGCTGAATGCAAGAGCACACAAAATTTGTTGCTGCATCAGGCAAGCTTTGGGGAGCCTGTTGCCAGCTGCAGCAGGCTCTGCTCCCCTTGCAGGCTTGGGGGGAGGAAGAGCAAGGAGGGGGAGAAGCGGCCTCAGGTGCTGTTGGGACTCAGGGCAAAGGAACCAGCATCTCCCCCACGCAGCAGGAGGAAGAAGCAATTTATTGTGACAAACGGTGAAAGCCTGCAGCGGGGTTGGCCCTTCCTGTCAAAGCTGGTGAACCACACCAAGAGAGGGGAGGGCCTGGCAGTCAAGTGGGATATGCATCACTCCCGGGGGGGAAACCATCAGCAGCTCAGGAGAACCAGGCTGCAAGAGATCCCTGCCTGCCCACCTGGGATGCTGGCGAGCACTGTGTGAGGCAGCCAGCCCCCACTGCTGGTCCCCCACTCCTGGGGCTGCTAACTGCCACCTCTCAGTGTCCCCTGCTCCAGAGGGGTCATGCCTCAGCCCTTCAGCCTCAAAAAGGGGTTAAAGGTTTGGGCAGAAGTGGCTGGGATGGGACACAGGGTTCTGGAGCATCTGGCAATGTAGCACAAGTGGGATGTTCATATCTGGAGCTTGAGCTCGTAAGTGAAGTTCTTGTTGGCTGTGGAGAGTTCACACTCCCAAAGGACAGGAAATAAAATTTTTAACTTTTAAGGGACCTGAAACAAGGAAAATCTGAGATGCCAGTTGTCTGGATTAGCCAGGTGAGAAGAGGTAGAAGCCCCTCCTGAAGCAAAGGAATTCCAGGGTCCATTTGGTCTGTAGCGAATACAGAGAGATGGCTGTGTCCTCCTCAGCTTGCAACACCTGCATGGCTGCCACATTCCCTTTTTCCACAAAGTATCTGGTGGGGTTCCAGACAGAACTGGGACTGATTTTCCCACTGCAACCTAAGAAACACCATCAGGACCCAAAAAGAATGCGGCTTCACACCTGTACAGGCTTCCTGTACGCACCTGTGCAGCTCTGTGCCTGCAGCAAATAGTGGTGTTTTGGAGAGCCTTGGATTCTCCTTCCATGGGGACTAGACAGCAGCCAAAGCACTGACAGACCACTAGGTCTAAGACAAATCCAGAAATGAAATGTGAATCTCTCCAGTCCTGGCAATGCACCTTCACCCTCCTCCAAACTCCTCTTACTGCACGGCAGAATCATTTCCAAACCTTTGGGTCAATCCCGAGCCGCTCCTTCCGAGCTGCAACAGCCACATGTGGGAGCACACACCTCCCTGCAGCCCAGAATAGAAAGCAGCTGGAGTTGCATCTGAACACTGCAATGGGAACATGAAAGACTCCCAGACACTCCTCTTTTTCCACTGAGCCCATTATGGGCTCTTCTCCCCTCTCCCACGTCACATACAGCTCCTTCAGCTGCCGATTTTCCACAGGTGCTGAACTTCCAGATGCTCCTGGAGGCTTTTCCACTTTTAAATTTATTCTATTTAAATAACAGGGGCATATGGTTTATTACAGCTATTAAAGGGTGTGTGCATGGATGGGGGGGGGAATCTGATGCTGAGATCCAGAAGGCCCCCAGGACCTCTGAGCATCCAGGCATTGGTTCCTGGCCCCAGAGGAGCAGAGCCAGCTCTGCCTGCAAACATAACCCGAGGGCTGTGAACGACTTTCCAGCTCACCTACATCACATCAGGTCCTTCAGTGCTCGTGAGGAGGTTTATACCAGCCCAGGAGAGATTCAGGACAGCTGCCACCCCCCGAACAGGCCAAATCTCCAGGACAAGACCAGCGCCAGGATCCAACCAGGAGCTTATAAGGGCTTCCATCACCCCAGTTCCACTAACAACAGCTCCGTGCATGAGTTGGGTTAGCACAGCTGAAAAAAGATCCCACAACACACCAGCCCAGCTTCTCTTGGGAGAGAAAAGGATCCCAAGGGAAACCTGCTGATGTGTTCCTCATCCCAGCCGCCACGGTACCACAGGAGGAGCTCACAGATCTGGGCAAGGAGATCCTTGGAATAACTTTTGATCAACTCTCTCCAGGTTCCATTTGAAACGGGCTTGAGAGCAGCACAAGCTGCTCTTTGAAGGAAGCCCAGGGATGCAGGATGCAGGATGTAGGGAGGGAGGCCCTTCAGCTGAGAAAGTGGGAAGGAGGGAAAGTACTGACAGGACTGATATCCACAGTTATGTCTCACAATACAGCCTTACCCTGCTCTCAGCAGGGAGGGGAGGAGGCAAGGAAAGGAGCAAGAAGTTGAACTCATTAAGCTTCTCTCTCATCTCAGGAGCTGGGACAGCTTCAGCAAGGAGGGTGGACTCGTGGGACCAAAGGACACTTGTTTCCATCCATTTAGCTCCCCACACCTGAGGTATGTTTGAACAGTCACTTCAAAAGCAACCCCCGAGGAAATCAGGCTGGATGAAGAGGAACCTCTACTTGTTGTTTTCATTTCTCTGTCTTTAAGCCACTTACGGAATTTCTTTTTAAGTGAGGGTCTGTGGTCTGCCTCAAAGAGCCTGCACTCCCCAGAGCCCAGAGCGGGGTGAGGTGGCCATCTGGAGCCAGCACTGCAGGGACTTGTGGCCTTGTGCTTCTCTACAAAAAAAGAAACCCTGCTCCAAACCGCCAGAATCTCTCTGTTTTCTAAGACACTGCTGCAGCAGGTGCCTCTCCCCCCTTTGCACCTCGGTTTTCTCACTGGTACATCACACAAAAAGCACGTGGTGTTGACATCAGGCAGAGCTATCCTTGTGCCTTTCAACACTTGCCCAGTGTTTGAAGAATCCAGCATGGAAAATGCCTTTGAAGCTTCACATCCAGCCAAGAAGAGGCCAAGACAAAGGCATGGTCTATACTTTATCCTGGTCACATAATCATGGAACCACAGAACGGGCTGGAAGGGACCTCAAAGTCCATCTCATTCCATGGGACACCTTCCACTATCCCAGGTTGTTCCAAGCCCCATCCAACCTGTTCTGGGACACTTCCAGGTATCCAGGGGCAGCCACAGCTTCTCAGGGCAACCTGTGCCAGGGGCTCACCACTCTCACAGGGAACAATTTCTTCCTAACACCAGGGTGGTCAAGCTCAAACATGATGGAAGGGGGCTACAAACACACCCAAGGCCACAGAACGGGCAGCTGGAAAAGGTTTGCTGGGACAAACAGCTCCTGGTGTGGGATTGTGCAGACAGATCCCTTGCATGGACTAAATGGCAAAAGTTTTGCCTTTCACACACCATTCAAGAGCTGTTTTCCATCACTCCTCCTACCACAGCCCACAGAGGATACACACATTCTGCACCAGGTAACAAAAGCACCTGCATGTGCAGGGTAGTTTGGAGGGACAGGTCCATTTGCTCAGATGAAGACCACCTTGTACTGTCTTTAAGAACAGGGAACAACTTTAGGGTCACACACCTCAACAACAGCATTTGGAACTTGTGCTGGCAGCCCTCCTATTCCATGTTTGAGGCTGTTTCACACCACTTGCCAACACAGCTGGTGTTCGAACTGAAGGCTGGTGTGGGAGAGTTTTCCTGTTTCCCAGGACTAGAGAGATGTGGGACTAAGGCTATGGGCCCATAGCTGGAAAGAGCCAGGAAAACCTGATGGGACTGTAAACTCAGGACTCACACAGATCCCCTTACTCCCACTGCAACTTCCCGCACATGGGGAGGCTGCAAGAGGAGATTTACTGGTGGCTGCCAAGCCAAATTGCTGCTCAGCTGAAGATTTATGCTGCAATTTGTAGTGCTGTTAAAATAGAATGGGAAGAGTGGTGGGGGAAGAGGAAGAGAGAATGTAAGAGAGGGGAGGGGAAATGGATCAGGAGCAACACCACAGCTCCAAAGCTGTCTGCTCCATCTCTCACATCTCCATTGAACCAAACACTCTGCATTTCCAGCTGCTGTGCTCCAGCCTTCAGACCCTGCAATGCCAATGCCTGGGCTCGCTTCGCAGCGGGGCACACGCAGGGTACAGTTAATAGAAATCCATCCATCTCCACAGCACCTGAACTGTCAGGCTCAATAAATACAGCTGGCAGAGAATGGCACAAAAGGGACAGGGCATCTGCAGGCTGGTGGCTGCTCACATGACTTCCACACTGCAGCCACCAAGGACAGGAGAAGGGACACCCCCATGCCAAATGTCACCCACTGCCTTCTCATTCTGGCACTGGTTAAACACCATTCCTACCTACTGAGCTAAATTATGCCCTGCACCTCCAGGAACTTGCCAGCTCTGCACACCAGATCTGGTGGAAAAGGGCTGTCAAGTCATGGATCGATATCCCTGCATGTGCACAGAGCCATGGGACTCCCCCACCGAGGCCCCCACTGCCCCCTCCTCTGAGGAGAAGCCAAGGAAAGGTCAGAGTGCCCTGCAGCTCCCAGGGAATCCTGGCTCTGCTCTGCACCACTGGGTGCTGACACACAGTCTCCAAAAAATCAAAAGCAAAACCTCTTTAGTGAACTTCAACAGAACAGCTTTCCTTTGACATCAGGGTAACTCCCCATGCCCTGAGCCAGCCCTCTGTCCTGTACTGCCAAAGCCATGGAGGAATTTCAGAATGACAGCCAAGGAAACTTTGCCCTTTCAGCCCCTGGGCATCCCCGCAGAAAGAGCCAGGCCAGGCTCATTCCTCATTCCAGAAACCACCCTAGGGCTGGGGGTTTCAGTTTACTGAGAGGTCAAACTATGGATCCAAACTGACCCCCCAGGCCCTGGGGAGCTCTCAAGCCCTGAAGGACCTCCTTGAGGTGCCCCAGCCAGCAATTGAGTGCAGTTCCTTCTTGCAAGGGATGGGAGAGGATGGGATCCTGTGCACGAGTCCCACCAACAGCAATGGATCTGTTTGTGTGTGTGCTCCTGACCTATAAAGGTCACTTCTCCTTCTCATGTGCCTGAACTTTAGAGGGGACAACTAGCCACAGCTCCCTAGAGGCTCAGTGGGATAAAACACACTGACCTTCCTGTGGTTTGGCTGGGAATGCTTCATCATGCACAGCCTACTTGGCATTTTCATTTCCTGGCACTGGTGGCTTCTAGGACAGTCCTGTGCCAACCTTCAGTGCCAGTGTGCAGGTGAAATAGCTCTGGGTGTGCAGAGTTGATCCTGGCCTGTATCCTCTGGCACAGCATCCTGTGTAGGCAGTGACAGGGGCTCCCTCAGCACGTTGTCATACCCCAGCTTAAAACCCTTCTGGGCACCTCCAGCCCCATCAAGCACCAAGTCAATGGTGCCTCAAGGCCACCCCGGGCAGTTGCCAGTCACAGATCACCCTCCAGGATCCCATCAGCAAATACCAGGCTCCAGGAGGGCACAGGAGCACTGCAGCACACTAGAAGCCCACCATGGTCCCAATGCCCCAGCAAACACAGGTTCAACACACGAATCCACGCTTGGCCTCAGATTCAGTTTGGCGTCACTGTGCCCTTTCAAAACGGGGGCTGTTTGGGTTCTCCAGCCTCTTGGACACAGAGGGGAGGATTTGGTGAGTTATATGGAAGGGCCAGGAACAGAGCAGAACAGTGCTGTGCTGGGGCAGACTGAGCCACACGACCACCCAGCACCCCAACCTGCTCCTTCTGCTCATGCCCCAAGCTCTAGAGCTATTGCCACCTTAACTGAGCCAGCAACACATCTGGCTGACTCCTGGAGCAGGCAGAGCAGGCTGGAATTAGCAGGGAAGCCCCTCCAAGTTATACTGTACCCTGGAGGCCTCCAGGCTGGGTAATTCAGACCGTAGCACTGCTTACTGCCTTGTAAAGATGACACACACTTAAGTGTTTTGACAGCTGGAATCTCGAGGATGCTCCTGGCTGGAGCACGTGCCATTAACCCTCCTGAGTCCAAGTGCCAGAGGGAAGCATCCTGCCAGCACAGCAACCCCAGAGAGGCCAGGCTTGGGCTGCTCCAACAGCTCAGTGTCCCTTCCCTGCAGCACAACACTGAGTTTTCTACCACGGAGAGCAGCTCCTGCTGTGGTTTAAAGCTCCTGAACCTCATCAAGTCACACACACGCTCAGAGACAGCCCTGGGTAAGCTCAGCACATGTACTCCTCAAGGACACCCTGAAGGGCATCACTGCCAATCTGCACGGGACAGAGGAGGAAGGAGCACACGTGCCCTGGAGACTGAAATGCTGCACCAGACACAGGGGCCCTGTCAGCTGCTGTGCCCTCCCCATCATACTGCCACCAAGAGCAGCCCCTGAGCAAGCCAGGGCTGCAGTGCCCGCACCAGTGTGCCCAGAAGACATATTTGCTGTAGGAAAACATAACCCAGGGAAAACAGATCACTGGGTGAAGCTCTGCTGGAGATTCTCTAGGGCGTGTGTAAAGTGCTCAGTGCCAGTCACTGCACATGCCACAGGGGCTGCTGGGCAAGACAGCAGCAACACCACTGATCAGTCCATTCTGTGCCATGGGCTGCAGCCTGAAGCTCCTGCAAAACCAAAGTCTTTCCACATTTCAGAAGCACCAAGTGTTTCCATGTTTGTCCCTCCCCACAGATGGACACAACAGCTGTGGGTAAGGCAGCAGGAGAAGCCTCAGCTCCCGGGCAGGGAAGGTACAGTTGGTGGCATGGGTCTGACGGAATGTCCCAGTGCTGCACGGGACACGTGCCAGCCAACACCAGGGCTCTGAATGAAAGGTGCCCTCTCCTTGGTGTACCAAGGAAGCAAGGGAAAAAAATACTGGTATGTATACACACACACACATCTGTCCATCTACCTACCTACAGCTTCACTTTTCCAAGGTAGGGAGATTAAAATCAGGTTTTAAGGAAGACAAAATATCCTGCTTGTGTCTGCCTTGTCCCCACTCCACAACTGGGGAATGTTGCTGAAGGCCAAGGAGCATGGACACCGTCCTCTCCCACCAAACGTCAGCAAGAGCCAGCCTTCCAAAATCCCCTTTTGCCGTAACCAACCTGCCACGCTCCAAATGCCAGAGCCCAGCTCTGTGTAACCACAAGCCCCAGTGTGCGATGCACAGGGAGCACTGGGAGCAGCAGGGCTGGAACCTGAGTGTCTGCAGAGCCAGCTGAGCTCTGCACTGCTCTGGGCAAGGGCAGGCGAGGCCCCTCCAGCTCCCTGCAAGCTGCTGACTTGGCAGCCTCCAAGCACCTGCAGCCCAAACTCTCCTCACCCCCCACACCACTCCGGCTCTCCTGCTGCCAGTCCTGCCGCCATCCAGAAGGGCTCCAGGCTGCCTTCACACTCCACTTCCAGCTTCCTTCTGCTTTGGATGTCCTGCTGCAGCCTCAGAAATGCCATCTGTAACGCAGGAGCAGCTTCCTTCTCTTCGGATCAGTTCTCCACACCTCCTCACGGTGACCTGGAGCACCCGCCCCTCGCAGGGACTCGGTGATGCCCGGGGGTGCTGTGAGCTGCACTGGCTGGCAAGGGGTGCTGGCTGAGATCCTGGTGCCTTGCCAGGCAGAGCGGGAATGCTGGCAGGGTGAGAAACATGGGAAGGTGCCCAAGTCACAGAAAAGCCCAGGGCAGTTTGTTTGAAGAAGAGTGGCTGAAAAGGCACGGCCACCTGGATGGGTTGTGGGTCCCTGGGCAGGATCAGAGAGATGCAGCACAGCTTGGCAAATGCAAACAGCACCCAAGCAGGGCTCCCCCTTCCCCTCTGTGCCCTTCTGTTGGCAGTAGCCCCATGCAGAGGGTTGTTTCATCCCAGGGAACAAAGGCCTGCAGAGGGTTCATTCAGCACAGCCTCCCCTCCACACACAGCACCAGGCTCCAGCCGCGCTGGGATCAAGGCGGCCTTTCAGGGACATGGGGCCAGGGATCACGGGGGAAGAGGCTGCAGGGAGGTGGGTGCAGCTCTGAGCATACCCCCCCCCCCCCACCTCACTGTTTCTGACTCATGTTAAGTCAGAGATGCCAGCCCAGAGCCACCAGTGTCAAACTGGATTAAGTTACTGGTTGGAGAAATCCAGCACGTGCCTTTCACAGCAACCAGTAGCTGGTAATCTGAGAGGGAAGCAATGGGCTCTGCAGTGATCCCAGGGAACACTGGCTGCGGAGAGGGAAGGGAGCTCCCTGCCCACCCAGAGAGCAGGAGGATATTCCTGCCTTCACCCCTCCTCTCACAAGCCCACAGCCTGAGGTCAGTGCAGGCCCATCTCCCTCCAGGACAGACGCTGCACACTGTTAGGGGGATGTGTTTGCAGCTTCCATCCTGATCCCAAGAGAAGAAATAACCCTCCAAACACACATTTTCCTGCATTTCCTCGATCCTCACAGCAGCTCCGCCAGCTTCCCAAGCTTCCCACTGTCGTTACATCCCTCCACCAGCTCCTGCCAGAGGACTGAGACCATTTCACAACTCCAAGCTACGTGTGTGACACCTCTCAGAGGGACAAGCGATTTGCCATGAGACATGAGACCACGTTCCTCCCTAGGCAGCCAAAGAAAGCCAAAGGAGCAATGCAGAAGGGTTACTCTGAAAAAAAATATATCCCTGCTCTGGCTCCTCTTACTGTTCCCTGCTCTTAAAACATATAACAAACTCAAAAAATTCACCACCTACCAATTCCTCTCCCTCCCCACCCCCAACACACCTGGAAAAACACCGAATCCCAAAGGGCTCTCCCAGGCCCTCCACCCACACATTCCCACAGCACTGATTACCAGAGACCAGCTTCCTTCACAGCACAACTGCATCTCCAGGGTCTCTTCCTGAAAGAGATGAAGACTGGATCTATGCACAGCCAAAGCTGGATGCTAAACTCCTTCATGCAATGCAGCATCCAAAGCAAAACTCCCCAACACCTGCACTTGGAGAAGGACCTGAACCCATGTTCCTGGAGCAAAAGCGCTCAGCTCCTGCCGACAGGAGCATCCCCAAACCAGGTAAAGGTGCTGGTTTTTCCCTTCTCCAGGCTGGCACTGTTGAATGGACAGCTCTGCTGTGCTCTCTATGCTGTGACAGCAACATTGAGGCAAGAGGGTCAGGCATTTCTGCTCAGATTTGGCCAAGCCTGCTGCATAAGACAAGGATATGCTCCAGCTGCCTCTGCCCTGGATTTGACCTCCTTTGAGGCAGGATGGCTCTTGTGGGACATGGAAATGAGGAAGGTTGGAGGGCACACAGGGAGCAAAGGGAGGTTTTGTTTGGGGATCTGTGGAGAACTCCGGTCTCCGCTGCTCTGCACCACCCTCCAAGTTATCCATGGCTCCAGAGCTATAAATAGCCCCAATTTAAACAACTAATAGGCTTTGTGACCGCTGGAGCAGCCAGCCTGGAGAGTGGATGGGCAGGGCTGGGAGCCTCAGGCAGATGAAACAGCATTCCATGCTGCCAACTCCTTGGCACTGCAACACCTCCTTGAGCACGACACTGCTCCAGACACTGCGGGCTCTGGTGAGAACTGGTGAGCAAACAGCTCCAAGTTTGATTCCCATCAAACAAGTATGCACAACAACCTGCAGCATCTTTACTCAACCAAATCCCAGCTGAACTCCACAGCAGCTTTCAGAGGGAGCACAACCCGCACAGGGATGCATCCACCTCACTGAATGAAGCACCTGGGGAACACAAGCTCCACTCCCGTGTGATGAGCAGGCCTGTCCTGAATGTGAGAGCTGATGGTGCCCTCGTGGTTTGGAAGAGTGGCTCCTTTTTCCCTCCTCATCCCTCCTCTGTGGATACACAGAGCACGTGTTGGTGACCCCCAGTTGCTCCACAGGCCACACCACAGCCACGTCTCTGTTCTCTGCATGGGGGCCTAGGAAGGGAGATGGACCAGCTGGACCCCAGAGATCCCTTCCAACCTCAACCGGTCAGTGATTCGCGAAAGGTGCAAAATAAACTCTCTGAGCACATCCAAATCCATGCAGGTTGCTGATAAAACCCAGGGATCTGTGCCTGCCCCATCCCAGGTCTGTTGGGGCACCTGTACCTGCTGAGGCTGCCAGACCTCCCAAGGCCAGTGCCCGACCTGAGATCTGATGACAGCAAACAGAAGCAGGAGATCCCCAGGTGATTCCCTGCAGTCACCTGATGCTTTACCAGGAGCTTTTCTTCCCAGAATCTCATTTCTCTGGGCCCTGGTTTCCCCAACAAGAAACACACAGAATCATTTAGTTGGGAAAAGCCCTCCAAGTAGATTGAGTCCAACTGTTCCCCCAGCACTGCCAAGACCACCAGTGATCCATGTCCCCAAGTGCCACATCCACATGCTTTTTGAATGCTTCCAGTGATGGTGACTCCACCACTGCCCTGGGCAGCCTGACCATCTTTTCTGTGAGGAAATTTTTCCCCAATATCCAACCTGAACCTCCCCTGGCACAACTGGAGGCCCTTTCCCCCTGTCCTGTCCCTTGTTCCCTGGGAGCTGACCCTGACCCTCACCCAGCTGCACCATCCTGTCAGGGAGCTGTAGAGAGCAAGCAGGTCCCCTCTGAACCTCCTTTTCTGCAGACTGAACACTGTCCTGGTGTCCTCCAGACACTTCAGCTTGTGCTGCACTCAGAGCTGAAGTGCCACAGCACAGGAGGGTGGGAAGGAGCAGCACAGAGCCACATTCTCTCTCCACACAGCTCCCTGCCACACTTCCATAAGCCAGAGCCCCGTCACTAAAATCTCCACCAGCCTCAAAACAACTCAGAGCCCCCAGAAAAGGCCTGTGTGATGCTGCCCAGCAGTTGTGACTTGCTGCTGTTCATGTATATAAATCAAGGGCTCACAAACACCCAGGACACTCAGGCTTGCCTGGAGTTTCTCCCCAGAAGTAAGTGGTGCTTCTGAGGAGCAGGGGGTGACACAGCAAGTGCCCTCCCACCACCTGCCAACAACAAAAGCAGGTCCCCTCACTTCCCTCTAAAAGCAGGGAGATTTACATATTTTTAGCATACCCTAATTATAAAATAAAAGAACAATAAAAGAGTGTGTTCCTCCCTCCACCGTCATTGAAACCCAGAAGTATTTCATTCTGCAAAGGCTTTTACAGAAAAATATAAAGCCTTTGGGGAATGCTGTGGGAAAGCCCAGAAAATGAATATCCTCTGGAAGAGGAAGGAGTTCAGAGAGCTTCAGCCAAAGCCAGTAGTGGGCAGAGACACTTAGATCAGCTGCACAGACCTTGCAACCCTTTCTCCAGAAAGCCCCTCCTAAACAGAGTGAAATCCAGAAGTTCTCAGTACTCAACAGGAGCCTGTTCATGAATGCTGGGAGTGAGGAGTAGGTGAACAGGAACATTCCCTTAAATCTCACCAGGAAACAGTTCAGGAAACAGAGCCCCAATTCCCTCCTAACCCCTTACAATGTGGAAGGATACACCCTGGAGAGGTGCCACCACCACTTCCAGCAGCAGCAGGAGAAACCACCACGATCCCACAGCTCCCAAACTGTTCCACTGTGGCAGCCACAGCAATGGAGCCATGTCCTGCTGCCAGCACCAGGCTTGTGGCACTGTCCCTTCCTGCTCCCAGCTCCAGGAAGGGTTTGGCACGTCGGGAAGCTTGGCCATGATGGATCCCCAAGCTCAGCTGAATGCTCCCACCCAACAACAGCCCAGGCCAAGCACTATCAAGCACATGAGCAAGATGGAGCCCAAGGGGACTTGTAGCTGAGCCAGAATTTGGCTGCACGCAGGTATCAGGGCTGAATTTAAACCCAGCATCTTAGCCCTAAGCAGAGGTTTCTGCAGTCAGATCTCTGTAATATGCACCTAACACCTGGTACCTCCCATCTTACAGCAGCTGTGTCCTCCTGGCATGCTGGGAAAGGGACGGGCTCCTGGTTAAAGGCTGACACACAGAAAAAGACTGTGCAGCCCTGTCCAGAAAAGACCAGGGACTCAAATCTGGTTGTCACAAGTCTGCTGCTTCTACCACTAAGGCCCTTTTTCTACTCCCTCCTGTCTCCCTGTCTTCAGCAGACAGGGAATTCCACACCATCAGCCTCACCCAGGCAACAGGAGACAGTGAAGCCGCCTTCCAGCTTCTAAAATCTTGAAAGCCAAACAGCACTGATTTCTCCCCATATTCCCGCCCCCCACCACGAGGGGTGACTCCCCCAACTCCCCCATCAAGTACGGACCAAAGTCACTCGCTAAGTATTTGTGTCCCTGTTTTCCTGCCAAGGAAGGTTTGTGTTCATCCCTGAGACTGGAGCAGCCTGGCTCTGTGCTGCTCCACAGCAGCCAAAGCATTATCAGCTTTGAAGGCGGCTGCAGACAGGGACAGAAAATCAGCAGGAAAAGCAAAGTCTATCCCAGAACTGCTGCCCGGCCTCAAATTGGCTCCCCAATACTCCACTTCCTTCCTACACTCCATGACTCTGGGGACGAGGACATGCACAGGCAGGATACCTACCCTGACTTGTTCTATTGACTTACTTAATTTTTTAAAAGAACATATTTATCTGTTCCTCTCTGAATACCAATCATCCACTGCTCCTTGGCCCTGCTATTCCCTGGGAGCGGCGGCCCTTTGATGCCTGGCAGCCTGGCTGATCTCAGCAGGTCTTTTGAACCCACTTCCATAATCACCGCCTGGAGCGAGTTCTTCCCACGCAACTCGCTGCTCAGTGAATCACGGCCGGTGATTTTCCTGTCTCCAGGAACCACGCAACACTGAGTCGGGATGAGTTCTGCTCTCCCTTTAGCAGGGGAAATAAGGAATTATCACAAAAGCCACTCCTGTCCCCACAGGACACCGGTGTTATCTGCGCCAAGACCGGCAGTTCCTGTTCTTGCCCCAACATCCGCTCCACCACCAAGGCTGGTTCTTCAGGAAATTTATTTCCACATGTCAAGATATCACTTAGTTCCTCAAGCTCCTCCAAGCGACAGACTTGGAGCCGTGAGCAGCCCCAGCTGCCACACACGAGGCTGCAGTGACACCACCTTTTTTAGTGCCCAGGGCCAGGTGTGCACTGGAAGTTCCTAAATTTCAGTTCTGGCTGTGCATGGCCATACCAGGGAGTTCATCTGTGAGCTGAGACACCTTCCCCAACTCCTCAAGGCAGCAGAGGGAAAACCAGCAGTCCAGAAGGGCTAATCCTGCAGGAAGGACCCAGCTCTGTTTGCAGGATCTGTCTAAACTAGAGGGGACAAACCCCACAGCACAGATCACCGACCAGAGCCATGCACCAGCCACACAGGTTGGCACACACAGCAACAGAATTTGGGAACTGCACAAAATATCTTTCTTAAAGGTACTCAAGTCTATGCTAGTGAAACAACTTCTTGGTTTCACACTGTTCCCAGCTCAACAAGGAGACCCAAGACAGGGTCAGAAGGGAGCAAAGCCTGACATAGCTGGGAGGCTCTCAGAATCAGGCACAGAGCTTGGGAAGCACATCCCAGGCCTTGCAGCAGCAGGAAGGCAGGAAAACGAGGACTGCACCACAGATACTGCGCCATCATCACAGCAAACACCTCCAGGGGAAAGCCAGGACAGCTCAGGGACACTCAGAGCAAGCAGCTATTCCTAAATGACCAGCAGTTCCAAACAGACTCAAGCAGGTATGGACACCCATCCAGGCTGGAGTCCACACAAAGCAGGCATTAGGCAACGGCTCAAACGTTATCAGCACAAAACACGGCAGCCTCTGTAGCCAAGCCCCCAGGCAGAGGGGTTTTAGATGCTTTTTGACAAATCTCTCAACCTGTCAGAGGATGAATGCAGGACGCCAGTCCTCCAACAACAAGACAAACTCCTCACTGCAAGTGGCTGATGTGGAAGGGGCAGAGGTAACAGCTCAGGGACACATCTGAGGTGCTGATTTCATCGAGGTGGGAAAGGAATTGAGGGCTGGAAACACTACTCTGTTTAAGAGTAATTCTGTGTTGGTGTGTTTCATTCTTGTGGATCTGTTATTCAAAAGCATTTCACTGCTTTTGCATGAAAACAGCTTCTCTGGCTCTTCTGAGTCCAGAAACTCCAGCAACTTATTGCCACCCAACCTGGAGACACAATCCTCCACCTGTGACACTACAGTGGGGTTGGGAGGCCAGAAGGAAGAGGAGCCACAAGAACATGGCAAACAAGGAACTGAGATCCCATTCCCAGGCAGCCACCTTGACAATTTAGGTGAGTGAGGAAGAGCTGGGATGAGTCCTGCAGTCCATTCTGCAGGAAACATCAGCCACCCTGTGTAAAGCCAGGGTTTGGCATCACTCAGATCAGTGGGAATTTGGCTCTGGCTTCCCAAGGAACTGAGCCTCTGAATGAAGGGACCCAACACTCAGTAGGATGCAAAGCAACTCGTGTCCCAAAGGCAGCGCCCGGACTGAAGCTGAGAGGTGAGCAGGCGAGCGGGTGAGCAGGTGAGCAGGCTCCTTCCCCTCCTCCTTACCTTCGCAGCCGGTGCTGTAAGTGCTGGTGCTGCCGCGTTATAAGGGCACTTTCCCACACGGGGCCACCGGGACTGCTCCTATACCAGCCCACGGCCGGGTGCCCCGGGTAGGGCGAGCTACTGAAGCCATGGTCCGACTCCGTCTCTGCGGCCAGCGATGAGGCAGAGCTCCCCATGGTTCCCCCCTACCCAGGCCACGCTGAGATTTAGCCTAGGTTAGGTCCAAGCCAGAGGCATGGGCAGCTCGGGTGGAACAGGCGAGGCGCTGCGGCATGGGCTGCTGCAAAGATCCCAGCACGCTGGAGAAAGCAAGGTCGGTTCTGATCAGAGTTGGAAAAAAAAACAACAAACAAACACAGAGAAAGGGGAAAAAAAAGGAAAGAAAAAGAGAGAAAGATAAGGTACGATTTCAGCAACAACCCTCCAGTTTTAAAGCCTATCAATGCATGCTCTGATCAGGGTCCCCATCCCAGAGCTCACTGGGATGGGAAGGGCTGTGTCACTGAATCCAGCTTTTGCTGCTGGAGATGGGGAGTGTGGGGGCTCTAGAAGAAGCTCCCCCCAAGGTGAGCACCAGGAGTTCCCAGGCACAGGGAAGCACCAGCTGATGGAGGGAAGCACAGCAGAGCCCAGCACAAAGCCCTTCACAACACGGGAAAGAAGCAGAGAACAGGACAAGCAGGCCCACCTGGAGCCCAAACCAGCAGCCCTTGGGGACCACACACACCAGCTTAGTCTGGACTCTGACTGGCACACCAGTTTTAGTTACCTCTGCTACTTGGACTGGATGGCTTGTGTGCTTACATGTAAAATAAAATATCCCTCTTTTCCTGTTTCCTTCTAACACCCCAGTAAGGCTGGAACTGGACAGACTGGGGATCTGCACAAGTATTTTCTATGACTATTTATTTTCAGCTCAAGCCAAGTTTCAGCTGATCCTGAGCATGCCCTTACCCACAGAAGCAGGTCTGGGGCTTTGCTCATCCGTTTCTTCCTCTCTCTTTCCTACTTTTTGGAATTTATTCCTCAAGCATCCCCACAATTAAACTCCAGAAACATTTCATGTCCTCTGGTATTCAAAGAAGTTTAAATACACACGTCTCTCCTTCAAGTGAAAAGGCAGGACAATCTGGATGCATGTCAGGAGCAAGGGATCAAGGTAACATTTAACAGAGCAAAAAAGAAGAAGCAAGGAAGATGGAAAAATTAGCACAGCTGAGCTTATTCAACTACCCACCAGGATTGAAGGAGATGAATGAACCACAGAAAGACCTTTGCGAAGAAACCACTTTTGCCATAAAAAGGCTGAGATGAGGAGTTCTAAAATACAGTTTTTCAATCCCAGGATTGATCTAAGGGATCAAGAAAGGCCTTGATAGATAATAGACTCTCAAAAGCAGCAGCTCAAGGAGCAGGTGCAATTTTGCTACAAGCTCAATACCAGAATGTGCCTGCATTAGGTCATTAACTGGAGAATGTTAACTGCTCTGTCACAGTCTCTGCAGCCTACAAAGCCTGGACTAACCAAATAAATCTGAAAAAAGCCCAAGAACACAGTCTTCCCTACCTCCTCCTTGCTGTAATTGGTCTGCCTCACTGCTGTACATCAGCCCCACACCCCCATTATCCAACAGCAAGGTTTCACTGATTTCGCAGATCCAACCAAAGTGGATCCCTGGCGCTTCCCCTCTCATTTCCTGCTATTCAAGCAGTTAATTTGTAACAAATCTGATTTTCTGGCTAAACGAAAGCCACGAGATGTGAGGGGAAGAGCACTTCCCAGTATCATCATCTCAGTCTATCTGGAGACATCAGTCATCCCACACCTGTGCTGTCTCTGGCTCTTCCGCCCCATCCTGGGGACCCTACGTGCTCCAGCAGCAAAGGCACAGGGGATGCAACTCTGACACCTACTAGAAGAACAAACTGTGTCTTACCTCAAAACTCGGGTTCTATCATGATAAAGTAGATAAATAAAGGCAAGATGGGTAGAACAGCCTCTCACTGCAGGCTAAGCCAAACAGAGGAAGGATGCCCAGGCGTCAGCAGCCTTTTTCCCCCTTGAGCTGGCTTAAACTGCCACATAAAGCACTTCCACAGCCTGGTTCAAGACCACTTCCTCAAGCTGGTAAAGCAGAACCCTTTGCTTCCTCCTCCTGCCCATGGGAACGCCAGTTTTAGCTCATCCCAAGAGGAGACAGACATGCCTGCTGCCCGCATTGCTGCCGGCTCCCAACGTGGTGCTGCTCTCCCGGCCCGTCTCCTCCGCCAGCTCCACACCAGGGAGCCAAACAGGCAGCTCCACTCCACAGGGAGGGGAAAGGCTGGGAGCCCTGCTTTAAAACCTGCAGTAAAACCCCACGGTGGGTGGAGTTGGGAGAGGAAGGGAGCTATAAATAGGTGGAGGATAACCTAGCTAAGTCGGAGTGATCTCCGAGACTGTCTGGTCTAACTGGGCTGCTTGGCTGTGAGTGCTGCGTGAAATCAGATTTCTCCAGGCAAAGCAGTAAATCCTTCTCCTCAGGGTCACCCTCATGCCAGGTGAGAGCAGCCAATGAATGCTATTGAAGGGGGAGCGTTGACCAAAGGTGGGGAGAGGGAGAACCAGTTTGAGAACAGGAGTGGCGGCAGCCCAATGCAAAGCACGTACGTGCTCACCATGCTGAGCCCCAAAACGCCTTTGGCCAACACTAAGCAAATGAGGAGCCTCCAAGAAGTCAAGGTGAGAATGGCAACTACACCCCAGCAAGGGAACGGGGCAATTAAAGAAGAAGAAAGCCTCTCTGGAAGCACTCGTCCTTACTGTTGAGGAATTTCTGCCACTGGGCAGGGAGATGCCCCAGGAGATGACCTGCAGGCACCTGGCTGAACAGGGGAGGCTTCAATCACTAAAAGGGAGCTGCCAAGAGTTCCTCTGTCTTGGCAGGAGGCAGCAGGATTTTTCCTCTAATTAAAAAAGCACTGCTTCCACCTATCTAATCTGGAGAGGAAGCAACAATGTGAACAGATTGAAGTGTCTTGAGAAGGGTGGATCTCACTCATGGAAATTACCAGTTAAGCACCTTAGCAAGATGCTGAGTTTGGATTTTGGTTTTCTGCCCCTCACAGCTGCAATAATTACCAGGTTTGAACTGATGCTGTGTAACTGCTCCCAAAACATTGCTTCCAAAATAAATCCAGGTTTGATCTCACCACCCCCAAGCCCCTCACAGCCACTTGGCCTGATCTGTGGTACGTGATGCAGACCCTTCCTCAAATTCCCCACCAGACCCTGAGCAGCAGGCATGTACAGCGTGTGCAGGACAGAAAAGCTGTCCCAGGGAGCTCTTCCTGCTGCCAGGACAGCAAAGCAGCTGCCTGGATGCTTCCAGATAACCTTATTCCTCCACATCAGCGAGCAGTGCTGACCCTTCAGGCCCCAGCTCTCATGTCACAGCAGAGCAGGCAGGAAGGGTGGGGATCTACCCAACCCCTCTTCCTTCCCTCCAGTTTCAACGTAGGTTTTGGCTCTGAAGAGAGCAAAAAAAGGAAAGAAAAAAAAGAAAGGGAACTAGCCCACGTGTTTCAATGCATCTAGGAAGTTGCAGGATCAACTTTTCCTAGCATCAGCCCCAAGCTCTTCCCTTGGCACGCAGCAGGAAGAAGAGACAGAGGTCCCTTGAGCTGCTGCAGTCACTGAGGAAACAGTGAGGCAAACTCACCCCAGCTGGTCCCACGTGCCCCTCCTTGTGATGGGATACCCCCACACTCCTTTTCCTAGTAATTTATTGATCCCTGTGGCACGAGCCAGCTTTGCTCCTGCTTGAATTTTCCAGCCTCTCTTGGTTCTCAGCCTTGCAAACTCAGGGACAAGACTTTGTCACTTCATTAATTCCTCCACTCCCCAACCTATAAATCAAGTCAATTCTGAGCTACTCCCTTGCTCCAGGGAAGATCCAGGAATGAAAATACCATCAGATGTACTGAACTCCAGGCAGCTCTGGTCTGATGTGTGGGCCAGCAGCTGGCCCAGGAGAAGGCACGCCATGTACCTGAGGGAAATACATCCCTCAAAGCTGTGCCCAGAGGAAGCTGCAGGAGACTTTCTTCTAAGATTGAAGCAGAAGTACCAGCCCTTCTCCTCCCTCTGCTGTGGGAGCTCCTCTGCCTGTGGGCTGAATAAGATCCACAGAATGTCCTGACTTGGAAGGGACCCATAAGGATCATGAGTCCAACTCCTGGCCCTGCACAGGACTCCTCAACAATCCCACCCCATGTCTGAGAGAGTTGTCCAAACGCTCCTGGCTTGAGGCCATGACCATTCCCCAGGGAGCCAGATGTGCTGGGACCTGGTACCACCCTCACCAGCCAAGGAGGAGCTCTCTGCCTTCAGTCCCATGTAACCTGCTGCTGGCAGGGAGAAACCAGGACTCCTGAGGAGCTCTCATTGTCCAGTGCCCACACCCAACCCTGGAGGAGCAACCTCCTCTCTGAGGACTCACACCCTTCAACTCCAAGGAGCTCAGAGGCAGCTGGAGAAGCTGGGGCTGAGTGGGGACATCGAGCTGGAGACAACCACTTCAGACATCCTGAAGGAATGGCCAACCCTTGGCCCCTCACCAATCCTGCCTCCATGCACAGCAGATCTTCCCTGAAGGAGGCACATGCTCAGGGGGGCCAGGGTAAGCAGGGAATGGTGTGCAGGGCTGGGAAGGTACACACCACGAGACATGGCAGCCTAAGAAGGTTATAAAGTCACAGAGCAGGTTAGGCATGGCATAGCTAAGGATGCAGAGTGGAGTGTCTGACGGTGTCAGGCCAGCCAAGGAAGGGAAAGGAGCGCAAGCATTTGTGTGATGCAGCCAGCCCCAGCTCCAGGCAGGGCGGCAGGACCTGAGGATGCGCAAAACCAGGCACCAGCACCAAGAAGAGCATGGCTGGAATTCAGCAGGCTGAGATGACCCTGGGAAAAGATGTAACCCCAAGAGAGGAAGGGCAAAATCCTCTCTTTTTCCACAAGGCAGCAGGGGAAGAGCAGACAAGCAACAAGACACCCACATCAGGCAGACACAGCACTGAAATCCAAGCTGCAAACGCTGACACAACTAGAGCTCCACGGCTCAAGAGCAGCAAGAGCAAGCGAGCTGGAACACTCTGTGCTGAGCAGGTGTCGTGCACACAGCTGGGGACAAGACAAAGTTTTGCTGCTCCTTCTCCCTGCCCTCACCTGCCAAGCCAGCCCAAATGCTGCGGTCTTGTCAGCAAGTTCCAATTCCTTGCAGAGCTTCTGGCAGGGAGGGGTGGGAAGGCACCTCCAAGGACAGACTGAGGCAGAGGTGTAACAGGAGGGATGGGACAGTGGTTGGCACATTCAGCTGGGATGGAGGAGGCTTTTTCAGCCCTCGTGCTCCACCACAGAGCTCCCCGTGGTTCTGTGACTCAGAAACCTCTGCCTTACCTGCCAGGGCCAAGGAGTCCTCAGGTGTGACAGGCAGTGTGCAAGCACTGCAGATGGAAGGACACACAAAAGGGAGAAGGGGGAAACTCACCCACCCAAATGTTTGTTCTGGGGCAGAGGGCTGAGGGAAGAGAGTCAGATATTCTGGCCTTGAGGAAATTGAGGGGACAGGAAGCTATAAGTGAACTGTTTTCCAGATCCTGGTGAGAAATAAGGCTGATACACCACTTGCAGAGATATCATTAGCTGAAGTGAACTGTCTGGAAGCAGATTTCCAGATGGGCTCTTAATGAGGTAACAAGATAATTGAACCTGGAGTCCTAGACCAGCACAGAACAGGATCTCACGCTCCATGCTACAAAGTCCAGAACAGCAGCACATGTCTCTGGCCTCAGACACCAACATGCAAAGGCAAGCTTGAGGGTCTTTACCTTCTTTCAGCTGCCTTGAAACTGGTTCTGGCCCAACTTTAGCCCAGAAGAAACTCACACACAGCAGCTGAGTTGGGCTAAGCTGCATTTAATGCCCAGCACTGACTCTTCAGAAGTATGCAGGCAGAGGAAGAGGTGTCCAAAGCCTGAAGTGATAGATTGACAGGAAAAGTAGATGTATTGCAGAGCCAGCTTAGCCACAGAGCAACTACCATCAAAGTCTGAACAAAGTTTCCTCTTCTCCCTTGCACTGGACGCTGTAAACCAGTGACAGATAATCCAGGGAGCTACTGGAAATCTATCCCAGTCACTTTGAGAGAGGGGATTACACAGATCTGAAAGGGCAATCAACATCTTAATCATAAGCTGCAGGGAGAAAAAGAGGAGAAGCAGGAAGGTTTTTTCAAAATAAGGGTTAAGTTCAAACCTCATCTCCATTGACAACTGCGAAGCAGTTTCTGAACAAGCATGAAAATGGCAACCAGGGCACTGCTGCAGAAGGGTCTGAGTGCACACACGTTTAAGAAAACCCACACAACGAAATCCCTCCAACCCCAGTGCTCTATTATGTCAATTAACTCTGCTCCAGTGAAGTGCAACGAGCCGCGTGCGTCCCGCAACTCCCGGCCAATTGTGGGTGACTCCGGAGCGTCACCACGGCGTGGGTGGGCTGGCAGGGCCCTCCCAGCACCAGCAGCGAGGAAATGCCACAGAGAGACTCACAGGAGAAGGAACAAAACAACACAAGCCACAGCATCTAATCTCGGGAAGCTTTACCAGCAGATCTCATTTCCAGATCTTTTCCTCCCCGTGTTCATAATCCTTGCAGCAGAGTTCTGTCATCCTACTCAGCTCACAGGCTGCCCCAGCTACAAAAGATGTCAGGCTGAAAAATCACCTCGACAGACTGCCTGCTGAGACCAGTTGCATTATAAAAACAGGAAGCTCTTGCCTGCCTGCTCCCAATATGCTATGGATTTAATGGGAAGGAGCATACGCAGGGATGCTTTGCAGGAAGAGCACACACATGGGACTCTTGCCAGGAAAAATGCATCTTGAGTAACACATGTGCTCTTAGTTTCCTCTTTTTTCAGAAAGGTTTAACTACACTCTGAGCTACCCAGCAGCAATAAACCACTTTTTTCCCCTCTTTCTCACTTATAGCAGAGTGTTGCTTGGTAAACAGCAGATCTTCCTGTCTGAGGCTGTGCCAGCCTGTGCTGAACAGAACTGTTGTTATTGCACATTCACAGCTAGAGATAAACATGAATAAGAGCCACGAGTAAGAGCCAGGCACTGGTTCTTCAGTACACTGCTTTATCAGGTTCCCCTTGATTCAAACGTTTCTGACATCCCTCCCTCCTGAAGGGGCAAGATGGCACAAGCAGCAAGGACAAACATTAAAAAAGAAGACAGAAATGACAGCAGCACAAAAAGTGCTCTTCTGTACTCGCCAATATTCACAAACTGTGCAGCTCACAGCTCCACCTGCACATGAAACACTCAAAAGCACAACAAGGAAACAAACGGGCCCAGCCAACCCAACCTGCCCAAATGGGAAAACAAAGCAGCCTTCAGCACATTTCTCAGGACAAATCTCCACCCAGGGCCACAACTGCTGCAGGACATAAAGGTTACAGAGAACCAGGGAAGGAAAAAAATGTGCAAGTCATCATCTCATCTGCAAGCTGACACTCTGCAATGACACAGGCACAACAAACCAACCCAGGAAAAGTGAACACTGGAAGTGTGAGGAGGGTTTCTAACCTTTCCAAGAGCAGATCTCTGGACCAGCTGCTCCAGAAGCACTGAGGAAAAAGCACAGCAAGAGTTCCAACAATTAGTTCCTGGACAAGTTCATGACCTGCAAGAGATGACTGCCCACCTTCAGCAGCACGGAACTGGACCTGGTGACCCATGAAGTTCCTTCCCCCCCCAATCACTCGGCACCCCAAATTCATAGAAGCCCAGACATAGCACAAACACGAGGTCATTCCCAAAAGGACAGCAGGGATTGTATCCTCAGATCATGCTAAGCTGACAGATAAGCAGATGAAGAGCTGGCCACTGCAGAAGGGAGGGCAAGAGAATTGCAGCAAGAAATGGTCTCACAGCCAGTGAAAACTCAGGGCACAAACTTGGAAAGCAAAGTCTGAGGGGCAGGAGGTGGAGATGTCCCCTGAGCACACTGTCCCCAGACACTCCAGCCACAGCTTTAATGCTAACACAGATTAGACAGACAGTAAATATATAATTTGCCCAAGCCACATCCAATCACATCCCTTCCTAGAGATAGCTCCAGTCCTCACTGCAGTGCCCTACCCAAGCCACACAAGCAGCAGCACCTGGGTGTCTCCTTCTGCCATTTTCATGCAATTTGGCCTTCCCTGGCTTTCATCAGGCACCACGTCCCAATTTCCAACCAACTGGCCTAGATTTAAGCCAACACATCTCTGGCTGTGCCTCAGGCAAGCGCAGAGGTGGGAGAAGCCTGACAGACAACGGTGTCATTTGGCATTTCCATCACAAACAACCAAGGGATAAAAGCACAAGAATTGCTGAGAGCTGCACAAGAGGCTCCTGCCTTCCCCAGGAGCACAGGGAACCAGGGGAGAACAGGGAAGTGGGACAGACTGGGGGGGGAGAGAGAAGTTCCTCTTCTACAATCACAGAATCACAGTGGTTTGGGTTGGAAGGAACCTTAAAGCCCATCTCCTTCCACCCCCTGCCACCTTCCACTGTCCCAGGTTGCTCTAAGTCCCATCCAACCTGGCCTTGAACACTTCCAGGGACGAGGCATCCACAGCTTCTCAGAGCAACAGGGAAGCACAGTTCAGCACAATCATTTAATGCAAAAGCACTGCATTACTGCTTACCCCTCTCCACCTCCAGGTGACCCCTGAAAAACACATGAATCCTTCTGCACACTGATGTGGCAGCCCTGCCAGTGCTTCTGTTTGGAGGCTACACTGTATTGAAATGATAGGTGGGGAGTAACACCTGGTACAATGAAGTGATACAACCAAAACAGTGCCTGACACCACCACAACCCTCCCCTCTCCTCACCAGAGTGGTTTTACTGGCTCACTGTCTCCATCACAACCGGCTCCTCTACAGCTACACCAGTACAGCTGGAATTGTAGGATGTGTTCAATTACACACACCTTAAGCAATATTTTCTGGGAACAGTCATTTGAACAAACACAATGGTCATATGAGGAAAAGGCTGTACTCTGAGAGGGCTGAAACACAATGCAGATGGTTTGAGTAATGGTAGAGCAAAGGCAGCCAGGCCACCTGTGGTACCTCCAGCACAGGGAGGGAGCTGGGCTTTAACCAAGGGCTGCTGGCTGCATCCTGAACCAAAAGGGCAGATGGAGAGGAGATCATGTTACTGGAGTCACTCCCAAATGCCTTGCAAGACACATCCAGCTGCCTGAGCCTTGTGTGGTGCTGCAGACCCCCAGCCTCCCCTCCAGCAGGATCTGCTCACTAAGACATGGCAAGGTCAGGCAACAGGAACAAGGGCAGTAGCTTTTGGAAGACGTTCCAAGGCTGCATCAAAACAGATCCAAGAGCAGGAATGCCAGCTCATCCCTCTCACCCCTGAGAACAAGCCATGGTGCAGATCTGACCAACACCTGCCTGGTGACAGTCACCACTCAAACACCACAGTGCTCATGGCCCAGCCTCACTGACCAAAGCTATGAGAGGTTCCTGCAGACCTTCTGCTGTGGCTGGACATGAACATCACACAGAGACTCCAGGTAGTCCATAAACATCCAGACAGACCAGATGGGCCAACATACAGCAAGCACTAGTGTCCATCTGATTAATCCAAAGCCCCAACCTGGATGAGGCCACGTCAACCTGGAACATTTGAATCCAAGGACAACACCATCACACACTGCAAGCGTATCCTGAAGGTCCAAGCTCAGACTGGCTTCCCACCACCTCGTTCTGCCTCCACAGCTCAGCCACATGAGGCACAACACAGTCACCTCTCTGTCCCAATGGGCTGGGAACTGCCACGGCTCTGTGGTTACTGCAGGCAAAGCTATGCAGAGTTCCTTGATTTATTGCCCTGCCCTTGCACTGCCTCAAACACACCCTGGGACAGTCATGCAGTTTCCACTACTTAAGATTGCGAGGTGCTGGAAGACCCCACAATTTCTCTTCCACTCTCACAGTTTCTTCTTCACCATAAGAAAACCAGAGGACATCAGTATCCCCACGCATTTGAGCACACAGCCTTCACACAGACGGCATGGAAACACTCAAAGAAGGAATTCAAACAAGGAAGAAAGACAAGAACGAGAGGCATGAGAGACACGAAGCGAGGTAACTGTGCTCACAAACCAGAGGAGAGAAGGTCTCCTTCCTTCCAGCCCCTCCCAGCCCAGCCCAGCGCCAGCTGAGTCAGAAAAGCCTCTCACCCAACACAATTCCTGCTTGGCAGGTCCAGTGCCAGTCGGTGTAGAGTCAGCCTGGTGTCCCTGGACCCGAGCGGCCGCTACTGGCACCCACTGAGTGGCCTGGCTGGAGGAGCATGCTAGAAGGTCCCTGCACCAAGCACTGGGAGCACACCAAGCCAGGAAGGAGAGGCTGCCGTCCCAAGCTGCTGGACAGAGAGTGAAAAAAGGCACATAAGAATAAATGACTGCTGAGACTCCAGGCCCATCAGCATGGCACCAGCAGAGATAACCAACCTCACATTTTTGGTCCCTCAATCAGCATCCCCTTGAACTCCAGTTCGCGGAGGGCTCTGCACTTCCTATGACATCCAGCTGGGGCTTGGTCCCCCCTGGAGACAGCTTTTGGGTCAGCTCAGACTCTTCACTCGTGCTCTCAGAACCCTTGGCCGTGCCTTTATGGTTCCATGCCCACCACAGGCCTCACTCCCTGCCGGCGGCCGCTGCTCAGCATCCTGGTGCGAGCTGTCATCGGAGCAGGGAACGCCACACCTCGGGAGCACAGCGGGATGGAGCACAGCAGGATCGTGTGGAGGACGACTCCGGACAGCTCTCAACAATTAGCAACAGGCCAGGATGTCCCGAGGGGCCGGATGGGAACGCAGCGATGTCTGGCGGGGCACGCTGCCTGAATGTTCAAATACAGAAACAGATGTTAATTACTCTGCATAGCCAGGACACCATTAGCAGTTACATCTCCTGGAGATTCTGAAGTACAAATTCCTCTGATTATGCCAAACGTGCCCATCCCACCCCCAGAAGCCATGACGTTTGAGTAGTTGCCTCGGCAAACCTCCCTCCTCCGAGATACTTCCCCTTCCTCCTTCATATTCTCTACTCTCAAAACAACCTGTTCTAATGAAATTCCTACTTTGGGAAACTGCTGCCTCCTTTGGGATGGGCTTTTAGCAGATGGAGGCAACATGAACCCTTGTCCATAAGTGTCTGGCTCTCCAGCACATTCTTACTTCCTCTATTTTAGGTTGGGGAGGGAGCACAAAAATAAGGATTCAGCTGGCACCATGTGATCACTGAGCCTCTTTAGGAGCATGGCAGAGCAAGAGACCCCATTCTGCCCCCTCACCTTGCTCATCATCCCCACAGCCACACCATCAGATGCAGCATGGTACCCTTGGGGTAGGTGATGGTGAACTCACAAAGAGCTTTTCTCTTCCAGCACTCCCCACCACTGACAATTCCAGGCTGCAGGGAAAAGATGCCCTGTGGTGAACACCTGGACAGGTGCTGCTAATGGAACCAGAGCAGCAAAGGGAGGGTGTATGGAATGGGTAAGGGACACCACTGGGGGACCAGTAATGAGTAGATAAGGATTCAGGAACCCTTCAGGTTCAAAAGGACCACCCTGATCCTTTTAGACCAAGGATCTGTGCAACTACACAGGGAATTCCAGGCCCACAGCACCTCCAAGGCACTCACTGAGCTGCTCCCACACTGGAAAGGCGGGAGATTCAGGAGAGCCAACGAGGGAGCAGAGACCAATACCAGCAGACAGAGCAACCCCCAAGTGCCACATCACATCATTTTCCTTGCAGGAGATGTGTTCACATGCCATGGGATAGGAAGGGAAAGCACTCAGCATCCAGCAGCTCAGCAAAATCTGCTGGGCTGGGCTGGAATTCCAAGGACTTCCCGAGCTCTGCCTGCCGGCCAGAGTCTGCAGGAAGGAGACTGACAAGGGCGAGCTGGAGAGCAAGACCTTGACCACATCAGTGCTGCAGCCTCTGTGGATTGTAGAGCTGCCACAGGAGAGCACAGAGCTCAGCACACACGGACCCTGGTGCTGTGCTTCCACTTCCATGGACCAGCACAAACACAGGGGATCTGCTGCCCAGCAAAGTTGTCCGTGAGTAACTTTCTCTGCAAACCTTTTTGTCACAGGAGCAGAAGGACACAAGTTGGGAAGCTGCCTGTGATACCCTCACTCAGTAAACTGAAATCACCTGGGCTGAGACTGGGAACAAGATGCTGAAGGGGAAACGTTGGTGTCACAGGAAGCACCACATTAGAAATGCAGCTGGGCAGCATCACTGGAGGGGACAACAGCTTTTTGTAAGGTCTTGGTCTCTATTTCACCAAATTGAGAATGCATTGATAACCCTGAGGTTTGGCAAGGGGCAGGACACCAGCTCAGTGCCCTGACACGGTGTCACTGTCACCGTCCCTGATGCTGAGCCTGCTCAGGCCCACTGTACTCCCTACAAAAAGGGCTGCACTGCAGGAACAGAAAAGCTCTTTCTTTTTTTATGAACACTCATTAGAGTTTACACTGCTGGCAAAGTGTGGAGGCACGCATTTCTGGAGGAACAGAGATATGGTTCCAACACTGGTTTTAATGTGCAAGCCTAAAGACTCGGCTTCAGTTTTTAGAAATCAAACTTGATCATCTCAAGCTGGCAAAAATAGCCCCATGTTCCCTTGAGTTATTTTCTTTTCAAATAGGCAGGGTACAGCACAATAGGAAATATCAGCAGTTATGTATTCAACCTCCAGAAACCCAACAGGCCAATTCCAGCAACCCATGGCAGTTTTCCAATCCTCCCTGATCTATTTGCTGGAGTTAGCCTGAAAAGCAGGCTGCCCCCGAGCCATTCAGCAAACTCCACGTCCCGCTAATTACATCAATATAAATGTATTATCTTGGCTGTCAAACACGGGCTGCCTGAACAGGACAAGGCTCTGCCATGGAAATGCAGGAAAACAATTGCTCTTTCTGCTGGTGACACATTTCTCTGGATCCTATTTCCTTGCCAGGGCTCCCCCTTCTCCCTTCTGCCCGGGCACCAGGGTACCAGCGTTTTTTTCTTCCAGAGCGAGAGGAAATGGCACACAAAAACCCTCCTCATCTTTTAAGCAACAGAACACCAACGAATTTTTGGGAACACCACTGGCATTTCCTATCAGCCAACCCGAGAGCTGTCAGCACACGGGGAAGGGAGCTGTGAGGGCAAGAGTTAAATGTCTCTTGTGAGCAGGCAGCAGCTCTTCTGCCTCTCTTGGCTTCCTCAGCTGCCATTGCTAAATGCAAGGCAAGTGTCAACACTCCAAACAGCAAATGTGACAGAAATTCGGAGCAGCCTGCTCCTCCCTGCCCAGCTCGGTGACTGCGGCCTGGAGAGGAGGGAGTCTCTCAGGAAGGCTCCAACAGCAACCAGCAAGGTTGAGGCAAACACAGGCAGATCCAGAGGCTTCCAGGGAGCAGGGAGCTCGCTTGCTTCGCTCCAGAGAGTGGGATTATGACGGAAAATGAGGAGGAAGCCACTGACTCACCTGTCCCACCCGCGTAAGCAGCTTTCCCACTGAAAGCTGCACTGTGACCTTGCTCAAAGCCCCAGGTTCCAGCAAACTGGGGGCTCACAAGGTTCCCCCCAGCTCTGGGCACTGGGAGAGAGCCATGGTGACAGGACACTGGGCTGACACATACTTTCCAAATCCACCTCCTCTGACCGCAGGCAGCCACAGGCCCTCACTCCAGTTTCCCTTTGCTTCATAAAAACCCTCACTTGGAGAACTGCCACAGGGGTCTGGTCCTTCCCAGACCCCTCTGCTCATAGCAAGGATCAGAACGAAACCAGAAACAACTAAGCCTGGATTCAGATGAAGCAGGAAGATGGGAGGAAAAAAGCATTTCTCCACCTGGGAGCAGATGATGTTCCTGCCAGCAGGGATCAGCATGACCATGGACACACAACACAGGCTGAGTCTCTCTCTAGATCTCACGTGCCAGCAGTGCAAACTTGGAAAGCTCCCACAAAACCTCTGGGACAGAGGAGAGCAGCATGTTTTCCACAAGTTAAAGCCAACTGCACTCAGCTGGCTGAGGGAAGACCAGGCCCGTGGCCACTTCCCTCTGCAAAGCCAGCGGAATTCCGAGTAAAGATAAAGGGAGCCCAGAGCAAAGATAAGGGGGGAGCAAGCCAGGAGAGTGGGGGGTAATCAGTGCATCTGCCAAGGGCATGCAGGCTCCTCCATGGGGTCACCCAGCCCTTCCGCCACCATGAGACAGCTCCGAGTCTGGGCACGACGCCTGACCTTTTTTACGTGCAAGTTTAGCACTTTTGAGTTGTTTTCCAAGATTTATTCCGATTCAGGAGACACCGTGCCTGGCCCACGCCTCCAGTTCCCTTATGCACCAAGTCATCAGGCTGGAGGAGGCTGCTCTCCCTCCTGCCAAAGCAACCGGGCTCAGCAAACCCAGCCAGTCACATCAAACCTTCAAAGGCCTCTCCAGCCATTCAGCCCCTCCCAGGGAAGGGAGCAATGTTGGGTCTTGCCTTCTCCCTTCAACTGCTAAAGCCTTGGACACAAACAGAAGCTGATGCAACTTGAAACGAGTTAATATCCCCACATACATAAAATCAGGGTAATTTGAATCATGCCTCGGACATGTTATGTTCAGGCAGAGCTCAGCCCTGCTCTGGTTCACTCAGGGGCACAAGCCAGACTGCTCAGCAGGATCTCAAAAAATGGCCAGACAAAAGCCACCAGCAGAATCTCAGTGTCACAGGCAGCCAGTCTGTCACAGCAGGTCTGCTCCAGTTTAGGGAAGAGCACACAAGTCCCTCCGAGTCCCGGGTGAAAATGCACAAAGTGTGGCAAGATCCCTGTGTTCAGAGCCACAAAGCGCCACACTCTGGGATCTGCACCCCTCGCCTCCACCTTGGCTCCCTCCAAACACATCTCCTGGTCTCCATCAGCTCCTGACCGACCCACAGCAGTGCAGCACTGTCCTGCACCAGTACCCCAGGCCACGTGCAGTGAGCAATTCCCAGATAACCTTCTGTCCGACCATGAGAACCCACCCAGCCGCATCCCGGGCCTGCAGGCCTACAGAGCGCCAAGCTTCAGTGAGATTCCCAGCTGAAAAAACGCTTGGAGGAAACAGTATGACATTTCAAACACAACGTTCACATTATCCCATCTCCTCTAGCAGGGCCACGGATGATCGCCCAAAACAGTCGCTTTCTGGTGCCTGGGGGGATGTACCCCAGGAGCAGAGAGAGCTCAGCAAATGGAGAGGCTGGCAAGTACAGAGCTTTTTCCATGCCCTAAGACTCCTGCATCCAGGACCCAGAGGCTGAGATGCTTCAACTGCAGCTGAGCTGACATGCAGCAAAATCCAGGGGTCTTGATGAGACACTGGGACCCCAACAGCCTTAGGATGTTCAAGACTCAAGGATAAGAGCCAGCCAAGTGATTCTAAAGGGCAAACTCGCAGAGGCTTGAGAAACTCCGCACACAACCCTGCTCAGCCCCACCACGGGTGTCTAAGCTGGAGGTGAGAGTGCAGACCTGAAGGACAGGCAGCCCGGGCTGCTGGGGGCTCTGCCGTGCTCCAGCCCGGAACCGGCACTCGGCGGTGCCAAAAGCGGGGCTCCCCTGCCCGCGGGAGGATTCGGGAGCTGCGATCTGCCCGCACGGGGCGCAGGACGAAGGCGGCTCAGGCACTGCAGCCTAAGGCGGGCAATCACGAAGCCTCCCCGTCCCCCCCGACTGCTGCACGACCCTCAAGCCCATTAAAACCCCTCCGGGCTGTGCGGCCGGGCTGGGGTGCGAGCGGGGCCCCCGCAGCCCCCAGGTCCTCCCGAAGCCCGGGGCAAGGCACCCCGGCCGCCGTACAGCCGGGAGTCGGGACCCCGGCACCGCCCGCCGCCCCC